>NW_027556402.1:221537693-221995193 GCF_003287225.1 Phascolarctos cinereus | reverse complement strand
TCATTTCCTCAAAATACACTTCTCCAAATCCTTAGCATCTGAATATAATGGATACAATTGGAGCTACTCACAAAAGAAAACAAAAATTAAATGAAAAACTTAAAACCAGAGAGTGCTAAACTTCTTTTGGATTCATTTTTTTTCTTTAGGCCACCCAATTTGGGTGGGAAGGAGGGGCTGTAGCCCCTGGGGATGTGGCTAAGTTTAGCTAGTAGTGACCCACTCCAAAGAAGCTTATTACATGGTAGAACATCATGCATTCATGGATAATCAAAATTGGCAGAAATAGGGACGTTTTTGGATTTTGTCATTAATAATAATAATACTCAGCTAGAAAAATTTTAATGATCTTATTGCAGCAAATCTTTATAAATGTATTATAACATTTAATAATATAATTCCTTACTAAGTAAAGTACATTGACCATAGCAGCTTCTCTGTTTCCTAAACCAGGATCTTACAGCCCCCCACCTTGGCATCAAAACCAAATGTTCTCTACTAAGGGGGCACCAGGAAGAGTTAAAAGACACAATAAAATACAAGTAGACGTGAGGTTTAGACATCCTGATGTGAAACCACAACTTTTCATTTCCCCAGTATGATTACAATCATATTCATAACTAAGGTAAGGCAACCAGCATTTTATCCTAGGATATCACATTTAGAGGGGCACTGATAGTATTTGTATTCCTTCTGCAGGACAGGCGAAAAAACAGTTTGACACTTAGTTAGCAAAAATCATTAACATTGTGTTAAAATTATATCTTGAGGTGGCTGGCCAAAATGGCAGAGTCAAGTCCAGCACCCAGGTGAACTCTCCCAACATTCCCCTCCAAACAACTTTAAAATAACACCCCAAATTCTGGAACAGATTAGAGAGAGTTATTTATCCAGCCTGAGACAATTTAGGAGGTCCATAGGAGAGGTCTTAAACACTGGGTTGGGCACAGGCCCAGAACAAGGCAGGAGAAGGTGTGGTGGGCCTTGAAGGTGGTCCTTATAACAGCAGCAGAGCAGCAGTAGATCTAGGAGCTCTTAACCCAGAGATGGTATGGGTGTCTGACAACTGGTCAGAAAGAGATTAGAGAAGACCCTTTGCTCACACAACTCCATTGCATATAAGCAGTTCTTGTTTGCAGTTCCAGGGTGAAGCAGAGCACTTGTGATCAATCACGAAGGAGCAGGGGCCCTGATAATACAGGAGCGCTAGCACTTGCAACTGCAGGAGAAAAGGGGCCCTTCCTGGCTTAAGACCAGAGTGCAGAACAGGAGAGCAGTGACCACACATCTCCCAGGATAACATCACCTTGGAAGCTTCAAAAACTCCTGAACTAGCTCTGAAAATAGCAACACAAAAAGCCCCCTAAAGTTTGGGACAGTGTCTTCCCACCCCCCAGATGAATGGAGCCCAACTTTAACATGAAGTTCAAATTATAGAAATAGCCTAGAAAAATGAGCCAAAAAAAAAAACTTGACCATAAAAATAATGGCAAGGAAAACCAAGACATAAACTTAGAAGAAAACAGTGTTGAAATAGCTATATTAAAAACCTCAAAGAAAAATGCCGGCAAGAATTCCTGGAAGAATTCAAGAAAGAAATAAGAGTAGTAGAGGAAACATTGAAAAAGAAATGAGAGAGATACAAGAAAATTATGGGGAAAAAAATAGCAGCTTGATAAAAGTGGCACCAGAAAATACTGGAAAAAAATATAACACCCTTAAAAAACAGAACTGGCCTAATGGTAAAAGAGGCACATGAATTCATGGAAGAAAAGAACTCCTTTAAAAGCAGAATAGGCCAAATAGAAAGACAGCTACAAAAGCTCATGGAAGAAAATAACTTCTAAACATTAGAATTGGGCAACTGGAAGCTATTAACTACATGAGACTTCAAGAAACAATAAAACAAAGTCAAAAGAATGAAAAATAAAAGAGAATGTGAAATATCTTATTGGGAAAATGACTGACCTAGAAAATAGATCAAGGAGGGATAATTTCAAAATTATTGGACTACCTGAAAGCCATGATAATAAAAAAAATGCCTAGACATCATATTTCCAGAAATTATCAAGGAAAACTGCTCTGATATCTTTTATCGCTAGGGTAAAAATGAAATTGAAAGAATCCATGTGTCATTTCCTGAAAGAGATCCCAAAATTAAAACTCTCAGGACTATTATAGCCAAATTCTAGAATTCCTGGATCAAGAAGAAAACATTGCAAGCATCCAGAAAGAAATAATTCAAATATCATTGATCCACAGTTAAGATCACACAAGATTTAGCAATTTTCATATTAAAGGATCTGAGGACTTGGAATATAATATTCCAGAAAACAAAGAAGCTAAGATTACAACCAAGAATAACCTACACAGAAAAATAGTATAATCTTTCATAGGAGAAATACATATTTAATGAAATAGAAGAATTATGAGCATTCCTGATGAAAACAACAGAGCTCATTAGAAAATCTGACATTCAAACACAAGACTCAAGAGAAACATAAAAAGATAAGCATGAAGGAATAATCATAGGTAATAACAATCAATAAAGTTAAACTGTTTATATTCCTATATAGGAAGATGATAAATATAGCTCCTAAGAACTTTATAATTATTAAGGCAGTTAGAGGGAGTGTACATAGGCAGAGGGCATGGGTGGGAGATGATTATGTTGGCATGATCTCCAAAAAAAAATGAAGGGCTATGAAAGAGGGATGCCCTGGGAGAAAGGAGAAAGGGGAGGTAGAATGGGGAAATTTTTCTCACATATAAAAGACATGCAAGGAAGAACTCTTACAGTGAAAGAGGAAAGGGAGGGTGACTGGCAATGCTTGAATTCTACACTCTCATCAGAACTGATTCAAAGAAGGAGGAAAAACATGTATGTATGTATATATATATATATATATATATATATATATATATATATATATATATATACATATATACATATATATGTATATATATATATATATGTATGTATATATACTCAGTTGTGTATAGAAATCTATATTATCCACTAGGGAAATAGAAAAAGGGGATAAAAATATGGGGGGGGTGATAAAAAGAGAGGAAAGATTAGGGGAGGCAGTGGTCAGAAGAAAACTAGACTTTAGAGAAGGAACAGGATAAAAAGAGAAGAATAAACAAAGAAAAAAGGATGGAGAGAACTACACAGTTAGTAATCATAACTGTGAATGGGATGAGCTAACTCAGAAGCTAACCAAGAAGCAGACAGCAGAATAGATTAGAAAACAGAATCCAGCAATATATTGTGTACAAGAGACACACTTGAAACAAAAAGACACACAGAGAATTAAAATAGAGTCCTGGAACAGAATTTATTATGCTTCACCTGAAGTAAAAAAAAAAAAGGCAGAGGTAGAAATCATGATCTCAGACACAGCAAAAGCAAAAATAGACCTAATTAGAAGAGACAATCAAGAAAACTACATTTTGCTAAAAGGTACCATAGACAATGAAGTATTATAAAAAAAAAACCTTACAGCAAGTTTCTTTGATAAAGTTCCCATTTCTGAAATATATAGGTAACTGAGTTAAATTTATTTAAAAAAAAATAATTCCCCAATTGATAAATTGTCAAGGGATATGAAGAGGCAGTTTTTGGAAGAAGAAATCAAAGCTACCTATAGTCATATAATAATACTCTAAACCACCATTGATTAGAGAAAGGTAAATTAAAACAACTCTAAGGTACCACTTCACACCTATCAGAAATGACAAATGCTGGAGAGGAGGAGGGAAAATAAGCATATTAGTGAACTTCTGGTGAAATAATGAAGTGGTCCAACCATTCTGAAGATCAATTTGGAACTACGACCAAAGGGATATAAAACCGTGCATACCCTTTGATAGAACAATACCACTTCTAGGTTTGTGCCCCAAAAACATCAAAGGAAAAGGAAAAGGACTTAAACATACAAAAATATTTAGAGCAGTTCTTTTTGTGGTGGCAAAGAATTGGAAATTGAGGGGATGCATATCACTTGGGGAATGGCTGAACAATCGCATGTGACATATGATTGATGAAGTACTATTGTGCTATAAGAAATGATTAAGGGGGATAGTTTCAGAAAATATGGCAAGAACTAAATGAAACAATGCAAAGTAAAGTGAGAAGAACTAGAAGATTGTTGAGCACAGCAACAGCAATGTTGTAGTGATGATCAACTGTGAAAGATTTGGTTACTCTGATCAATACAATGATCCAAGACAATTCCACAGGACTGATGATGAAAAACTGCTGTCCACCTCCAGAGAGGGAAAGAACTGCTCAACTCTGAGTGCAAACTGAAGTACAATTTTCTTGCTTTATTTTTTTGCTTTGTTTTACTATGTGACTAATATAAAAATGTTTTACACAATTTCACATGTATAATTTATATTATTTTGCTTGCCTTCTGAGTGAGTGGGGAAAGAGAGAATCTAGAAATCAAATTTCAAAAAGAAAGTGTTAAAATAAATAATAATATAAAAAAATTAAAGAGTCACTAGATTAAAAAGTTACCTAATGATGCAGTTTCTCCCACTGTGCACACAATCTTTCTGAGCTCTCTGACCCAGATGAACATGTTTCTTTCCTCCAACAATGCCCTCCTTAGCAATGGCTGGAGAGCTGGAGTCCCTTCCCTTATTCTTTGCATCTTTAAACCTAAAGTTCTCTTCTAATCCCCATTCTCTATCCAGTCTTACTCAACTTATTTTGTCTTCTAAAATAGACTTGAGGATGGTTTTCAAGATGCTTTCTTGGGCACAAAGGCTGGTGATTAAGTTTCTGTCTAGGTTTACCTTTGAATATAATAATACATAAAGCTGATATAAAAATTGGAATGCATCAAACTGTGCATTCACATGAATATATAGCTTGGCAGGTTTGTTTTTGTTTGTTTTTTATATTGATTTTTTTCACATTAGATTGTGTTCTTTTTTTCAACATGCCTTTCCTCTACAAGTGGTTTCGGCATTCTCTCTCAAAAATGTGGTTGAGTGTTCGTGTTAATTTGTTTCAAGTTAATTGAGCTATTTACCATTCTTGGTAATTTTTGTTCTTTTCCACTGAACATTAAGGGCCTATTATACATAAGACACAGCTGGGAACCAGAGATACAAGGATAGCAATAATACATGCCCTGTGTTTATAGAGCTTGTAATATCATCTGTTCGTATTTACTTTAAATCATATGTGAGTTTTACTGTATAGTGGATCAGAGATTAGATTCCCTCTGATACTGTGACTAAGTGACATTATAATGAGAAATTTATATAAGATTGAAGACATTAAGTAACTCCACTCATCACCCCCATGCCCCACAGTGCTGGGTGAACTCTCAGTATATGAGACATTGCCTAATGATCCCAATTTTAACAGCACTTTAATGAGTTGTTGCTTTTAAGTTCGCTCAAACAAGCAAAAACTCCAAAATAATGAAAACTTTTTTTCCAGCTATTCACTATCATCATAAAACATCTCCATAAAATCAGAATAGAAGGCTAGTCATATTGCCTGTGGAGGGATAACAGATGGACAGTCTGAGCTTTGTGTGACTGTTATCCATGAACCAGAGGAATTCCTAACACTTTGGGTAGACAAATTCTCTATGGGGTGTTTATACAAAGGCATGTATGAGAATAACAGAAGTTGAGAAGGCATGAGTGGGTTGGGATCTTCACCAGTGGAGATCACAGATTTCATCTAATCCCCCAATATTTTCCTAGTGACCACCTTCTCCTCTGAACTCAGAGAACTAGTTACATAAGCTATTCCCTTAGCATTTCACTATGTGCTGCCTTGTGTCCTGTGTTATATTTTTATATCATCATGCTCCTATTAATAAAAGTTATCTTGCTTGGAAAAATGTGCCTCAGTTTACCTTTTGTCAAATTTTGGATACGACAATATAATTGCTTGTGTATTTGTGGATAGGCTCCACATCTAGACTATAAGCTCCTTGACAAGATCTGTGTCTCAAAGCAACAGCTCTATCGTGGGTCCACTTCTGTCTCCATCACCTCCTTGCCCTCACTCTCACTGATACTTCTAGCATCAAGGTCACATCTAAACATCAAGGTAACATGGCATTCTCATTATGACCTCGATCAAAGTAGGTTAATACCCAGAACCCAACTTTGCAGGTTTCATATCTCAAGAGCCTTGAATGATTGACATGTGTGATGGGAATTCAGGAGTGATGAGGCTTCAGCTTTATGTCTCAGACTCCTCAGGTATTATCTCATTAAATGAATTCTCCCATCCTGTCCTCTCATCTTTTCTCTTCTTCCTCTTCCTCTCCCTCTCCCTCTCTCTCCTCTATCTTTACACTGCCTCATTTGGAGATTTTACCAGCTTCCATTGGTTTGGTTATCATCTATCTCCCCTACCCCCACTCCAAACCCCTATATATACCCATATCTCTTCCAAAGAACACTACCATCCTTTTGGTCCCCCAGATTCACAATCGCAGCATAATCTTTGTCTCTTCTATCTTTTTCACTACATACTTTTAATTGTTAAATCTTATTATTTCTTCCTACATGACATCTCCAACATCATTCACACTATTCATACAGCTTTAGTTCAGGCCTTTATCACCTTTATCCTGAACTATTACAATAACTTCCTAATTGGTCTCTCTTTCTTAAGTCTCTCCCTCATTCCAATCCAACGTCAACACTGCTGACAAAGTGATTTTCCTTAAATGTAAATTTTTCTGTCAATCTCCTATTCATTAAACTCTACTAGTATCGTCTTCTAGGATCAAATACGAACTCCTTTTCCTAGCTATTAATGCCTTTCACAATCTGGACCCAAACTATCTTGACAAGCTCATTCAGTCAGTCAACCAGTCCATAAATATATATTTATTAAGCAAGTATGTAATAGACACCGCGCAGATATTCAGCAAACAAATACAGTAGATGAAACAATCCCTACCTGTAGGGAGCTTACATTCACTCCACCTATACCTCTGGGCCTTTTCACTGATGGACCCCTCCCTATTCTAGAATTCACTTCTTCCTTACCTTGCCTATTTTCCTTCAAGATTTGCTCTTTTTCTGACCACCCTTCTACCTCCATTGCTCATTTCTCTGTCCCTAAACAATCTCTATATTTAATTTTATATTTATTTGGCATATTTTCTCTCCCTGTGTCTGTCTCTGTCGCTCTCTCTATACATATGTGTGTATAGATATGCATATACATATATGTGTGTGCACATACACACACGTGCATGTTGTCTCCCCCTTGAGAGCAAAGACCATTTCATTTTTTTCTTTGTATATCCAGCACCTCATAAAGTACCTGACAAATAGTAGGCACTTAGGAAACAAATAAACAAATAAATAAAATGCTCCATGATTATCTGATAACTTGATTTTCCCCCCAAGACAAACAGCACAAATATCTTCAGGTGGGATAACTGGGCCAGAGCTAGAAGCTCATCTAGGGTGGGGCCCTTGTGGAAAGGAAGATGCTTGGCTGGTAGCTTCTTGGTTTAACCAATTATAATTGCTAGTTGGTGTTAAGCTTGATTATGTCTGTATTACTGAAGAAAAGTTTTACCAGCGCTCTTCTAACTTTGAGTTCCCAAGGGAATAGCTCTGATCTTACTGCCCTAGTTATGCCGTAGCTGTATCTGAGAGTTCTTTGTAATCATCATGGTACCTAGTCTAGTAGCAAGCCCTTAGTTAATACTCACATTTATTTTATTTATATACTCAGAGCCTAGAAGAATACCTGACACAGAGAAAGTGCTTAATAAAAATATGTGAAATGATGGTTGATTTGATTTGCTCGATTTCCCAATCTTTTCTATATAGTTATTTCCTTTTGTTATTATTCAAGCCAAAGCAAAATGCTCAGTTTTCTCAGGGGAAATGTTCTCTTCACCACCCTTGCCTCATTGGCTACAAAGTAAAATTATTTTTCAAGCAAACATTAGTTATTAATTTTCAAGGCATCATGAAAGACACCATAGCCTACCAGAAAACACACTGGACTTGGTGTCAGAAGCCCAGCTCTAAGATTATTTCCTTTGGCTTTGATAGACTAAGTAAATAAGCTAAACATAGTGTTAAGCTTGAGAGACATATGAAATTAAACAAGACAGTTTCCAGCCCAAAGAGTTTCTATTCCCATGGGGGAAGAAAATAGACAGAGGTTCTGGAAAGCAAGGGGATTGAGGGCATGGGAAGGTAACTGGTTCTAAAGGTAGGTAAGGCAAAAGGCTCACTCAGCTTGTCAGAGTATGAGGAGCCAAGAGTAGGGCCCTGGTTTCTGAGGGGGGGACAGATGATTGGAGAGAGCCAGGTCAAGAAGACTTTGAGAAATGGTTCCTGGCTAAACACAGTAAAAGGTTCATGAGAATGGAGGGGCCAGGATTTTACCTTAATGAGTCTCAGTTCCTTCATTAACAAAATGGATGTAGTAATATTACATTACATATTTCACAGGATTGTATGTACATTGTATCTCTCCTTATAGAATGTAAGCTCTGTGTCCGGCACATAGTCGGTAGCTAATCAATGTTTATTGATTTATTAATTATACAGTTGTGACTTAGGTGAAATGGTAGATATAAAATGCTTTAAAATTCAGCGCACTTTATAAATGTCAGCTATTAACATTATCATCATAATTCTTATGCTGGGCATAAAGGACATACAATAACAAGGTCCCTTTCCTTAAGGACCTTGCAATCTCAAAAAATGTTCAGACTTTTATTTTGAAGTAGGGGCAGGGTTTGGGGCAGATTTGGACCTGTGATTTCATTTGTGTAGGAAACAACCAGACACAGAAATTCACTCCACTGTTCAAGGTTAGCAAGTCATCCATAATTTATAGTCTCAGAGAGTTGCCTAGAACACTGAAAAAAATTATGTGACTAGCCTAAGGTCATACAGCCAGTACGTGTCAGAGGTGAGGCTTGAATCTAGGATTTCCTGAATTCAAAGTTAGCTTTCTCTCCACTTTGTTATGCTTCATTTACATGCTATATGATCGATAAACAAGCATTTATTTGGTGCTTACTATAGGTCACGTACTTTGCTAACCACCAGGGAAGTAAAGAAAGGCAAAAACAGCTCTTGCCCTCAAGAAGCTCACAATTTAATGGGGAAGGAAACATGTATAACAATTAGATAGACAGACAGACAGACAGACAGAAGGATGGACGGAAAGATGGACGGATGGATGGATGGATGGATGGATGGATGGATGGATGGATGGATGGAGGGGTGGATGGATGGATGGATGGATGGACAGACGGATGGACAGATGGATGGATGGATGGATGGAAAGACAGATGGATAGACAGATGTGTGTATGTATATGTGTGTGTATATATGTACACACACACACATGTTTATATGATAAATTGGAGGTAATCTCACAGGAAAGGCACTAGCATAATTACAGTAAGAATAAACTACTTTCAGCCAAAGATTTCTTAGAAAGTGAAACAGACTGACATTTAAACTTGACCTTGAAAAATGGATAGGGTGCCAAATAGGCAGAGGTAGGGGTTTAGAAGTGATTCCAGGAATGAGGAATAAGATGAGTAAAGACATGCAGTGCCGTGTTCATAGAATGGTAAATAACAGTAATAACAATTAATAATAACATTGATTATGGTGATGGTGGTGGTGGTGTTGAAGATGATGATAACTGCTAGCATTTAAGAGTTAAAACCGCATCTACCCTACCATGAGCTAAGACTAGAAAGAAGTAGAATCGATTTAGTTGATCCAGAGACAGCCAGTTCACACAACAGATATCTGTACTTTGCCTCCACCCTCTCTGTGATTCAGGCAAACTTTTGCCAAGTAGAAATGTCAAGAAAAATCTTCCCGGGTCAGAAGAGTTAAAGCAGTTCTTCTGATTTGTGGAGGCGTTATCTTCTCTCCACATTATTCATTTAAAAAGCAAACAACTAATAATTGCTTCAGCCTAGATGTATGGCATTTATATTGCTCATTTCATCATTACAAATGCAAGCTAGATTCCATTCATATTTACAGGGCTATTTAAAGCAAAGAATCTAAATTGTTCAGTCTGAGCAAAAAAAAAAAATCTTTCTGTGGAAAAGCATGTGATTCTCAAGATTGCAAAGGGGAAATAATAAAGGGTTCTTACAGAAAAAGCAGAACCATTAAAAGGATGTTAGGGCAAAGGTCAAAAAAGACATTTTGAACAAGAGATGTGAAGAATATTAATAATAATAGATTTATATAGAGCTAGAAGGTTTTGCCAAGGATTTTAAATATATTGTTTATTTGATTCTCACTATAACCTTGTGAAGATAGGAGTTATTATTTCTCCCATTTTCCAGGTGAGGAGACTGGCACTTCGAGAGGTTACATGATATCCCCACAGTAAGAAAGCCAAAAAGTATCTGAGGCAGGATTTGAATTCAAGTCTCTTTGACTCCAACTCCCATGTTCTAATATTATGCCATGCTGCCTCATGAAATGTGCCCTTATTTGAAGAAGAATGGCACTACTCCATGGAGAGTGTGGAAGAGATAGAAATCGTAGGACATCAGTATGAGGCCACAACTTGGAGAGACTACCAGACATTTATAGAATAAAGTAAGGCAACCACCTGGTAGCAAAAATAATAATAATAATGCCAGTAACAACAACTAATAGTGCTAGGCACTGGGTCAAACCTTTACAAATGTGATCTCATTGTTCAATTAATGAATAACTAATTACAAGCTCCCTCTGATGACTGAAAAAATGGCGTGTTCTCTCAGGTGGGAGCTACCCCTCCCGGGTGTCAGAAGGTGAAAGGACATTCAAATTTGTAGTCACTGTATCTGAACATTAATAATAATAATATTATAATACTATTCATATAGCACCTACCGTGTGCCAGGAACTGTTATAAGCACTTTACAATTATGATCTCATTTGATCTTCACAACAGTCCTGGGAGGTAGGTGCTATTATTATCTCCATCTTACAAATGAGGAAATTGAGGCAAATAGGGTTAAGTAACTTGCCCAGAGTCACACAGCTAGTAAGTCTCTGAGGCTGCATTTGAACTCAAGTTTTCTGACTCCAGGTCCAGCACTCTATCTGTGCCACCTAAATGGTAGAAAAAAAAATACTTTCTATCCAATTAGAAGGCCTGGGTTCAAATCCTGCCTGTTTGACCTTGGGCAAATCACATAGACTCCCGGGGCCTCACTCCTCCCCCCCCCGAACAATGAGGGGGTTGGACTGGATCTGTCTTCCGGAGTCCCTATAGTTCTAAATCTATGCATCACACTCATCACATTCTAATTTGATTTCTAGATGATGGGAATAATGACTTACAACTGGAACTTAGAAGCCACTTAGTCTAACCTCGCCATTTTACACATCCTGAAACTGAGAGCCAAAGGGAAGAAGCCATCTACACAAAATCAAGCAGGTAGGAAGGATGAGAGTCAGGATCTGACTCCAGGTTTTCTGACTACAGACATAACTTGGTTTCCACTATACCACACCAAATACCAAATTGCTGTTCCAATTTAAGTTACCTGAAGTAAGAGACTTCGGCTGCTTTTCCCATTTGGACTGCTACCCCTGAGAAGCTCAGTGTCCCACCCACAAGTATATAAAAGGATGGTGTTAGTCATTTCAGTCATGTCCAACTCTTTGTGATCCCATCTGGGGTTTTCTTACAAATAAAAAATAGATGGTAGGAAGATGGATTGTTCATTGGTGGGAGCTCCTGCCCCCGGGGGGAGGAGACCAGGGTGGCCGAAGTAGTGTCGCTGGCCCTAAAAGCATAACTGGGAGAAGCATTCAAATGTAATCCAAGTCTCATCGGGGAGTGTGGAGAAGTACAGACTATTAGAGTACACTGGGAAAGCTTCTGACTCAATTAATAATTAATTTGTTCCCTTCTTCCTGTATTGCTAGCTCTGGGATTCTGAAAGGGAAACAAAGCCTCTACCTATAGCTATGTGTCTTCCCAGGCTTCATTAAGCCAGGGCCAAGCCTTCTAAGCCTTGGATCTGAAAATAAGACGCTGCTTTGTCTTTGCATGTTTCCTGGACAAACAGACCAAGAAGGGATGGAGGGAGGGGCACAACAGACTCACTCTGTCTCTACCTATCTATCCAGACTCGATAGTCAGCATCAAACAATCAAATAAATATACAAAATAAGGGCTAGATTCTCACATAAAATGTTCGCACATGATAAGGCACAAATAAATTAATAAACAATTTTTTAAAAACCATGAATTTACTTTTATTCTGTGTTCCCTTCCTGGTCTATCTGAAATCCCCTTCCTTCTGACTTTTCTCTCTTTCCTTTTTGTTTTACATGTAATTATTAAATATATATGATATATAGCATTATAGTTACATATAATACATTTGTATAGTTATTGTATATGTATGTACATATATATGTGGCATTAATTATACTAATTTCAAACTGTGTCACTTCATATGTATTTCTATATTTCTTTACAGGTAAGTAGGTGATAAGCATTTTTACATATTTACTATGGTGCCAAGAACTGTGCTGAGTGCTTTACAAATATTATCTCATTTGATTCTCACAATAACCCTGAGAAGTTGGTGCTATCAGTGCAGTTGAAGAAATTGAGAGATACAGAAGACAAGTGTCTTGTCCAGGGTCATGCAGTTAGTAAATGTCTGCGGCCACATCGGACTCCGGTCTCCCTGATGGGAGGTCTGGCATTTTGTGCACTATGGCGCCACCTAGCTGTTTCATATTACTTCTCAAAGGGTTGGGAGGTCACAGATTGAATAAGATTTCATCATCAAAGAGTACTCTGAAAGGAGGAAATTCTCCCAGTGATTAGTGGGACTTCTCTGGATAACAAAGAATAAGGGACTTGCCCATATTGACATAACTAATTATCTGTCAGGAATGAGATTTGATCCCAAGTCTTCCCGACTCTGAGGTCAGCTATCAATCTACTGTCCCATACCATCTCATAATTTTTCTTTTGATGCCACCAGCATATTTCATTATAGAGAAAGCATGTCATTAGGATAAATGACCATCTTGGATTCAGAAAATTTGAGTTCAAGTCCTGCTGCTGATACATATTAGTTGAATGACCTTGGCCAAATCATGTCACTTCTCAGTGTCCAGACAACTTCCTTAAGATGCAGAAAAATCACCCCATACAATGATGAAATCATACATAAACATTTAACAAACAAAACAAATAAACAAGCAAAAGAAAGAATGGAGAAGAAAAAAATCTCAAATTAGTAGACAGTAATTTGCTTAACAAATCTTTTTTATACATATATTTTTTTTTCAAATTTTTTGCTATCATAGACAGGTCAAGTATATTTTTACATAGATAGATTCCTCCCCTCCCCCTTTTACTGGATAAAATGTCATCAATGAGATGATTGAGTCATAAGTATAACCCTTTTATAACCCTTCTGGAAAAATGCTAAATTGCTCAGGTTTTGGCTGACAAGAAATTCAACATGAGTCATATGTGTCTTATGGCTCCCAAAAAAGCTAATGTAATCTTGGGCTTGGGGGATCTAGGTAGCATGGTAGATAGAGTGCCCAGCCTGGAGTCAGGAAGACTCATCTTTCTTAGTTCAAATCTGGCCGCAGACACTTACTAGCTGTGTGACTCTGGGCAGGTCATAACACTATTTGCCTCAGTTTCCTCATCTCTGAAATGAGCTGGAGAAGGAAATGGCAAACCACTTCAGTGTCTCTGTCAACAAAACCCCCAAAGGTATCAGGAAGAGACAGTCACAGCTGAAAACCACTGAACAAAACAACAATCTTACACTGCAGCAAGAGGGACATAATGGTGAGACCTAGGAAAGGGATATGCCATCGTACTCTGCCCTGGTGAGATGATGTCTAGAATGCTACATTTAGTTCCAGGCACCACCTCTTAGGAAGAACATTGATCAGATCTAGAGAAAAGGGAAACAAAATGTGGTTTAAAATGGCTTTGAACTCATGCCTGATTATTTGGTGATTTAGCTCTTCAACACTAATGGTACAGCTAGCTGTTGGACATTGGGCTAATATCTCACATTTAAGTACCAACAGCTAAATTAACATTTATAAACAAAGAACTGTGTGCTTCATCACCCCCCTCCACTCCCTTTTCTTCTACTGCCTCCACAGAAAAGAAGGGAACCACAAAGGATTGAGATCCATTTTGTGTGTTTACTTTTTCTTTGTTTACTTTTTCTTTGTTTCATGGGTTGCCTCACCTAAGAATTCATCATCAGGTGTGAGTCTCTTATTTTTTAACCAGGCTGCTTCTCAGAATACATACATTGTCCGTTTCCTGGGCTACATTTAAAGTATTTATATCATGGGAGAGCCTGCTAGACCTTGCTTCCCACTGATACAGCCTTCAAAAACCCAGGGTCACCTACACACCATGAAGAGGGACTGGAGGAGACAAGAGTAAAGTACTTTCATATATACCGAGTTCTATTTCTGCACCCTCCAGTTTCCTCCTTTGGTTTATTTCTCTATTCTCTTTCTAGTACCAGTCTTTTGTCTTGCTTGAATAACTTATTGCTTAGAGTGCATTTTGAAAGCTAGTAGTGTTATTCCCCTTCTACTGACTTTCTTTTTCATGGTTTTCCTTGTTTTTTGGTCTATTTTTCTCTCAGAATTTTGTCATAATATCATTTAATTCCATTAAATAATCTATTGGAATTTTGGTAAGAACCACACCAAATCTCTAAGTTGGATTGGGAAGTGCTGAAATTTATTATTGTATTTATTCAACCTTGCCATAAGCAAGAACTGCCTCTCTCTCTCCATTTGTTCAACCCTTCCTTGACTGTTTTGAAGTGATCTTTGTATATTCCTGTTGCAGGTCTTGATAAGTCAAGGTCCGAATATTTACTATATTATCATTGTTGTAAAGCTTATTTCTTCTGTCAGTTTCTTTCTGGATGTTTGTTGTTGTTGTTGTCACTTCACTCATGCCCCCATTTGGGTAAAGATACAGGAGTGGTTTGCCATTGCCTTCTCCAGCTCATTTTACAGATGAGGAAACTGAGGCAAGCAGAGTTAAGTGACTTGGCCAGAGTCACAAAGCTAGTAAAAGTCTGAGGCCAGACTTGAACTCAGGAAGATGAGTCTTCCTGAATCCAGGACCAGAACCGGGTTGATCCATTTGTGTGATTCTTATCCAGAAGTTAACACACGGTGAGCATCTTTATGAAACACCTTACAAACAAGGTATCATGCAGAAGTGGTATGAAGAATATTACTGACATGCATGACCAAGAAAATCACAAAAGCTGGTCACATGGTAAGAGTGACAGATAATTCTGGATATTCCCTGGGCCCCACTGTATCTTTAAGATTTACAAATTTGAAAAGGCCTTCTAACACATTAGGGGAACCCATTGGAACGAATTCATGGGAGACATGATTAAGAGTCACCTAAAATAGGTAGTCATGGATGGGGTCTGGTCTGTACCATTGGAGGAATCGCTTAGATTAACGAGACCACAGCTCCATTGGAGTATCTTATACACTACTATTTTTTTTTTTAATTCTTGTTCTCTGTATCTCACCAGGGCTGGAAGTAGAGCAGTCACTCATGGGCCTATCCTAGATCCAAAGAGAAGCTTTGATCTCCTCCATTTTTCTGACCTGGGCCTGTTTGTCCCTCCTCAGGCAGTCTGGTGTGGCCTTCCACCATCCCAGTGCTAGACCTAGTACAGACGCATGATTGGCCTTAGCTCTAATTCAGTTCAGACCCCTCAAAATGAAGTGAGTCACCAGCCTCATCCTCCCCCAGGACCAGGGTCTACAGGTATGTGCTACTCCACCCAGCTACCCTACTTCTTTAATAAATTAATTTTTGACATGCTTACATTAAAGGAACGCCCATTTCTCCCCCAATATGTCTGACCTTTCCTTCTTGGTCTCCTTTGCTGGGTCTTCATCTTTGTTCAGCTCACTAACTATGGGTATTCCCTAATCTCCAACCTTGGCTTCAATCTTTTGTTTTAGATGATCTTATCAGCTTTCAAGGACTTGATTTTATATGTCTACAGATGACTCCCTGATCTATGATAGCCCAGTCTCTCTCTCTGGAGTGCCACCATGCAATCAATTACCTAGAGGACACTACAATCTGAATTCCCTGTAGGCATCTTAAACTTAACGTGTCCCAAACATAATTCAACACCTTTCCCCAACATTTTCCACATCTGCTGAATGTCATCATTTTTGTCGAGGAGCCCCACAATCCTTCTGGTCATCTGAGGTCATGATCTTAACATTATTCTCAACTCTTCATTCCCGTTCACTTTACATATTCAATCAGGCGACAAAATATGTGATTTCTCTCTCTATCCCATCTCCCACATAGGTCTCATTCTCTCCAAACACAAAGCTACCACCGCACCGTGCCAGTTGAGGCCCTCATTACTTTCACGGCCTTCTAAATTACCTCTGTGCTTCAAGTCTCACCCTCACCCAGTTCATCCTCCATTTAGCTGCCAAAGTGATTTTCCTACAGTGCAGGGCTGACCACGTTGCTTGTCTAGTGAGTAAATTCTAGCAAGTAGCTATGACCTCAACGATCAAACACAAACTCTTCAGTTTGGCATGGACCATTTTCCACACTTCAGGCTTCTTCTGATCATCCCAGTAGTCTCATGCAATGTTCACTTCCCTGTGGTCTACAATCTAGCCCCACAGACCTAACTGCTACCCCCTCACACAAAACGTTACAGCTCCAGCTCCACGTCTTTTTGCTGCTGGCTGCCATGCCTAGAGTGTTCTCTGTCTTCACCTTGGATTCTTAGAACTCCTGGCTTCCCTCAAGTCCTTACAAGAGGTCTTTCCAGGTCCTCCCAGGTGCCAGATCCTTTCCCTCCAAACTTACTTTCTTATTGTTAAGAGGCAGCCAAATATCACCATAGATAGATAGCAGGACCTGGAATCAGGAAGACAAGATTTCAAATCCTACCACCTAAATAACCCTGGGCAAATCATTTAACTTCTTTCTTCCTCAATTTTTCCCATCAATGGGGTCATAATAGCCTCTACTTCTAAGGTTATGGTGAGGGAAAATGAGCTAATACTTGTAAAGAATTTTGTAAACCTTAAAGTGTTACATAAATGCTAGTTATCATCATTATTGTTATTATTAGTTATTTATATACCTATATATGTGTTGGCCCCTATTAAAATGTAAGCTCTTGAGGGCAATGACTGTTTTGTTTATCTCTAGAATTTAGTACATTGCCTGGCATCAATTTAAAAATGGAAAAAAATTTCTCATGATGGTGTACTGAATCCTTTGGTAGCAAGTTTCAGGTTTTAAACTCATACTTAAGGGTCAGCCAGGTGGCACAATAGAGCACTGGCCTTGGAGTCGGGAGGACCTGAGTTCAAATCCAACCTCAGGCACTTGGTACTTACTAGCTGTGTGAACCTGGGCAAGTCACTTAACCCCACTACCTAACAAAAATCACACACACAAAAAAAATCGAGGGCAGCTAGGTGGTGCAGTGGATAGAGCTCTGGCCTTGGAGTCAGGAGGACCTGAGTCCAAATCTGGTCTCAGACACATAACACTTACCAGCTGTGTGATCCTGGGCACTTAACCCCAACTGCCTCACCAAAAAGCAAAACAAAAACAAAAAAATATATAAAGATAAATGTATACTTGTTATTTCCATGAGGTCTCCAAACTTTATTATAGGACCCTGAAGTATGATGATGATGGTGACAATAATGATAATAATACTGATTATAGCTAGCTAGCCTTTGTGTGATGCTTTAACTTTTGTGCAAAGCATGCAACAAATATTTCATTTTTATCGATTTTATTTTATTACAATTTAAAAAAAAAACATTATCTCACTTGATCCCAGAGGTTCATAACCTGATCGTAGCAAAATGCCCTAAAAGAGAAACAATATAATAATGGTCAGATACACATTGGCCCGGCTGAAAAGGATCATTAATTCTAAGGAAGTATTTAGTATGCCCTAATGAACACTCATGACCGTGCCTCACCTGAAAAAAATGGACACAATTACTGGATTCCATAGAAAAGCCCTAAAGAACAACAACAAATAATGATGAGAAATGTAACCCATGCGATTAAAGGCCTAAAGCAAAGTATCCAGTAGTGGGCGAATGGAGCTTTAACAATCATCTACCTCAATCTTCTCGTGTAAGTAATGACCAGCAGGAGAGCAGTGATTAGGTTAGCAGGATGGATCGAGGAAGAAAAGTGGAATTATTCGCATTTGGATTATCAGTCTTTCCATTAATATCATCCTTGAACACTTCAAACTCCAATGTGCCAGCACCAGAGGATAAATGCATTTGTTTGGGATGAAATGGCACATTTGAGGGGGAAAATCAAGTCATAGAAACAGCAGTGAAACTTTGCAAATTGTTTATTCTGGAAAACATTTTTCAACCCCAGGAGATGTTGCAGCCTAGCAATGAATGGTACCATGCAAGGATTAATGGCCAGACACATGACCCACTGTCGATCACAAGGCTAGACATTCAGGAACAATGACAGCAAGTATTAGTCTAGCCAGATCACAACAGGGTGCAGAAGAGACCCCCATGTCTCTCCCAAGTTTCTTAGTCTCCCAAGCCCCAGGTCAGACCATGTCACTTTTCTGCTCAAAAATTTTCAGTGGCTGCCCCTTTCCCTCTAAAATAAGATGCAAACTCATCAGCCTGGCATTTAAGACACTCTAAAGCCAAGCTTGCATTTATCTTTCTTGCTTTAATTTATATATTGCCCTTATAAATGTCTATAACTTGGTTAAATTAATCTACTAGCCATCCCCCAGACTGATACTGTTATCTCTTCTTTCACACAAGTCATTCCTCACATACAATGGGTAGATCTCAGGACTTGGAGCTAGGAAGACATGAGTTAAATCCTATCTCAGACACTCCCTAGCTGTGAGACTCTGAGGAATTTATCTAACCTGCCTCAACCTCAGTTTCCTAATCTGTAAAATGAGGGATTTGAACTCAATGGCCTCTAAGATCCCTTCCAACTCTGAATTTATGTTCCTGTGAGCTGTGCTTGGAATGAACTGCTCCTCATCTCCACCTCTGAGCATCTTTGTCTTTCTTCAAGGTTCAAGTCAGATGCTGTCTCCTCTGTGAAACCTTCCTTGATCCCAAAGGCTATTAGTGTTCTCTCCCTCAATATCCCACATATTATACTCATTTCCTTATATTTTGTTCACCCCTCCCCCATCCTTCGTAGAATGTGGGAACCTGGAGGGAAGAGACTAATTCACTTCCGTTTTCATATCCCTTACATGTGCCATAATACCTTACATGCTGTTGTCGACTTGTTCAGTCACGTCTGATTCTTTGTGACTCTATGGACCATAGTGTTCATTGGGCTTTTCTTGGCAAAGATATTGAAGTGATTTGCCATCTACTTCTCCAGTGGATTAAGGCAAACAGAGGTTAAGTGACTTGCCCAGGGTCATACAACTAGCAAATGTCAAAGGCTCGGGTCTTCCTGACTCCATGCTTAGTACTCTATCCACTGAGCCATCAAGCTGTCTCCTTACACATAGTAGGCACCAAATACATTCTTGAGGTTATTATCACAAAGAATAGAGAGTCTCAGGTTTAGGGCTAATGGGAACACTACGATAAGCCAACAGGAATAGAACTAAGAAGAAGAGGAAAAGCAAAGGACCACCCAGGATTAGAAAATTCAGAGAAGGCAATTCTGACAGCAAGAATTTAGGGTATCAACCACATGCCAGTTTGTTTGCCCTACCACTGGTCTTTGGCGGTAACATAGAGACACTGGCTATACTGCCCTGTGCCTTTTTAAGGGAGGCCTTTCAGAAACCCCAATCTTCACAGAAGAAGCCATGGGTCTGATACACTGACCATCATAAAGCACTAATCCAAATTATTCCACATAATAGAGATTCCTAATTCAACAGTAGCTTTGAGTGTTTATAAAGTACCTAACATGGGCTAAGCATTGGGGTAGGGAGTGGGAGAAAACTAAAGATTAAATAATAAAGTTTCTCTGCCTCAATGGAACTCAGAATACAGGGGAGAAGGGATGAATGTGGGGTCAAAAGACTGGGATGATGCATAAGTTGCTACCTCTCTGGCATGTGGAAAATGAAGGGTTTTAACTAAGGGATCTCTACAATCCTTCTTAGTGCTAAACTGATGATGCCTTCAGTGATTGGTAGAGCTATAAGCCAAGAGCCTCAAAGCTGCATAGAGATCAAGGCTTTTGAATGGGGCTTTGAAGGATGGATGGATAGCATACAAGTGCCTGGTGTGGATCATGAAATTTCCCAGGGATGTTACATAAATAAGAAAGACACTTTTAAGCCCTAGTGAATGGTCTGTACAAAGAGCTACACTGACACAAAGAAGAAAGAGGGAAACAAGCCAACGTTTTCCAAATTCAGTGATAAAACTAGATAATTCCTTCAGTCTATAAAGTGTCTGCATTTCTACATTATTTTAGTTCATCTTCTTAATGTATTAATTCAATTTTAAAATTAAACAGATGACTCATCTCTCCAAGAATAGATACATGCCATGCCCCAGATCTAGCCATGCAATAATTTATCATGGAAATGACCAAGTTTGTATCTGGTTCCAAGTCAGGGCTTAGAGGTAGAATTGCTCGGCTCTGATGTCAAACAGAAGTTGAGAACACAATTTTCAGAATATCAATTAAAGTTATTAAACTATTATGTATGGTTTGATTTTTCAAAACCATCTTGTCAAATATAATATGCATAACACTTTTCTTTTTTAAAAAAATTGTCCAAGTTGAAAAGAAAATAGAAATATGAATTATTTCCAGAACTTGGGTAATTTAAGATAATTTGTGAGCAGGAGAATGTGGAATTTGTCTCAGCTGGATGGAATTTTATTTCTGATTATATATTTTAAGTTAGGTTTCAATCACCTCATGTTTTCTCAAGCTAAGATTCTGTACACAGCCCACCAAATAAACAGTCCAACTAGAGTAGGTCTAACCAACAAGTGTTCAATGCCTACTATCTGCAAAGCACTTCCTCCTTTCAGGTTCTTTTTCTAGCAGTAAAGATCATAATCCATTCATGCTTTACATCCTATGAACTCTTGCCCATGTCCTCTTGTAATCTTCCACATGGGACTCCACCCAATGGGATCTCCCTCTAAATCTCTCGCTACTGCGTTGACAGCAACAGAGCAAGTTGGACTACCCAACAATCAACCCTCACTCTCAATTTTCCATTTATGTTTAGGGGCATACTAGATTGTGTATGAATCCTGTCTCAGACACTTACTATTGACGTGACCCTGGGCAGGTTACTTAACCTACCTCAGCTTCAGTTTCCTCATCTGCAAAATGGGAATAATAACATCACCTGCCTCAAAGCATGGTGTATCAAATGATATAATAATACTGTAAACTGCTTGGTAAACCTTAAAATGCTATGTAAATTTGATTTGTCATTATTATTAATTATATCTGACAACACATTTTTTTGCTGCTTCTCTTGTGCAGTTTTTTTTTAATTAGTTATATGTAGTAGTCCATTCACATGTGCCTTTCTATTAACATTTGCATGATGAGATAACTTTAATTCTCCACAGACCATGCTAGTCCGTGACTAGCTGGTATGCAACCTCACTGGAAGAAGAGAGATATTATAAAGATAGACCTTTCTTTGTTTCTGGGAGAAGACTGGAGATTATTCAAAGTACTTCACAATTGCATAAAGGTGGTCTAGCTATTTCCTCCTCATGTTATATTCTGTGTATTATTCACTACCCATCCACAGTGTGTACCCAAGATATCTGTACTAATGTACCAGCTTTATGGTCTGCGCCTCCTCCAATGACATATCACAGTCTAGACAATACGAATTATTTATCCATATTATTTCCCATGTGAGTACTTAAGTTCCATGTGTTTAAATTGTTATGGACGTCACTTGGGAAGCTTTGCAGTGTTCTAGGGCTTAGAACAACAATCAGCACAATGTCACCGACTGGAAGGATGTCTTTGTTTCTCTAGTGCCTGGCACAATGCCTGGTACATAAAAGGCAGAAAACAAATATTTATTGATTGATGGATTTATTAAATGGAGGAAATCTTCTTGTCGTTATTTTTATCACACTACTTAATTAAAATTTTTTTTTCCTTTAAACTAATATGGTACTCTGGCTGATACTAATAAGGTATTCTTGCATAATAAATATGAACACAACAGTTGGGGCTTGGATGTTATAGTCGGTGTTATAGATGATGCTCATCCACAAAATACCTCCTGCCTTAGGTAGATTTATGGTGGTGGGGTGCATTTTCTAGCACAGTGATCATCTAGGACTGCTTATCTGAAGCAACCGGAACTGGCAACCTGTGCCAATCTCTGTCCTTTTTCTACCATCGTGATTTCCTGAGGGTGCCTCCCAATTATCACATTCATTGCCTCATGACTCTCAACTCAGATTCCTGAAGAACAAATTTACCTTTGGCTACAGTCTAGAATTCCCCCTTCCCCACCTCAAAGGGGAAAATAAAATATAGACCAAATATAAGACATAACTAAAGCATAAAATAGGTCATTTTATTCCCATACAGAAACCGTGATAATGATAGAGATCACAGGACACATTATAGACAACTAGAACCTGGTTTGGTAACACATCTCTTCTAGCATAACCATCGGAATGGCCAATGACCACTAGGAGGACCTGAATTTACTCAAAGCTACATTAGTCACAGTAGTTGATTTTTCTTTTTCTATAAGGCAAAGAAAATAGAGATAATGGGATAGAAATGTTTATTTGAAAGTAAATTAAAATATCTGTAATTATATTTAAAGTCCATTGGTGCAGAAAGGAAAAATAATAGTAAAATTATTTTTAAACCCCCCCCAACAATTTGTATCAATTGATGCACCTGGTCTTTTTTATTTAAGCCTAGTGAGAACACATATAGAGGGCTGTTGGTAGATGTTTGCCATTTCACCTCAGTGGTGACTCGTCAACAGACCCCCAGCTTGTGGTCCCTCTCTGATGGGATGACTTTCCCCCTTAGATCCTTCCTGTCTTCTTCTGTCATTATGGACTCTATAACTCTTGTAGCTGATAGGCTGGCTCAGGTGATGCTTAAATACTTTTCCCTCATCCCAGTAACTCAGGTCCTGAAGAAGTGGGGGGGTGGGATGGGGAGGGAGAGATCTCACAAGGCCTTCTTCAAAGCAAAGAAGAGAGAAGAGAAGGTACTGGCTCCATCCCTAGAGAACATGTATTCACACAAAGTTGGGGATTAGAGAGAGCAGGAAGGAGAGTTTTGAGGAATGGGTCGCCCCTCCAATATAAGCCGTGGAGTTCTGCCTCGGCAACCAAATAAAAGGCCTGTAGTCATTGCATGGTATGAACCTTTTAAACATCATGGCTGACAATGGAAATGTCATTGTCAATGACAATGGCAGGAAAAATTGATGGAGACTAGAAAGTCAAGTTGGGTTGTTTATAGAGATGTCTGCAGAGACTGTATATTTTTTTTTTTAGGCAATTGGGATTAAGTGACTTGCCCACAGTCACACAGCTAGTAAGTGTCAAGTGTTTGGTCTGAGGCTAGATTTGAACTCAAGTCCTCCTGACTTCAGGGCCGGTGCTCTGTCCACTGCACCACCTAGCTACCCCTAGAGACTGTATTCTAAAAGGATGATATGAAGAGATAAATAAGTTCTCAATGAAAGAATTTAGCAATGAGGAAGGGGTTAGGAAAGCTTAGAAACTAAAATACAGGGACCATACAACAATTTGATATTTTCAGACTCCATTTGAATTCTCAAATCTTAAATCTTTTTTTTTTCTTTACAATGCAGCTGCTTGGGTGTCTACCCTTAGCTCAAAGTGCTATTTCTATACCATTTCAGGGGGAGGCCACCCTGACTCCTTCTGCCTCAGCCAACCCTGCCAGGCTGTGGGCAGGTACATACTCCACACTTGAAAGGATTGATCCTGGATATAGCTGCGACATATGTTTATTCTTTTGTGAGAGAGGAGAACTGTTCATTTTTCTAATGATGTATATTATTTCTATCTTAAAATAAATCAATAATGATATAATCATTTTTAAAGGAAACATTTTTCTTATTGGGTCACTTTAACCTCCCTTGGCTACAAATCTGAAATTCACCTTTCTGTTATACACAGGTAAATGTATTTCCATAAATTCAATGTGCATGATAGAAAGGTTGAGGGTTATTTGGCCTATGTTCAAGTAAAGTTTTCCCTCTCATTTCATATTTAACAACAGATAAATCCAACTACCTAGAAGAAATAGAACAAAATAATTCCATGATGTGGCAAGGACATTCTTTGTTTTATTGTGGAGGAGATTGTGAAGGTCAGAACGGTTTAACTGTTAAATACCATTTTTTTTTTGAAATTGACTGCATTTTCCCCATGATAAAAAGAGTGAATTCTACACCACTAAAGATGGCTAATTCTATTTAGTAGAATAATAGCCCTTCAAATCATACTTTAATTACTGGAATTAACCTTTTAATTTTACCTATTACCTACAGAATGGGGATCCTGCCCCAAGGAAGCGAGACAGGAAAATCTATAAAAGAAAATAGAGTGCAACCAACCTTTTTGCAGGATCTTCCCAGACAGGTCATTAAATCTGAGATAGAACAAAGATAAACTAAATTGTCCATTCCTTTTAACTCAGTAAAACTTGAGGAACATGGTAAACCAGTTCTTTCCTATTTGAGGAGATTAGAGGCACTCTGCCTTTGTGGAATAAGAGCCAGCCTTTCAGCCAGGAAGACCTGGGTTCAAGTTTTGTTTTTGATGTAATATCTCCCGCAATAGCTATTTAATACTATAGGTAGTGATTTCCACTGGTGGAGCAGTTTCCTCACCTGGGAGTTACCCATATTAATGAAATCACAGGTCTAGCCTCTATTCCTTTTTGCAAAAACAAGATTACCCTAAGGGTGTGAAAGTAGTTCTTACTGATGGGAGCAGAGGAAGGAAACAATACAATGTGAGAAATAACTCCTTACACCCCTTTCTCAATCAAATTCAATCATTTACTAAGTCCTAGATTTCTAAAGATTTCCCTCCCCACTTGTCCCCTCCTTTTCCCTTGAGCCTTCATCAGCTTTAACCTGGGTTACTACAAACAATGAATTTATCATAAAGCTACTATAATCAAGACCCTACTGAGTCAAGCACTGAGCAACTGTTAGTTGTCCCCCTGCCTTGCCCCATTCTCAAATTACCCTTTACTTACTTATCCTTAGGAATGTTTTATTTGATCATCTATGTAAACTCCTTGGAGGAAAGGATTTTTTTCTCTTGTCTTGGTATTGTCAATGTCTTGTACTTGAACATAGGAACCAATTGATAAATGATTGTTGAATGAAGAAGACAAAGCTCCTGCCACCAAGAAGCTTGTATTCTAATGGAGAGATAAAACATGTACATGCAAAACTATAATGCAAAATGGAACAAGTGCATTAGAAATGCAGGCTAAAGCCTAGCAATCTGATTTCCATGAGTAGATCCTAGTGTACCTGAAGGAGAGGAGTTCAATTTCTCTCCACTGATATTTTTGCCTTCATATCTTCACACTTCAGTACAACATTCACTACCAAGTTAAATTTTCCTGATGTACTGCTCTAGTTACAGGATACCTCCTGTATTCAAAATTTTTCAATAATTCCTCATTGCTTTCCGAATAAAATGTAAAATTGTCATTTAAATCCCTTTCAAATCTGACTCCAATCTACCCTTTCAGTTTTACTGTCTGCTTCTCACCAATACTCCAGCTCAACCCTGACTACTTCCTATCTGCCAAATAAACACTGCACTTTCTTCTTTCCATACTCTTGCCAGTAGGGTATAAGATACTTCAATAGAGCTCTGGTCTTGATGAGGTAGATTCTTGGGGTTCTGGGACCCAAAATGGCACAGTGGGTCCTGTCTGAAAGAATTCAACCCAAATTTCTTTCAGCCAGAGACAAAAGGTTTTTTTTGTTTTGCTTTGCTTTTTTTTTTATTATTATCATATAATCATATAGGCCAGAATCTTAAGGAACCTGAACATTAGTGATACCTGTAAAGACAACTGGGCATGAGAAAATCTCAGTGTTTAAGTGGGGGCCAGGGTGGATCTTATATACACTCAAGTAATTTTTCAGTGACCAGACGAGGGGCTGGGAAGAGGATATGGATGACTGGGGGAGGAGTTTAGGAGAATTCTGATTGGAATGTCTGGTAGGTTGAATAGACAATGGGAACAGATAATGAAGAGAACTGGAAGCCAGAGGTTTGAATGGGGTCCAGATAAGATCAAAGGTGGGAAATATACTAGGACTTCATTAAGTTTTCAAAGGGAGATTGGGACAGTAGATAAGGAAAAGCCAAGTAACTAGGTAACCTTCTGAGACCAGAGTGAGTTTAAGGGTTTTCTGGAGTCTGTAGACAAATTGGACCCAAATTCTTTTTGGGGCAAGGGGCAAAGGTCTCAGCTGGGGCCCATACCCCATTAGTCTCATTGGTCTGAGCAATTCTTCCAATGGGGCAGAAAGGCTTATCACCTGAAAATTGACCATCAAATGACAATTAATTTCTTTCTTTCTTTCTTTCTTTCTTTCTTTCTTTCTTTCTTTCTTTCTTTCTTTCTTTCTTTCTTTTTGGTGAGGCAATTGGGGTTAAGTGACTTGCCTAGGGTCACACAGCTAGTAAGTGTCAAATGTCTGAGGTCAGATTTGAACTCAGGTCCTCCTGACTCCAATGCTGGAGCTCTATCCACTGTGCCATCTAGCTGCCCCAATGATTTCTTTCTCTACCACAACATCTCATGAAGGCTATTTATTTTAAAATTAGAAATTATTATTAAAATGTAACATGCCCATTGGACAGCAAACATGCTCCACTGAAATCCACCCAATGGCAGGAAAATTAGAAGTCCCTTGGATTCTCAGGTCACTGGGTGGTCTCTCCATGGATAGGTTATAATGCGTTCCAATAAAGGAGAAGGAAGAGGGAAGGAAACAAAACATTTATTAAAAATCTACTATCTACCTTGCTCTATGCTAAGCACTTTGCAAATATTAATGATGGGGTTGGGATCTGGACCCCAGAAAGGAAAAACCCTAGACTTTTCCCACATTGCCAAATATCTGGTGTTTGCCTGAGGCTATAATCCCATCAACTGGCCTTTCATTATGGCTACACCCAATCTCCCAATTCTCTGTTACCCTTAACCTTGCCTAGCCGCCCTCCATGCCTCCTTATGGCCCCTGGCCACTTCCCACCCTTAATCTTAGCCAGGCTCCATTCTCCTTTGGCCACATGGTCCAGGTGCCTGCTATTCTATTACCTCACAGCCCCCACAGACTACTTGGCAACTCCTAGATCTCTCCCACAGTCTTTCTGAATTTAAGGTCCATCTTGTCTTCATTAAGGTGCTCAGATTCCTATAATCTAGCGAAATGCCCTGATTCTTATAATCTAGCTCACTAATGTTCAGATTCCTTAAGAGTCTGCCCAATATGATGGATGTTCTAATAAACCTTGTCCCTGACTGAAAGAAGGTTTGGGTCAAATTCTTTAGGACAGGACCCGCATGTTGTGATTTTGGGGTCCCAGTACCTCCAAACCTCTAAACCTCAATATTACCTCATTCTATTCTTACAACCAACCTGTGAGATAGCTGCTATTATTAGGCCCATTTTACATTTGAGGAAACTGTGGTAGACACATGTTGAGGGACTTGACTAGGGTCATACAGCTAGTCAGTGTCTGAAGTCATATTTGAAATCACGTTTTCCTGACTCCAGGCCAACCACTCTATCCAATGTGCCACATAATTGCTGAGATCACAAGTCCACCTAAGTATTTAAGTAGCGTGCACATTTTTCTGTGTGTCTTTTGAAACTTTAATAGTCAATTTAAACACTCTATACGTACACACACAGGCACATATACTCACTCACTTTTTCAGTTAATTTACTTAACATTATGGGTGATTATATTCATGACTTGTTTTCTTTTCCCTCTTTACTATTTTTCTAAAATAAAAAGACAGGCTGAGACTAAAAGACATCTACCAGCCTCCCAAGACTTCGAAAGAAGTAATCCCTGTGATGTTAAAGAATGATAGAACAGGTAAAGTTGTTTGTATGTGCCTACAAGCAGTTGTTGTTAATGAAACTAATAGAAGAGTCCAATTTTAGACTGGTTGGATGGGAGAAATAAAATGTTTCATGGAAACTGAAGGTCAGAAATATTGGTGTCAGTGATGTGAACTTCTAAAATTACTTTGACTTCAGATTAATAGGTACCTGGAAATGGAATTTTAAAATGTTATTACCCTCAAGGTTTAAAAATTTGGCCTCAGCTTGTGTGATATTAAAATGATCCCTGAATTTTGTAGTGGGACATGTGAAGACAGCTGCAATATGGTGGAAAAACTATTGGTTCAGGGTCAGAAAAACTGGGTTCAGATATTGGCACCACCAATATAACCATGGGCGAATCACATTTTCTCAGGGCCTCAGTTTCTTCATCAATAAAAGAGAGGAGGCTGGATTGATGACCTCTAAGGTCTCTTCTAGGTATAAATCTATGATCTTGCATTTCCATTTTATTAAATAGTATTGTATTCCTGGTATGATCCATTTATTCACGAGTTTTAGAGAAAACAAAAAAGGATGGAAAGCTTATTTTGAAAACTACTGAACATGAGTCATTCTGAAAAGATTTGGAGGTGGTAAATTCACCAAAAAGAAAGGGCAGTGGAACGAACCAACACCCTGCTTCCTGCCTCCTTCCCTATACGCTTCTGTGCTTACAACAAAGATAAAATTTCCAAAATAGCAAAAGCAGAGATGGCGACATTTACAGAGGTGCATTTTATAATGATTTTCTGACACTACAGACAGATTGAATAAATAGAAAGAAATGGAATTTTTGCTTAAAAAATGTGAGCTTTTCTTTTTAATTTAAATTTTATTGATGTCTTTTGTTGTCAGATCACAATTATTCATGGAACTCTCTTAACCCAACCTCCCCCATCACTATATTGGATCTTTCTTCACAGCAAAGGATACAAATTAAGCAAGAATACCCCAAAGTGACTGCATCTGAACATGGATACATGTGTGTTAGCAGGGAGAAGAGGGTCCCTGTATTTTCACTTTCTTGATATTAGCCACCATTTTAGCATTAAAAAAAAAAAGGCAGTCACATATAACCAACATGTTTGCATTCTTCTCTACCCAAGTCCTCCTGTGAGGCCAAGCCAAAGACAGCTGTTAGACTTTAAGTGTCTCAAGGACAAGGACTGTCTTTGGCCACTTGTTTGTGTCCCCAGAATCTAACACAGTACCTGGCATATAGCAGGCACCTTATGACTGACTGAAGCTCAAGGACAACAACAAATTAATAAATTAAGAGGTCTATGGTCCTTCCCCTAGAACACAACAGTTTGCCCCCAGGACCAATAGCTGGCCATTTGTGAACTCAGCATGAACATACGCTTTTCTACATATTCTAGGCAATAAATACCTATGGGAAATGGCGTGCACACAGAACACCACTTGCTCCATAGAATCTTCCTCCTCCATGAGCTCACCAATGCTTCTCCATGCTTATAACTGTGGAAGGAATAAAGCTTTTTACTGACCTGTACTCTAAAATGTAAGTAATCAGTTCTTTCTACCACTTTTGATGCTCTTGGAGACTCTGCCTCTCTTCTATGAGAAGAGGGATACATTTCATTATTCGTTCTCCTGGGCCATTATTGGCTTTTCAGGTACTCAGAATTTAACTTCTCTTGCTTGATTTCATTTACGTTGTTAGAGTCACTGTCTATTTCATTGCTTGGATTCTTCCTATTTTATACTCTATCAGTTCACATAAATATTCCTATATTTCTCTGAATTCCTCATATTCACATTTTTTTACAGCACAATATTATTCCAAATTCATACAACACAGTTGGTTCAGTCATTCTCTCATTCATGAACAACCACTTTGTTTCCAATTTTTCACTGTTCCAAAAGTGAAATCACTTTATTGAATTCTCAGTGGCTGGAAGGAGTTGTATGAAAACCTAGTTCTCTACTCAACAGTAAATATTCTGTTGCAAGAATTGTTCTAGAATATGTTGATTCCAGACTAAGAGCTTTGAATATGTAGAGATGTCATGTCTTACTCTCCCTCCTACCCTACCAAAGACATTTCAATTCAATGTCTGTTGTTGTTGTTGTTTGTCCTTCCTTCTCAGAGGACCATGACATCATGGAGGTGATGCCATGAAACGTAAGAGATTTGGATTTAAGTGAGGGAGGATTTAAGTTTGCAAAGTCACCAGCCTCACTTTCTCCTCTGAGCCCTCTGGGTCCAGTGGCCAGATACACATTAGGATGACTGGAGATAGCCCCAGATATGGTGGAAGACTTTGGCCTTTTCAAGCTAAGGGTCTTTAGCAGGTCTCAGTTTGACTGAGGCAATGGCCATTCATTGATTAAGACTAGGTTTTTAAAAAATGAGGCAAAAAACGGCCTCTTTAACTTAGTCCAGAAAAAAAAAAAGCAGACTTGGAGGGGAAGACCCACTGGTTTTCAGGCCAAAACAGAAACAATTCCTATTTATATTCACTCTGAGTCAATTTGTGGCCAAACAATGACCAAGTGGGGTTTGGCCTGGGACCTATTATTGGCCAATCAGTGAGAGCCAGAGTAATTTAGGTTTAAGACATGGTCCTGAAGAAAGAAATATAGCCTGTTAATCCCAAATCTTTCATACAATAAAAGCAAATCATCTCCAAGGTGATTGGGCATATGGCATATTTGAAGGGCTGTCCTATTTTTTTTTAAGATGGGGGATGGGAATTAGATTCAGAGCAGAACTAGGAACAGAGAGTGTCGACGTCTGGTAACAGAAACTCAGAACGTGTTCAAATTTCAGGAAGAACTTCACAATATTCAGAGGTCTACAACAACAGAAAGAGATGCCTAAGGAGGCAATGAGTTCTTCTCTTGGTCTGGTTCTGTATTTCAAGGAACACAAACTAGCCACAGTTACCTCTAATTTAATGATAGGGTTTATTAATAGTTCAGAAGCCACTGGTAGCAACTTCACTCACAAAAGTACATAAAATATCATGTTTTCACTTTTCACTAACACCTTCCAATCTCACTCTCATTCTGGAAAGCAAATTCACAAATAAAATCAGATCTGTCTAGATCTACAGACTGATTTCAAGTGGCCCCTGGGAGCTGGGGCAGGGGTTATGTAGTTTTATATTAAATAGATATTAAGAAACTGGAACCTCTTCTACATGTCTCAGTCTAGCATAATCAATTCCCAAGTACCTTCAAATCCAATGATCAGGACTAGTTCAGGTAACAGACAAACAAAAGACTTGGTACAACTCCACTGGTTTCAAATGTCACATTCATGGATTCGTCAATTATTCTAACTGTACTTGTCTATATGCTCCTTCTCCTCCCTCAGGGAAAAAGAGGCCTTGTCTAAATAGAGTGTATGAGTTCATCATCACTGGAGATTTTCTAGCATGGAATTGAAAACATGAAAAAAGATGCCCAGCTTTAGTGGGGAATCATGCACTGATGAAGGAATTGGGCTATAACACCACAAAGTTTTCTTCCAGCTCACAAATTCTATGATAAGAAAACATGTGTGTTCAGAGTCATCTACAAAAAGAAAAGGGCATGATCAATGATAGCTCCACCTTGGCTACTACGCTTGGGGTCTAGGTTTGTAAATTTAGCAGATGGCAACATAAACACAACACTCATACTAAGCCCAGGCTTAGTACAGCATTTAACTAATTTTAACATATTAGTACAAATCATTTCTAGATGCTTTTCTGTTAGAATGGTTCTGGGGAAAATTCTCAACTATTCCAAAAATCACAGAGCAGCTAAATGGGCCAGTCGCCATTGCTAATGACTTGGGATAGCTTCTGTGAATTGAAAGACTTCTGCCTCTGAGATCCATTATGTTTAAATGTTAGCATAGCAGATGTCCCTCGGTAAATAGAGTGCAGAAGTTTGTACTTCACCATCTGCTCCACAGCTTACTTAGTATAAAACCTATATTTACAAAGCCCTCTCCTCCCATCCCAGAGATCTGCCCTGGTGAAGTGTGCATGTGCAATGTGACATCTGTCTAATCATTCCAGCCACTGTCCAATCAAGTAACAAGCCCGAGATCCTACACTAAAATTAAAGGGGTGGGTGCAAACTATGAACAAACAGCATTGGTTGTCTCAAAGTACCTTTTAAAAAAAGGACCTGTTGAGGTAACAGAATCATAGAATTGTTAGAGTAACAAAATCAGCTTTTGCTCAACTTTACTATGACCTATACGTACATACATATATATATATATATATATATATATATATATATATATATATATATATACATATATATATATATATACATATATATATATACATATATACACACACACACACACACACACAGACATATGTATATATATAAACACAAACATATGTGTGTATGTATATATACACATACATATATACATACACACATACAAATATTTGATTCTCTGCAGATGGAGGACCATGTTATTGTTATTCAGTTGTTTCAGTCACGTTTGGTTTTTCATGACTCCATTTGGGGTTTTCCAGAGATACTGGAGTGGTTTGTCATTTCCTTCTCCAGCTCATTTTATATATGAGGAAACTGAAGCAAACAGGGTCAAGTGACTTGCCCAGGGTCACACAGCTAGTAAATATCTAAGGCTAGATCTGAACTCAGGAAGATGAGTCTTCCAGACTCCGGGCCTGGCACTCAATCTACTGCACCACCTAGCTGCTGCTGGAAGACCACATGATATCCATATCATACCTGCATGTCATGTAATAGACTAATTACTGCTCTCTTTACAAAGATGTCCTTACTTTTTTATTGTGCATTGATAAGAACATGAGAAATACCATATTTGCTATGAGGAAACAGTGATGAATGATTTTTTTAATTGTTATATTTAAACTATGTTATTCAGAAGCAAAAGGTAGCCCTGACAAGATCTCCCTAAGGAAACAGTCTGGGTTGTTGGGTATGGTGGTACACACTAGTGATCCCTGATACTGAGAAGCTGAGGCAAATAGGTCATTTGAGTTAGAGTCGTGAGTTTCTACAAGTTAAGCTTATCAACTGTTGGCATTAATTTTAGCACCAATATGGTATATTCTCACCCCATCCAGGAAGTAGGAGGCCACCAGGCTGCCTAAGAAGGGGCAAGCAGGCTGGGGTTGGAAACAAAAGCAAGTCAAAACTCCTGTGACAATTAGTATTTAGACCAGGTCTATGACTGACCACCATACATCCAGCATATATGATATAGAGAGTTTCCTTGAAAAGGGGGAGGGGAGGGAAAGAAAGAGTAAGGTGCTAATAGTTTTACCCAGATCTAGCCACCACTCTAGAATATCTGTCTTGTCCTACTGCTGTGTACCTTGTACAGTGACAAATTCTCTTCCTCCTTCCTCCCCATGAGACAATTGACCAAGATTCCAGGTTATATGCTAGACCAGGGGTTCGGCACCTATGGTCTCAAGGCACGTGTGGCCCTAAAGTGTGGCCCTTTGACTGAATCCAAATTTTAGTACTTAGGGGGCCACGGTACTAGACTGTATTGGGGCAAATTGCCCCCTCTCCCACCATGACTACCCCTACCACCAGATGAATTTACCCCATGTACAAAGATTCCTAGGTATGGCTCTGGGTAAGATTTAAGAAGAGGAGAGTAGAAGACAAGCAAAAGCAAAATAGTAAAAACAGAACAGTTGAAGATAGGAGACTTGTTAGGAGTGTCCTAAGCCTGGTCAGACTGGATAAATCCAGCCACCTTGTGGAGGGGCCTCTTTTGAGACTTCAGACAGATCGACTGAGGAGAACAGAGACAATGCTCTTCTTCCAGCTGCAGACAAGTTGGTCTCTGGAGTTTTGCTGCCAAACTAACAGAGACATTTTAACTCTGAGGAAGTGACAGACCTTTCTTTCAGAGTGATGCCAGGAGCAGCAGGAGAGTGTTTTCAAGCACCAAAGCTGTCAGCGACTGGCCTGGGGTTTTAGATGGCCAAGGTTCCATGGCCATTGGAAGCTAAAACATTTCTAAAGAAGACTTTTTATTCCAGTAGTTGTTAGAACAAAAATAAACTATACTCTGGCACACCTGGAAATTATACTCATGTAAAGTTTGGTTCAAATTGATATCATTGAAAAGACACTGGATTTGAAGCCAGAAAATCATTAGACAACAAGCATTCATTAAGTGCCTACTATGTGTCAAGTACTGTGGTAAACACTAGGGATAAGAACAAGGAGGAGGGGAAGACCTTACTCTGAAGTCTAATGGGGGAGACAATTTGAAATAATTATGCACAAAGGATATATAAAGGATAAAGATAGTTAATGAGGATAAGCACTAGGACTAAGGGGATTTGGTAAAGCTCCTTAGAGGAGGGAGAATTTTTACTGGGACCTGAAGGAAGGGAGGAAAGAGGAAATTCCAGCCATGAAGGACAACTAGTGAAAATGCCTGAAGTGAGGAGATTACAGTTTGGTGTTTTTTGTTTTTTGTTTTTTGAGGAGCAATAATGAGGTCAATGCCACTGGATCAGAGAGTATGGGCAACAGGTGGGAAGGTGGGAGATGGGGAGGAAGGTAAGAAGATTGGAAGGTGGAAGGGGATGAGATTATAAAGGGCTTTGAACATCAAACAGAGGATTTTACATTTGATTTTCATGGTGATAGAGAGCCCCTGGAGTTGATTAAATAGGAGGTTACATGATCAGATATGCATTTTAGGAAGATCAATTTGGTTGCTAAGTGATGGACTGGAGTAGGGAGAGACCTGAAAAAGGCAAACCAATCAGAAGGCTATTGCGGTAGCCAAGTCATAACGGGTGGAGGGGCTTCACCAGGATGATGCAATGTTAGAGGAGAAGAGAGGATATATACCAGAGATGTTAGAAAGGAAGAGTTGGCAGGAATTGGCAACAATTTGTATATGAGGAGTAAGAGATGACAAAGAGTTGAGGCTGACACCTCAATTTCAAGCCTGAGTGACTAGGAAGATACTGGTGTCTTTTATAGCAATAGGGAAGTTAGGAAGGGGAGAGGATTTGAAGTGGGATAGGAAATAGTGAGTTCAAGTTTGGATATGTGAAGTGTACAGTATCTACAGACTTTCCAGTTCAAGATGCCCAATAGGCAGTTAGAAATGTGAGACTGGACATTAGAGGAGAGGCTAGGGCTGCATAAGCAGATACAGGCACCATCTGTAGATACAGGGATCATCAGCATAGAGATGATAATTAAATCATGGGAGATGATGAGATCACCAAGTGAAATACTGTCTGAATCTGGGATCTACTATCTCCTACTTTGTGACCTTGGGGGAAGTAATTCATCTCCATTTGCCTCAGTTTCCTCATCTGTAAAGTTGACTTACAGAAGGTAAATTTCATGATAGGCATGGTCACTTCAATACTCGTTATTCTGATAATTACTGAAAAGCAACATTTCCTTTTTCTAAAGTTATTTTGCGGCATTGAGTGGATTGGAACTTGGCAAATTAACCAGATAACATTGCTACCTAATAACAGTGAGGAACTGTGGCAATTAACAAATCAATTGGCAAGCATTTATTAAGTGTCTACTGTGTATGGTAGGCTCCATGCTAGGTGTTGGTGATAAAAGGAAAGGATATAATCCTGGTCCTCAAGGAATTTACACTCTGGATGCAGAAACAACAGGTACAGGAATACAAAAGAAACACACGATAAAGTGGGAGGGGAGGAGGCAAGTGTTCCTGGGTGGAATCAGTAAAGGCCTCATGTAGAAACCGGTATTTGAGCTGATCAGTTCTTTCCTTTAAAAACTCTAAGAGGTGGAGATGAGGAAATTCATTTTCGGTGTGTGATACAGCTTAGGCAAAGGCAGAGATAAGAAATGGAATGTCATACGTGAGGAATGGCTAGTGGTCAGTTGGGTTGGACCAGAGTGAACAAAAAGAAATAATGTATAAAGTAAGAAATGTAGGTGAGTGTCAAATTACAAAGAATAATAATAATAATAATAATGATAACCCTCAAATTTCAATGAGAAACTCCAGAGTGTTAATCTCCTCTTTTCAGAGCATGTAGTCAAAAAAGTCAGCTCTGTATATAGTGACTTGAATGGCACACTCTAGCCAACTTGTGGTCCATTCAACTTGGCATTAAGTTTCAAAGAGTAGAACCAATACACATTTTGATTCTCCATATATGACCTTAACTCTTTTAATCACATGTTCTCAAATCCTGATGTTCTGGTAGGTCACTGATATGGATACTTCCCACTAAAGAATTCAATGGATCTCTATCTCATTCTCTGTGATCACTGTGCATGATTGTTCATAAGTCTTCCACAGAAGATCTACCAGGGGCAGCTAGTTGGTACAGTGGATTGAGCACAAGCCCTGAAGTCAGGAGGACCTGAGTTCAACTCTGGTGTTAGACACTTACCAGCTGGGTGACCATGGGCAAGTCATTTAACCACAAATGCTGAAAAGAAAAAATATCTACCAAGTCCACTGGAAGGCTTCTGCAAGATCTTTCTGTTCTTTCATTGTTTTTTTGTTGGTGGTATCATTACCATCATTGTTTTGATCCAGACCTATCATCTCATCAGTGCGGGAACTTTCTAGTGTGAAAACTCCTTCTGCTATTGCAAATTAGTAGCTTCACTGTGGTACTGGGGTGTTTAGAAACTTGCCCATGATCTCACAGTTATACATGCATCAGAAGCATGATGTAAAACCATTTCTTCCTGAGTCCAAGCTGGCCCTTTAGCCTTTCATTTTAATACTTAGTGGATGCTAACACAAAAGAAAAATGTTTGTGAAAAGAGGGCGTTCAGCTCAGAATATCTCTTCATTCCTCAACTGACTATATTGCTTTGGGACTTTTCCACTATGCCCCCAGGACAATCTCATCACTCTGCTAGATCCCATCAGTGCTTCATTTAATCACCACTCTCTGCCCTCTGATCAGAGAGTGGATCCAGGAACACCAAAACCCTTTGTTTAAGGAGAGAGCTCAACTCACAACATCTCATTTCTCACCTGGTTACATAACTGTGGGACTTCTTCCACCATGCATTGGGTACCTTCCCCATTGGTAATTGGTAACTTCCCCACTGTCTGCTCCACTCCTCCACTTTTCAGCTTCCTTTTATGTGTGGTCTTTCCCCATTCAATTTTAAGCTCCTTGTAGGCTCATTTGTATCCCCAGTGCTTAGCACAGTGTCTGGGCACAATGTAGATACTTAATAACTATTTATTGACTGACTAACTCCTCATTTATCCAAGAGTTGCTCTATGCCTTTTTCAAAATCTATTTATGTTTTCAATCCTGTACAACCACTTGGGTAACCAAGTAATGACATATTACTATCTCTTGTATGAAGAAGTCATTTCTTTTATGCATCTTTAAATTACTTCTTTCAGGCTTCATAGGTTGCCTCCTCATCCCTGTAATTTTCTGATCAATTTTATTTAATATGATTTACCATATGTGACTTTTCAGGGACCAAAAAAATTAAAGCATCTATCCAAAAGTGACCAGGCTTATCCACCTTGCACTTCTCATAGTGCTGTGGAAAGAGCAGTTGCTGAGGAATCAGAAATCCTGGGCTTTAATCCCAGCTCTCCTATGTATTAGCAGCTGTGGGGATCTGGGCAAGTTACTTCCCCTTTCCTGGCCTCTGTTCTCTCCTCTGATGGGGTTAGAAAAGGATGATTCCTGAGGTCCTCTCTAGCTTTAACATTCTATGACTCCATTAAATTACAGCTAATCAGAGAATGATTTTCCCTTTGGCAGATTATCCAGATGCTTTGTTTCCATCGCTCTCCCTTTGCTGCCCACGTTTGAAATTTTTTTTTTTAACAGTTACTCAATTACACCTCTGTTAAGAGGGGGGAAAAGTAAAACCTACATCAGTCAATTTAGCTACTTGTTAACAGCTCCAAGAGATGAAATTAAAATTGACTAAAATGAAGCTTTGAGGTTCTTTTGAGATTTATTAAAGTAACTCTACCCACCATTAGCATGAGTAATGGAGATTTGGCATGAGTTAAAATAATTTCTCTCTCCAATTCTTGCTTATAATCTACCAGCTGGCCATTTGAAATAGTTTAAACTATATTAAATCACATTGAGCACGTGGATTACTAAATAAACTTTAAAACAAAATATACTCTGAGCTCCAGAAAAAGATGGGAAACATCATGTGGAGGAAGGAACGAAGGAAGGAAGGAACAAACGAATGAACTCAAGTCTCCAGGCCTAGCATTCTTATCCACTGTGCCACCTAGCTGCCTTAGAAAGTTGAAGGCACCGGCCTTTGAATCAGCTGGGTGACATAGTAAATAGAGAGGTAGGCCTAAGATCAGGAAGACTTGAGTTCTAATTCAGCCTCAGACATTTACTAGCTGTATGACCCTGGGCAAGTCACTTAACCTCTGTTTGCTTCTTTCTGAAAGTATCTGTAAGATGCCCACCATAATAGCACCTACCTCCAAAGGTTGTCATGAGGATTAAATGAGATAATAATTGTAAAAAGTTGAGTACAATGCCTGGCATATAGTAGGTGCTACATAAATGTTATCTATTATTATTTGAATCAGAAAACCGTGGTTCAGATTTTGGTTCTGGAAGAGGTAGTGTGATCTATTGGAAAGGAATACCAAATTGGAGTCATAATACTTGGTTTTGAGTCCTGGCTCTGCCACTTATCTGTGCAACCATAGGCAAATCACTTACCCTCTCTGGCTTCAGTATACTTCCCAATAAAATGAGGAGGTTGGATTACATGGTGTCTGAGATCCTTTCCAACTCTATATCTATAAAACTATGAGGCCCAAGTGACCCTACCCAAGTCACTGGCTCTGTAATGACCCTACCCCCTTTATATTATATAGGGTAGGACAGGATGGATTGAGAATGACAGTAGTGGAATGGCAGAGAGTAAGAAGCCACTGACTGCAGAAGGAACACCCAAATAACTGGAATGTAGGCATGATGCCAGTCAGTCACCAAGTATTTATTAGGTACTTACCATGCACCAGTTACTGGGCTAAATAAGCACTAAGGATTCAAAGAAAGGCTTTACATACAGTCCCTAACTTCAAAGAGCTCACACTCTAATGGAGGATACAGCATGAATATAATTATGTACCTAGGAGGTATGCACAGTGTAATACCCCAGATTACTTTCTTCTCTCCAAAAATTAATCCAACAAGCTCTATTGAATTCACACTGCATCCACAGAATATTAGACACTCTTGGGCATAAAAAGTGTCAGAGAATGTTTATGTCCTCAAGGACCTTGCAATGAGTTGAGACAACACACACAGGTTGGGGTTTTTTTTGGTTTTTTTGCGTACAATGGCACAGAGAGTTCATCAAGCGTAGCCAGAGAAGGTTTCATATAGGTGGAAGGGCTTGAGATGAGCCTAAAGGATCCTTAGGATTTAGATAAAAAGAAAGGAGATGCACATTTCTTGGTGGAAGGTATGGGTTGAGGCTGAGATACAGAATCATGTGTTTGGAGCCAGATAGGATCTTGAAGGCCATCTAGTCCAACTCCCTCTTTTACAGATGAGAACATCAAAATACCAAGAAGTAAAACAACTTGCCCAAGGTCACATAGCCAACAACTGGAAAAGGCAGGATTTGAGCCCAGATTTTCTGACTCCAAATCCAATGTTCCATGATGGTTGATGTTTCTGTGATATCCCACTATGAGACAAAAACATGCATTATGTTCTAGCATTCCTTGAAGCAGCCTACCGTGGTGGAAGGAGCATGAGATTTGGAGCTACAGAGCTTGGATTTAAGTACAACAAAGAGAAGATGAAGTCAAGCCATAGGTCAGGGCAGCAGAAGAAAAGGTTGGTAGGTCTTTATATGCCAAGGAAAGGGGTTTTAACTTTTCCTTATCATCTCTAACACCTACTAGCTCTGACCTATTTCCTCATTTGAAAATGGCCTGGAACACCTATTCAGAGGGTTCTTCTGATACTCAAAAAATATAATATACATAAAATGTTTTGCAAACTGAAATGCTATAAGTGTCGGTTAGCATGCTTTGGATGGGACCTAGGGCTTCATTACCATATGAAACTCCTGGTGAGGAAATTCCTAACTACCAATGAAGATCAGTACCTCCTTGAAACTGAACATCCTAGAGAGCTGTTCGTGTCACTGTGAAGTCAAGTGACTTGCCCAGGTTCATACATGCCATATGTGTCAGAGATGAGACTTGAACGTAGCTCTTCCTGACTCCAAGGCAAGAGTTCTGTCCATTATGTGATTTCATTGTTGTTACAATCATTGTACTCATATTAATCTTCTCCTCTTGTTTGATGGAGTTGAGATAAAAATAATGCCGGGAAAAGTGACTAATCTGTCACTGTTCCTTTATGTTTAATATCCAACAGACTATTTATGCAAGTTGGTAAAATGTCTATTTTTCATAACTGAATCAAAGTATTATCATTTTGACTATTTGCATTATGTAAAGGACAGCCTTTGAAGGTTTTTGAGCCAAGGAAGGTCACAAGAAAAATAATGTCTTAGGGACTTTTATCTGATGACAATGTGTCATCTAGACTGGGGAGAATCCAGAGGCCATTTGGATTAAATTCTTGTAATATTCCAGGTATGAAACAAAAAGGTCCTGCCTAAAACAGCAGGAGGAGGAATGAAGTGAAGGTTCCCTGAAGCCCTAAAATGTGCCAAGCCTTAATATAGTTTAGCAAACCATCCTTTATATGGTACAAAGGAAGAGTATGCTTTTTAAAGTATATCACCTCCTGGAAAATGGTGACAGAGACAAACTCGTGTTTGCAAATAATTTTATGGGGGTGCCTCTCCAGGTCAGAAGACGATCTGCAAAGCCAAGCAGATTTCTGACAGTACTGTAGCTCTTCTCCTTGCTGGAGGGATGGATCAAATGACTTGTGGACCAAGAGAAAGCAAAGTTGAATGCATCTAATTTCAATAGTGTGCCCACAAGCAATAATAAAACACAGGTCTAAAGGATAAAATGTACAGTTCTCTTGACAGGATGCTTGGAAGGTAGCCTTGTGAATCTGCTAAATTAGATGCTGCCAGAAGATAGTAAGGAGAGGAGAGGGAGAGAGAGAGTGACTTGGGTGAGGAATGGAGGAAAGGGAGAGGAAGAAGGGAGAGGGGAGGGGAGAAAAAGAAGAGGAAAAAGAAGAGGAGGAAAGGAGAGGGGGAAGGAGGTTAAAGGTTCAGAAAAACAAGACTGATTCATTATTGGATACAAGTTGAGATGCTTTTTGGACTCCATCCATCCATTCGTTCCTCGTTATAATTACCTTTTCATACATGTTGAGAGTGAGATTGCCAATTAGTCAGCTTCAGATGGCCCTAATAGAGATGAAATCTACAAATGGCAAGCAGGAAATATAATAAGCTGACAGGGTGGACATAAATTAGAAAGCTAAAAGACTGGGGATAGAAATGAGTTTATCAATTGAGGGATGACAAAAGGTCAACATTCTGCTCCTTGTCTTCCCTGACGAATATAGCATGTGTTACTATCATTGAACTAAGTCAGACAGAATGGTATGCAGGGGCAGGGAACACATGACCTTGAAGCCACATGTAGCCCTCTAGGTCCTCAAGTGTGGCCCTTTGACTGAATCCAAACTTCAAAGAACAAATCCCCTTAATAAAAAGATTTGACTACACATGACCTCGAGGCCTCAGGTTCCCACCCTTGGTAGAGGAATGATCCCTAGCTCTGAAACCCAAGGACTCAGGATAAAATTCTGGCTCAACCACTCACGAAGTGCCCCAAGTTTGGGCAAGACATTTAGTCTCAGTTTCTCTATCTGTAAAATGCTACTCTACCTATCTTACAAGGATCAATTTAAATAAAGTGCTTTGAATTTTACTATTAACTATTATTCATATTTATTCAGACCATGATATACATTGAGATACAATTCTGCTTACATGTTGCATTATCATAATCTAAGCTTATGAATAGCATCAGAAAAACATGTCATTTCTTAGAAAGTTTGCTATTCTAATTGGGAAAAGCTGCATCTCATTAATAGTTTCAAGGAAAACTAAAGTATGACATTCAGCCTGATTTTTTTTTTAGCTGAAGATTTATGTGTGAACGAATGTCAAGATAAGAATGAGTGAAAATACAAAACTGGGCAAGATTCATTATTTAAGATGTAGTGCTTCCTCCTGCTGGGACTATATCTTATACATACCTCTCTATTTCAAAATATCTTCCCCAAAAGCCATGTCATGATATCTGGAATTCAGTCATTATTAATTCTTTGCTGAAGGCTCTGGACATGTTCGTTCAAATGCAAATATTTGGAGGGACATGGGAGAAAAGAACTTGTTCTTTCAGCACTGCTTTGCTGGGTTAATTCTGATCCCCTGGAGCAGAGGCATGATGGAGCTATTCAGGAGTCTAAAATTGTAAAGTCTGGGGAAAAAGAGAAAAAGTTCTGGGGTCCTGGAAACCAGCAGTAAGCTACTGCATATAAAGACATTGAGGGGAGATGCAAGGCTCTAGTCCCCTTTGGGGATAGATGGGTGCTGAAAATAAGCTTCCCAATTTTGCTTCAGGCTCACCCTGAAGATTTAAAACTGAAACAATGCTGGTAACTATGTGATTCTTATGTATATTGTAACTGCTATTTATGTAGTACTCTGTGGTTCACAAGACAGTTATGATTTGATTTTATCTACCCCACAACATTGCAGGATACACAGCACAAGTAATGTTAACCCCAGTTATATCTAATGTGGGAGAGTTCACTTCAGCCCATAAATGGATACTCTCTAGGGCAACATCAGTGAATCCACAGTTGGGATGTGGGCTGAACTACTATTGACTGCAGGAAACTGGAGTATCTTGGCTATTCCAAGACAAGAGCTGTCAAGTCCTTTGAACATAAACATGGAATTATATCAGCTGGGCATGGACCCAGAAAGAAGAGTGCATCATTTGGATGAGGCAGAGAAGCTGGGTGAGCAGGGTGATAGGGTGCCATGAACCTGGAGGAGGGAAAGGACAGCTGTATGGAACAGAGCCTGGGGAGCAGGCACTAGAAGGCTGGCAATAAAACCACTCAACAAGCAGTTATTAAACACTTCTTGTGTGCCAAACACTGTGTTAAGCACTGGAAGTATAAAGACAAAAGTGAGAATGCCTGGCGTTGCGGAACTCACCACCTAATAGTTGGATACAACTCATTTATAGATAGTTTAAATGGAAGATTTTATATGTGCAAATGTGTATACATATATGTGTGTGTATATGTGTGAATATATGTATATATACCTATATATTCACACATATATGTATGTACATAAACACACAGATATAATATACATGTGTGTATATACATATGTGCATACATGTGTGTGTGTGTGTGTGTGTGTGTGTATGTGTGTATACCTCACAGTTATATGGGAAAGGGTACTAAGAACTAAGTGAATCTGGACAAAGAACAGAGAGCAGGCCAGTGGGAAGGACACAAAGCTGGGATGCTATCAGACCTTAAACTTCATTAGTAGTATTGTGAGTCTGGACTAAGTCTGCCTTCCTCCTATGGTGAGAAAGAAATGAGATTGAGAGGGAAATTAATTATTCCTTCCTTGGATTAGTCAGAGATGGAAGCTATCACATGGAGACCAGGCAGGTACAGGCCTACACTCAGATGAAAAACAGTAGAGCTCAGGGAGGTTAAGTGATTTGCTCAAGGTTAACCAATTAACAAAATGAAAAGGAAGGATTGAAATGGAGGTCTTACAACTTTAAAATTAGTCTTTTTTTCTCTTGAACGATAGCTTCTATACACAAAATGCCACAGTGTAGAGCTACATGGCATACCAGCTTTTAAAGACATAGGACACAAGATCTAAGTTTTAAATTCCCAACAGGCTCCACCCCCATTAACTATTCAATTGTTTTGTTATTTGTCTTGGAAATAATAGAACAATTAGAATCATAAATCACAGATAGGGTAGAAGGAAATTTAAATCATTTAATCCAACCTCACTCAATTTTTCAGCCTAAAGAAGAATATGAAAATGATACAACAGAACACATAGACTCAAAACAAGATCAAGAAACTGATGTGGATAGAGAGCAACATGAAGAAACAAAGAAGTTACTCCTGAATGGAAAAGATGAATTGTAAATATCTTTCGCTATTGGAAAACAGTGTCCAGGGTAGAGGAAAAGTGTGAATTACACTTGTTCTGTCTGAGGAGGCTTGGGATTTTGTTTTGCTTTGTTTCTATCACCCTTCACTATAAAATGTCAAGATTTAGGGAAAAAGGAAGAAGCAGATTTTGTTTGGTGTTTAAATTTGTTTCATAAATTCCATTTATAACATCCCCATCAAATCATCATCCATTCTCTACTTTATTGGCAGAAAACTTAACTACCTTCTAAATCAACTTATCCATTCTACTTTAAGATAGTGCTAATTGTTAGAAAGGGAGGTATTTTTTCCCTCACTTTGAGTCAAAATCTTTTTATTTTCCTTAAACTTCTATCCTTTGCATTGTAAGAAAAGGCAAGATTAATGTATTCCCTCTTCCACATACCAACCTTTCAAATATTCTAAGGTTTTCTGTCATGTCTCACCTCCCCTCAATATTCCCTTTCTCCAGAACCTATGATAAATCTGTCCTCAAAATTTAAATTGGAGAAAAGCCTTCCTCTATGTGAGAAGGCTAAAGAATTTAGAAAGCAGTTTGGATATTTAATTCATACCATGAGTATGATCATACCCAAAATGTTTAGGATTTCCTCTATAGTTGACTAATATTGAAGCATCTGGATAAAGAAAAATCCATTTGAATCTTAAACCATAGGCTGTTGAAATCATGGTGGTTGGTTTGGATTGTGAAGGTTTGAAAGGAGAAACAAACACAAATTCTCAAGGAAGATACTTGTTATCCTTATCTCATCATCCTAATGTGGCCTGATTACTACAGGAGTCTTCTTCATTTTAATAATTGTTCCTCACAGTGTCCGAAGTTTGCACGCTTACCCATGAGGTGTGTCAATGCAGCAAAGGATGGCTCATTCTTGCTGCCCTGCTGACTACCAAGTATGTCTTGGTAAGCGTCTGCTCCCTAGAATGGAAGAACTCCCAGAAGGAAAACAATGATGGGCTATGCAGATGTACAGAGATGGTGGAACATTGCAGCTAACAGGTGGTACTTTACTGAACCGATATCTGCCTGTCTCCTAAAAAGGGCCAATGAGAGCTTGTCTATTGTCTGCAAGGCAAGAGTATAGTATTGTAATAGATATAGCAGCAAAGAAGGGTTATTAACCTTGGGTTTATGAACTTATTTTTATAAAAATATTTCAGTAACTATATTTCAATATTAGTGATTTCCTCTATAATCCTATGTATCTTATTTTATTCATTTAAAAAATTATTCTGAGAAAAGTAAAGGCAAATCAGACTGCCGAACAGGACCAAAACATACAAAAAGTTTTCAGAATCCTAGGGTAAGAAGGAGTTCTGGGTCTGCAGTTGAAAAACCTAGATCCAAATCCATGACCTTGCTAAGTTAAAGAGCATCCAAAAGATGCTGGAGAAACAAGGGTAGTGCCATTCCTCAGGTTCATGTCATGTGAGAATGAGTGGAGGAATGAGGAATAATTATCCTAAAGATGAGAAGACTAAGGGCAGACATGGTATCTGACTTCAAGTTCTGAAGAGCTTCCATCTGAAAGAAGGATTCCACTTGGTCTCTTTAGCTCCATCAGGCAGATGGAAACCATTTCTAAGATGATACTTGAAACTTTTCCAGATTGATAGTAAATGCCATAGTTTATTTTTAGCTGGTACATCCTTCAAGAACCCAAAATCACTCCTATGCTACCAGGTATCATGGGAGTAGGGCTTGTGGAGGGGATGATAAAATTGTTTTTGTTGTTCAGTCATTTTCAGTTGTGTTCAACTCTTTGTGACCCCATTTTTAAAAAAGCTTTACTTAAAACCAAACTAATACTTTTGGGACACCTTAGATTTCATTTGTATATATCCCAACAACCTTGGGAGGAAAGCATAATAGGTATTATTATCTGATTTTTTTAGACATGGAAATTGAGGTTCCGAATATTTAACTTAATCCTTGGACATACAACTATTAAATAGCAGATACAAATTAATTGAGTGAGTGATGGCTCTGGGCTTTAAGGAATTTACAATCTAGTAAAAGAGATACGAAAGACTGAATATGGGTGTTGCCAATGTTGAGGAGTTAATGCATCTATGTAACGTCCCCCTGTCTTGCTGCCAAACATGAAATTGGGTTCCTTACACTTTCATCACCTGGTCAATATGAAGGAGACAGAAATGTCTACTCCCTGAAGTTCAATCTCTTAGATTCTGCCCCACATCACAAAAGATTCCAGCTGAAAGGGATCTCAGAGACCATCTGGTCCTATCTTTCATTTCATGGATGAGGAATCTGAGGCCTCAGAGTGGGAAGCAATCTCTTCAAGGCCACACAAAGACTGGAAACCACGTTTCTTGGTTCCTGGTCCACTGCTGCATTTTTTCTCTAGTATTTTGTCTCCAGTGTATTGCTGCTTCCCTAGAAATCCACAGAGGCTGATCATAGACCTAAAGAGCAAGGCTTTCCAAGAAAAAAAAAATAAAAATCTTGGCTCTAAGGTCTGCAAAGAGTTACCGTGTTTTTGAGGTATGTGAGGGGTGTGGGAAGGCTTGGTGGCTGTGATTCTCCTGTTATATGCAGAGAAAATAGACTACTTGGCACATCCCTAGTGATGCATTTAATGAAAATTAAATGAATGGGAAAAAAAAATATTGCTGTTGGTTGTTGCTGCTTTCTTCAGGGCTACCAGGCCAGACAGAAAATGAAAAAACTTGGAGTGGTGCTAACCTTGTTATCTGCATTTTCAAGCTGTTCACAAATAACCAGGTGAATGATGTGGATTTTCAAATTCAACACAGTGTTATTGAAAAAGGAAGAATAGTTAGCTATTCAAATTTATGGAAACTATTTTCTCCCAAAACATAATTTTCTACTGCAAGAATAAAAACTAGATGAAAACCTTCCTCCCTTCCTTTGGAAAAGAAATAGTAAAGTAGTGCCCAATACCAGCTCTGTTCATAAAGTAAACACTCTAAATTCTGGGATTCAAACTCTATCACATCATCCAATCCTTTCCTGGCAGGGCTCATTTCCTTTCCCTCATTTAGCATAACAAGTATGTTACCTCTAAATAAAAAAGGGAAAAAACAAGGTGATATCTTCTCAAAGTAAAGGACTTTCCCATTTCATCTCAAGTCCAAAACCACTGTGGCTTAGCAGGAAAGTCATAACTAAAGTCTCCAGCTCTTTCATAGGTTTGAAGGGCTACTGAGTACAATGAAAGGAACAAAGGCATTAGAAGATGAGTTTAAATCCCTGCTATTTCTTAGTTGTACAACCATGAGCAAAGGTTGATAACATTCTCTAGGTCTTGGGCTCCTCATGTGTCAAATGAGGGGGTTATACTAGATCATGGCTTACACCTCTAAATCCATGAATGAATGAAGCATTTATTAAGCATTTACTATATGCAAAGCTCTGTGCTAAGTGCTAGGGATACAAATTAAAAAGTAAGACAGCCCCTGCTTTTATGGAGTTCACATTCTATTGGTGGAAACAATACATATATGAAGGTTTCAGATGCAAGTCAGATGATAAGCTTCCATGCTCCTTAGGGTTCAGTGTCAAAGCAGATGGTAATGCCTCTTCTTTACTGTCAATGCCACAGATACAATTGTATAAGTTAATAATGTTGAGTCATTTGACTCAACTTTGGGACTTTGGAAGTATGACATCATCAATGCATCCTGACTTATTATTGTGTCCAAATTCAGGACTTTTTCTTGGTTCATCTGTTTCCTGAAAACCATACTCATCATGTATTAATCACTACCTGTATGATTATTAACTAATTATTAACTAACGTGCCGGGCAGTTTCCTAAGCTCTGTTGATATAAATCCATGATCGTGCAATCTAAGGGTTGAAAGCAGCCTTAAGGGCTATATAGTCCAGTCCACAACTGACCAAGACACAAAGAATGATTGAACTGAAGGGGCCTGTCTAATTAATTTTATAGATGAAGAAAAGGAGACCCAGAGATATGACGTAACCAAGAATTGAGCCCAGTTTATCTGACAGCAAATCTGTACTTTACCGGTTCTACAACACCATCGACTGGATGTCATCCAGCTAGAAAACCTCAATTTTTTAGGCAATCTTTTCTGCTTGTGCATAATGCTAATTGTTAGGAAGTTTATTTTGTTTTGTTTTTCCTGCTATCAAGCCTAAATGTAACTCAACATTGCTATTAGCCCTGCCCTCTGTAGAGCAAATTAATCTACACAGCCCAAACTCAATGTTTTTTGTTTTTGTTTTTGTTTTTGTTTTTTTTGTTTTTGTTTTTGTTTTTGTTTTTGTTTTTTCTTCCAACCATGGACAGAGAAATATTCTGCATTTGATTTAATACAAGATGCACTTTGGAAATTTAAAAAATTTAAGCAAATGAAATTGAGGTTGCACAATTGACTTGAAAATGCCCTACTTATGGACTCTGATTCAAGTCAGTCCTTCTCTAGATTAAACATTTCAAATTTCTTTAACAGCTCATTGTATGGCATTTCTTCCGACACTTTGCATTATTCTAGTTGCCTCTTCTTCTAGACATCTCCCAGCTTTTCAATGGCCTTCCAAAAATATGGCATCTTAATGAAAAAATGTGGAGCAGCAGCGAAGAATTTAGTCAACTCTCCTTCCTTGTACACAACACACACACACACACACTCATACACATGCATGTATACATACACATGCACACCCTCCTCATAGATCCAGAAAATATATCACTCAATTCAGATCAGGAAATCTAAGAAAAAAAATCACAGTGAGTCATTTCTCTAGCCCAAGGGAAGACAGGTAGACAGGCAAAGGGACACCAGGGATGGGGTCTGACCAGGAGCACACAAAAACCTTCCAGTTTGGGGGCAGCTAGGTGGCGCAGTGGATAAAGTACCAGCCCTGAAGCTAGGAGGACCTGAGTTCAAATCCAGACTCAGACCAAACATTTGACACTTACCAGCTGTGTGACCCTGGGCAAGTCACTTAACCCCAATTGTAAAAAAAAAAAATTTAAAAAAAACCCTTCCAGTCCAGTATCAAAACAAGACGAGGTCCCAGATCCAGGGTAGAGTGGCCTAATCCCATATGAGGTCCAAGAACCAGTGTCCACTGGTGGCTCTGTCTCTCACTACCCAGTTCTAGGTCACAGATGCAAGAAAAACTAAGGAGCAGGTCTGTTCCTGGGGCAGAATTTCAGGTTTGATTTCAGGCTGTAAAATGAGCTAATGCAAGTTCAGAAGTAGCAGGTTTGTGGCTTGGATCCCAGGAGTGTAGCAGAGTCTCAACTCCAACATCTAGACCAGTCTAAAGCCTGCAAGGGGAGCCAGGTGTTGCAGTGGATAAAGTGTCAGGCTTGAAGTCAGGAAGATTTATCTTTTTGAGTTCAAACCCGGTCTCAGACACATACTACGTGTGTGTGTGTGTGTGTGTGTGTGTGTGTGTGTGTGTGTGTGTGTGTGTGAGACCCAGCGCAAGTCACTTAACCCTATTTGCCTCAGTTCCCTCATCTGTAAAATGAACTGAGAAGGACATAGCAAACCACTCCAGTATCTTTGTTCAGAAAACCCCAGATGGGATCACAAAGAGTGGAACATAACTGAAACAAGTGAACAACAATCAAAAAAGCCTACAAAGGAAAAATTGGGACAGGAATACTAGACAAAAGGGAAGCCTAACTTTCTGTCACTCTGAAAAAGCAACATTTTCTAGCTTCCTGATGGTGGATGCGTCCACCTGCAGGAGTCTACTGAAACTCAAAACAGAGCAAACCAACAGGCCTGCTGCTTAGACTCAACCGAGGTCATGGTCCTGAGGAGCTCAGACCAGAGGGGCACAAATAGACTTCACCTAGGATTCTGATCCAAGCACTGAAAGCTTGCAGATTGCCAGCCTGAGTTGTCTCTGAGATCCTGGAGTATCACCTTACTTCTGTTGTTCCAGCCTTTTTAGTCATGCCCAACTCTTCGTGACCCCATTTGGGGTTTCCTTGGCAAACATACTGAAATGGTTAGTCCTTTTCTTTTCCAGCTCACTTTACAGATGAGAAAACTGAGGCAAACAGGGTTAAGTAAGTGCCTGAAGTCACATTTGAACTCAGGTCTTCCCACCTCCAGGCCCAAGCTCTATCCACTGCACCTCTTAGCTTCCCTTTATCACACAATGCTCCAGCCCAGACATTTCTTTCAAGATTGTGCAGAACCCAGCCCGAACATGAAGAATCAAGTCAGAAAGTAGCCTGAAAGAATGAGCAAACAAACAAAAAGAAATCCAACTAAAAAGTTCTTATTGGGATAGGGAACAATGAACAAACCCAGAAGACAACGACTGCAAGAAAAGCTTCAAAGTAAAACACGGGGCTGGTAAAAACTCAACTAGAATTCCTGGAAATATGAAGCAACAGTTCTGTTTTGTTTTGAGTTTAAAATATTTTTATAAATGACATGAAAGCACTAGAGGAAAAAAAATAGAAATGAAATGAGAATTATGATAGAAAGAATTGGAAAGGAAATTGAGAGTTTTAGCAAGAGGTACAAAACCTTGCCCAATGAACAAACTTCTTGAAATGCATAATGGGCCAAATAGAAGTTAATAACTTCATGAAAAATAAGAAATATTTTAAAAGTCAAAAGATTTAGGGGGAAAGAAGAAAATGGAAGGTATCTAACAGCAAAAAAAGAAAGAAAAAACTGGCCTAAAAATAGATCAGAGAGAATATGTAAAGATCATTGGACTGAAAGTCATGACCTTTCCCAAAAAAAGAGCTCAGACGTGATAATTAAAAATATATATATCATAAAAGAACATTACCAAACCTCTTAGAACCAGAAAGTAACATGGAAAATAGAACCACCAATAACCTAATGAAAGAAATTGCAAAATGGAAACTTGAATGAACATTATAGCCCAAACCTAGAGCTTCAAAACCAAAGAAAAAAAACTGAGTCAGAAAGAAAGAATTCAAGTCCCAAGGAGCCACAAACTGGATCATGCATGATTTAGCAGCAACAACTATAAGAGAGAAGAGAGCCTGAAATATGATTTTACAAAAGGCAAAGGATATAAACATTACAATAAAACTTGTTCAACAAAACTGGTTATAATCCTACTGAGGAGAAAATGGATCTTTAATAAAGCAGAGGATTTTCAAGCACTCCTGATGAAAAGACCAGAGCTATGCAGAAACTTTAAAGTGCACACACAGGACTCAGGAGAAACTAAAGAGTTAAATATGAATGAACAATAAAAAGGAACTACACAAGGACAAACTGCTCACATTTAATATGTGTCCCCTCTGAATAGTATCATCCAAGGTCACAGGAGTCTAATGAGACAGAATGTCTGGGAGTGGTTTTGTTATGTCTTGCTGATCTTAAAAGAATGGAAAGAGAAGGGAAGGGAAATACATGTGGGAGCAGGGCAGAGGAAATTTAGGGAAAATTGTCCTGCATAATTAGGGTGTAGAAGTAGAAGTATACACTAACAAGAAGGAAGGGGGCACTGAATGACACTTGTACTTCATTCTCATCTCAACTTGTCAAAGGAAGAAAGAAGTGCACACAGTCAGGCGCTGAAATATATTTCATTCAATGGGGAAATAGGAGAGAAGAAGACTGGAGAAGAGGAAATCAGAGGGAGGATAGATCAACTGAGGGATTAATTCTAAGCAAAATAAACTAAGTACAGTACACACAAAAATATTTAGAGCTCTTTTATCAGTGGCAAAAATATTGGAAACTGAGGGATGCTCATCAATTAGAGGATGGCTGAACATGTTATACTATATAAATGTAATGGAATACTACTATGCTATAAGAAATTAGGAAAGAGATGCTTTTGGAGAAACCTGGGATGACTTGTGTGAACCTGTGTGCCTAAGGTCACATAGCTATGGTGAGGTGAGTAAAGCCAACAGAACAATGTATACAATGACAAAACTACTGCAAAGATAACTCTGAAAGACTCAGGGAACTCTGATCAGTATAACGACCAAGAGTGATTCTAAAAAAGCAAACGATGAAACATGCTCACCATCTCCTGATAGAGTAACAAAGGACTCAGAGTGCAGAATAAGATATATGTGTGCATATGTGTGTACGTGTATGCATATATGTATGAATCTACATATACACATGAGTGCACACACACATACATACATGTGCACATGGGTACCTATGCATAAATATGAAGATGCACGCATAAATATGCATAGCATATGCACGTGCGTGCATGCACATATGTACATATATGTGTGTGCAGATCATATGTGCATGTGTACATATTTTATATGTGCATCTACATGCAAGCATGAATGCATATATGCATTCACATATGTATACCTATATACATATACAAAATATATACGCACATATACATGTATATCTACACATACACACATTTTATATATATATATATACATATATATACACATGTATATATATATATATATATATATATACACATATGTATATATATATATTGGGAGTAGCCAATGTGGACATTTGTTTTACTTGACATATATGTTTGTAACAGAGATTTTGTTTTTCTTTCCTAATTGGGGGGTTGGGAAAGAAGGTAAATTTTTGCTGATTGAAAAGAATAGATTTTAATTTTAAAAATGCAGCATCCAGAAGAGAGCACCCTGCTGCAGATGTGGCCCGACCCGCGCAGAGAACAACACAACTATCACCCTCCTTGCTTCTGGGGCACCAAAGCTCCCAGGGCAGTGGGACCTACAGAGGAGTCCTCACTAAGCCTTTGGGGCTGCCATGCCACACTGCCAGCTCACATTGTGCTTGTATGACATCAAAATGCCCAGAAACCAGACATTTTTAGAAGGGTTATCCATCCAATCCTACATTGGTGAAGACGGTGCTTGCTTGGCTGGTCAGTTTGGATTTTAGCCCAGGTTTGGGGATGCAGCGAGGTGGTGCCTTGAAGGAAATGCAGGACTGGTCAGAACGACTCTCTTTCAATTTCTATCTCAGATCCTTACAGGGCAAGTCACTTAACTTCAGTTTCCTCACCCGGAAATGGGCATAATAGCATCTACCTCACAGGGTTTTTATAAGGATCAAACAAAATAACATGTACAGAGCTTTCCAAGTTTTAAAGCACTATATAAATGTTAACTGCTCTTCTTGAGGGAAATCTTATAATTGCTGTAAAGAAATAACTCTGTGAACCATAGAAGTGCTAGATCAATGCATGCTTATTATTATAGTGTCCAGATTCAAAATCTTTTCTGGGCTCATATGTTCATTTAATACCAAACTGATCAATCAACTATGTGTGCGGCACTGTCCTGAACTCTAAGGATACAAAGAAAAAGCAAAAACTTTTGTTCCCTCAAGGAACTTGCCTTCTAATAGTATAAGACAACACATATTAAATTAAAACGTACAAATAAGATAGATACAGAGAGAAGGCAACCATAAAAGGGATAATAATAATAATAATGATAACAGCTCAAATTTACATAGAGCCTATTATGTGCCAGTGTTTTTACAAATAGTATCTCATTTGATCCTCAAAACAACAGAGGTAGGTATTATTATTATCCTCATTTTACAGATGTGGAAAGTGAGGCAAACAGAAGTTAATTGGCTTGCCCAAGGTTGCATAGCTACTAAGTGTCTGAGTCAAATATGAACTCAGGTCTTCCTGACTCCAGGCCCAGGGATCTATCCACTGAGCCATCTAACTGCCTCTAAGCACGGATGGCACAAGAAGCTTGGGGGGGGGGGTGCAGAATCGATTGATCTGCAGGGCCCAAATTCAAAGTTGTTGTTGTTGTTGTTTTTCTGACAATTCAGGGAGAAAAATTCTGCACTTGTTACAATACACAGACCTTTTTTTGGGGGAAATTCAATAAATGTTAGTTGAATGAAATTGAGATTCCATAACTGACTGCAAACTGCCCTATTCCCAGGTCTTTGCTTTCATAGAAAAACCATAAACAAAAAATAACAAAAAACAATGTGTGCCTTGATCTCAACCAAGTGTTCCCTTTATTTCTCCAAGGAAGGATAAAAGATCCATACAATATTCCAAATACATCATACTGAAAATGGGACAATATTAGCTACCCTTGGAAAACCTGATGGTCCCTACCTCTTATTTCGCCCTGTTTCTCCTTCCTCTGCTGCCTTCTGTCCTCTGTCTTTAAGGTACGAAGCATGTAGGTTTCCTTAAATGTCCAGATAACATTAGGACAGAAATTTCCCCAAACTTACTGTTCCAAGGGGCACCCCACCACTCAAAATCATTCCTATTTTCCTCCCACTTTCAATCACAAAGCCTACCCTTTAGTACAGCTGATTTCAGCATGGTATTAGACAGAAAGCAATCATAGGATGTATGAAGAATATCTATTTGAGTAGATAGGCTTTCATAAAAACCTACATATGCCTGGGCGCCATTTTCTCCTCACATGTCAAAAGACAAGGGATCAACAGTTTGGTATACCACCCCCCCAAAAGGCTGCCAATTCTTACAGAAGAAATCATTCAGGGGAGAACACAAGGCATCGTTTTAGTGACTTTTCAGTATCCAATACCAATCAAGTATCATGGAGAAAAGGAGAACTTCCTAGTTTATGTAACTCAGTCTTCAGCTCAGTAAGCAAAGGAAAGTAAACATGTTGCACCTGCTATGATATATGACCCAATGGTCTCCTCCTGGGGAGACTGTCCAGGGCCAGTTAAAGGACTGCCGTCTACACCAAAGTTACTTTCAAGCCAAGCCAAGCCACATTATACCTAAGGATTCTTTCCAAAGAACAATATGGTAGTAAAGTGATGAGACAAGCTAACATAGGTGAGGAACCGATTAACTACAGAAAAATTTACTTGTCACAGAGATCTGATCAGGATTTAGTAATTACTTGAGGAAAGAAAAATACAACATTGGGAGGTAGGTCTGGGGATGGGTGTTGCTTTGTTATCTATGATATCTTTCAAAGTAGATAATTTATCTTTCCTCAAGGAGAGCAGCTTAAGGAAATAATGTGATCACGTATTTGATTTTTTGCTTCTTTTTAAATAATTTATAACCACCATTATTTCCTGCCATTCCTGTGTTTATAGTGCATCTGAGGAATTTCTTTCTATAGGGCAGAAGGAATTTTTGAGGGGGAAAAGTAATTTATCCCACTATGTTGGACAACCTAAAGATACACAGTAGGGGAACCTATTGAGAAAAACAGAAAGCTTCTGTTCTAAAATCAGGCCAACTAAATTTCATTCCCAGTGCTCCTAGCAATCAGCTGAGTCCATTAAACTCCCTGGGCTTCTTTCTTTGTCCTGCCCACCTTCTGTGAAGTGAACAGAGTAAATCAGGAGCAGCATGGGATTAACTAGAGCATTGACAATGTTTCTTTGAAGGTTTATTACTAATATTGTTCAGTGTATATCATTGCCAGGATTAAATTAATAACTTGGGAAAATTCTTGAAGGTACTTCAAAGCAGAATAAGCCTTGCAAAGACCTAAGCGAGTCTATACATTCATTCTATAACTTTTCAATGCTAATTATATTTAGCATTCAATACCTTGTTAAATGAATCTATTTTAACCATGGTAATAGATCACATTTATTGTTATTCTCAGGTAATAATAGCAGATATTATTATAGCATTTTAAGTCTTGCAAAGTGCCTTACATTCACTGTCTCATTTGATCCTCAAAACCACCTTGTAAGGTAGGTTCATCAATCATCCTCATTTTTTTTTAACAAATAAGTTTCAGAAAATTAAAATTATTTGCCGAGGAATACACAGCTGGTAATTACGTAAGTTTAGTCACTAGGTGGCACTGCTGATCACTAACCTGATCTTGTTTCACAGAAAAAAATCAAAATCTCAACCAGTCTCACATTCATCGTGATGATTTTGTAACATTCCACCCAAATGAGCAGAGTTACAGGAGAAATCACAAACTTTTTATGGTTCTCAACAAGTGAAGAAGTCTCTGTTCTCCAGCTCTAGCTCTTTCAACATAGCTATGCCAATTCATCAGTATAGGAGATGGATTTACCCATTAGAATCAGCTCTGATCCATCATTCTATAAGAAACACTACCTCCTCCTTGAATTGGTTATATTTCACTGAAGCCAAATCATATGATCTTGGATAATAAAGTAATTCTCCACATGAAAAGGCAAATACATATGTAATATGGAATAATAAAAACAATGAACAACATACGTATATATCTATATCTATGTATATAGACATATACGTGTATATACACATATCTATACATATATATTATATGAAGTATGCTTGAACTGCATCCCTACAAGTTTCTCTTAGACACTATTCCAAACCATTCCAAACTATGGTTTGGAAACCTCATAAACTATGCCTCTAGGAAAGGCATAGTTCAAATTTACTTAACCTGTTGCAGCTGCTTTTCCTATAATTAGCAAAACAGTGTGACCAATACAACATATTTCCCAGTTCATAAGTGACTCACACATCCAACAGAGCTTGTCTTTAGGTAATGATTTTAGAACTCTGGACCTAGAACTCACTGTGTTATGGATCATAGAGCTAGATACAAAATGAAGCTACAGATGACTATAGGTGCTTTCTCATTCAGTTTTCCATTACTGGTAGGATCCCCAATCTACTTCTTACCACAACTAACTCATTGCTTATAGAACAGAAAGATAAGATTCAATGTCAGGCTCTGGCAAAAAGAGCCTGCTATCATTCCACCTTGGCATCTCTGGCTTTGAGCCTTCAGTCCAATTTTCTGATGACTGCTATCATCGTCCAAATTTGGCTATGCCTTCCTCCTCCTCCAACTCCACATTTAGAGGAAGTATGGGAGGTGGAAATGAAGGTGTTATATAAAGTTAGATTTCCTGACTCTTAGACCAGTGCTCTATCCACTACACTACATTACCTCTATAAATGAAAAGGAAATGTGCCCTACCTTCTTCCTGCCATGATTTATAGGTGTGTCAAGAGTGAAAATTTACTACAAGGCACTAACCTGTGAAATGTCCAATAACATTCTTTTACCACTTTAGATAAGGGTTTAGAATAGGGAAGGGGGAGGTGGAAAAAGCCCACAGAACTCCAGCTATATTTCATGGAATACTGGAAGATATATACCATCTCTTCTTTGTAATACTTCTAACAGTCCTGTGTTGATGGCAGCTCAGACTTTTGTGCTGAACACAATTCATATGCATCAGTAGCTGCTAGAATGGGGGAATTAAATTGCTGACAACTTGGGAAGAGGGAACGCAAGGAGGGATCACAGAAAATGCAGCAGCCAATCTAGGGAAGGTTTGGCATTCATTTCAGTTTGTGAATTGAGCCCTAACGCAGAGTAATTTGGGCTATATTCACTTTTGGCTTGCTGATGAAGTTTAAAAAAATGTGTTCTTCAGTGATTTATATAGTAGTGCCTGGGATAAAGTAAGGTAAGGTTTTCTCAAGGTATAGGGGGAAAATATGCATTCCAAATGAAAGAAAGCAGTATTTTCTTTGTGGTTACTGAAAATAATTTTTAAAACTCCACAATTTTAGACAATGCTGTCTATGGGTATTCTAAAAAGTAATATATTTTCCTTAGAGAGTCTACAGACATATCTCCTTGTGCTCAGCTATTATAAGATAAACATATTGAGTTAGCTCACACATGATAGTGGCTTATATTTTCAAGAAAAGATGTAGTAAGTTGAACCTAACTCTCTCATTGAAAAAACAAAATAATAGAGTATTCTACTCCTAGCCAAGAGTCAGATAGCAATTTGTAGATATGAAAATAAACAACATTTAATCAAGTCTAAGTGGTCTATCTGTAGAGAACTTACAGAATAGAAAAGAAAGTCAAATAACAGCATGAATCACTGATTTTAACCTTAAATCAATCAATAAATAGTTATTAAACATGTACTCTGTTGCAGGCACTAGCCAGGCTCTGTCAGTCAAATAGTATTTATTAAGCACCTACTATGTGCCAAGCATTATATTAAGTGCAAGGGATACAAGAAAAGGTAAAGAATAGTCCCTTCCCTTAAGGAGCTCACAATCTAAGGAGAGAAAAAACAAGCTATAGACAGGAAATTGGGAAAGATTCTTAGAGGTGAGGTACAAAGATTAAGGAAGACTAGAAAAGGCTTCTTGAAAAAAGGTAGAATGTTAGCTGAGACCTGAAGGAAGCCAGGAGGTAGAGATGAGGAGGGAGAGAGTGCCAGGTCTGGAAGACTCAAAGAAAAGTCATAGATTGGGAAATGGAGTGTTTGTGTGAGGAACAGCGAAGAAGCCAAGGTCACTGGAGGGCACTAAGGTGTAAGAAGAATGGAAAAGTAGGGCTGGACTCGATTATGAAAGGCTTCAAAATCCAAACAGATGATTTTATATTTGATTCTGGAGGTAATATGGAACCATATTACCGAATAGGGGAGTGATATGGTCAAATCTTCATTTTAGGCAAATCATTAGCAGTTGTGTGGAGGATGGCTTGGAGGGAGGTTAAACTTGAGGTAAGGAGATCAATTAGGAGGCTATTGAAATTGTTAGGATCATAATTAATTGATGGAGGTCTAATCTAACATGGTATCAGTGCAGGTGGACAAATGTGAGAAATATGCAAGTAAAATTGGGCACTAAATGGATACGTAGGATAATTGAGAGTGAAGCACTGAGGAAGACAGATAAATAGGTAGATTTTTTTGTAAACACTGGATAAGTGCTCAGGATACAAAAACAAGTGAGTGAGATAGTCCCTAACCTCAAGAAACATTCAAAATGGGGTGTGTGTGAAATAAATCACATAAAGGGGAGTGGAAAAGGGACAGAGGAAAGGAGGGTAGCATGGTTTAGTGAGTGAGATTGAGACCTAGATAGGAGCAAGATGTGGCTCCAGAGGTAGACTTCATGTTTCTGGTAGGAATGATTGCTTAAATGGATGTGCCATGGTTTGGAGATGGCTAGGAAGTGCAGTGGTACTCCAGATTTAGGAAAGGTGAGGGAAAAACTCACCTATCAGAATCCAGAGTGATGACATCAAGGTTGTAAACTCAAGTGATAGAAGGTAGTAACCTTGACAGAGAGAGAAGAAATGTGTGAGCTCATGAAGAAAGATAATAAGTTCTGTTTTGAACATGTTAAGTTTGAGATGTCTTTGAGACATCCAGTTTGAGATTTCCAATGGGCATTTGATCCTGCCTATTAGATGGGGCTAAATGGAACTAAATCTCCAGAAAGAGACTAAGGCTAGAAGGTTTGGAAGTTATCTGTATAAAGATGATAATGAAATCCATGGGAACTGATGAGGTCATCAACTGTTCCTCTCTTCTCCCCTCAATGCTAATGCCTTTTCCCTGGGATTACGTCCCATTTACACTGAATATGTCTTGTATGTAACTAGAGTTGTATGTTATCTCCTGCATTAGAATATGAGATGCTTAAGAGAAGAGACCATGTCTTTGCCATTCTTTGTATCCCTAGCACTTGGCATGGTGCCTCATATCCATTAAGTTATTAATAAATGCTTTTTGACTGACACTGGAGTTTACTGAGTATCAGGATAATGTAATCACATTTGTGCTCTAAGAAAAATCACTTATGCAGCTGTGTGGAGTTTAGATTGGAATAGAGAGAGAGACCTGGGGCAGAGAAATTGACTAGAAGGCTATGGCAAGAACATAGGCAAGAGATGATGAAGACCTGGACAACAGAAGTGGCTATGTGAGTTAGTCAATAAGCATCAAATAAATACCACTGATGAGTCAGGTGCTGTGCTAAGCTCTGAAGATACAAAAACAGGCATAAGACAGTCAGTCCCTGCTCTCAAAGAGCTTAGAGTCTAATGTAGGAGACAATATCAAACAACTGTGTAAAATAAGCTATGTGCAGGATAAATTGAAAATAATAAACAACGGGATAGAACTAAAGGACATCAGAAAAAAGACTTCCCCATGGAAGGTAAGATTTTAGCTGAGAATGGAGAGAAGGTACAGGAAGTTAGGTGATGCAGGGGATAGAGCACTAGGCACAGAGTTAGGAGGTTAAATCTGGCCTCAGACACTTACTAGCTGTGTGACCTTGGGCCAAGTCCCTTAGTCGCTGTTTGCCTCAATTTCTTTAATTGTAAAATAAGGATAATAATAACACCCACTTCACAAGATTGTCATGAGGATAAAATAGAATAATATTTGTAAAGTGCTTAGCACAGTTCTTGGTGCATGGGAGGTGCTATATAAATGCTAATTATTATTAATAATAATCATTCAAGTGATACTGCAGAAAGATGATAGGATTTTACAACTGATCAGTTATGTGGGTTGAGAGTGAGGAGTCAGAGACAATATCAAATTGTAAGCATTGGTGACTGCAAAGAAAAGTGGGAAGAGATCTCAGAGACTACCTAATACAACAAGGAAAAAATCCTTCTAAACCACACCTGACCAGTGGTCCCCAGCCTTACCCTGAAGACAACAAAGATCACACAGCTCTCCCATCCCAGGGCAGCCCGTTCTACTCTGAGATGGTTCTAAATAGTAGAAACATTTCCATTCATCAAGCATAATTTTTTTTTCTCCCATCAGTGTTTACCACTGCTTCTAGATCAGCCCTCTGGACCTGAGCAGAATAAAACTAATTTGTCTTCCATGTCAGGCATTCAAATACTAGAAGACAGATCACCCTGGGTCATCTCTTCTTTGGGTTAAACATCCCCATAATTTAAATGATCCTCATACAGCATGATCTTGAAGTCCTTCACCATTCTTTCTGCCTTCTTCTAGATGCTCTCAAAGCTTATTAATGTAATTTTTTAAAAATATGGTACCTACAATGAGGTAAGCTAGGTGGCTCAGTAGATAGAGTGCTAGACCTGGAGGCAAGAAGACCTGAGTTCAATATGGTCTCAGAAACTTACTGTGTGACCTTAGGCAAGTCACTTTAATCTGTTTTTACCTCAGTTTCCACCACTATAAAATAGGGATAATAATAGCATCTACCCCATAGGGTTGTTGTAAGGGTCAATGAAAATATTTGTAAAGCACTTAGTATGATGCTTAGCACATAGCAGGTACTATACAAATACTAATTATCATCATTGTCATCATTGTCCTCAGCATCATTGTCATCAGAATCTCACCCAGTACTCCAGATGTTGTTTGACAAGAACAGAGTCAGGAGGAATTGCCACCTCTTTTTCCTGAAAGTTATGGCTCTCATAAAGAAGCCTAAGATGGAATTAACTTACTTAGCTGCTATATCCCTCTTTTGATTTATATTATGTTTGCAGGCCATGAAACTCCAAGGCCTTTGGCTGACAAATTGTTGGTACTCTCTTCCCTGTCTTGTATTCATGATGTTCATTTCTTTGAACCCACATGAAAGACTTTAGATCTATTCCTATTATTTTTCATGTTAACCAATTTGTCCGAATGGCCTGAGACTGTCAAGATCTTTTGTTTAATCTTGACTGACCTTTAATATGTTAGCTGACTCTCTCAGCTTTGTGTCATCTCCAAATTAGATAATATGCCATCTTTCCCTTTATCCTAGTTAATGGCCGAAATGTTAAACCTTTCCTACACTGAAGTTCAGGTGATCACATTATACTGCTTTCTCTCCTTTTCATTGTTATCAAACAACTTCCAAGTCATTCTCTTAAATAAAGATTGATAGAGGGTCAAAGATAACCTTTATGCAAGAGTTATCCAATGTTGCCTTAAATTCACCATCAATTAGAAATCCTTTTGTTTGGCCCATCCATCTTACATGACACTGGGCAAGCATCTTTAGCAAATCTACATTTTCCTGTTGAACAACTTAATTGATATTGACATCAGGTGGATACTGGTGAAACATTTATTCTGCTGGGTCCACAAAATTAATACTGTAGATAATTATCCATTGGTACCCAGTCACTTATCAAATATGTGTGGCCTGCCATAAAGAAGTAGATGCTGAATTTTGTTCAACTAATACATATGTATTTAAGAATACCAAACATATCCATTGTGATGATATAAATATGCATACATATGCACGTACATGCACATATATGTATATACATATTCATATACACATATACATATGCACGTATATATGTGTGCATAGATATATATATTTATATAGTCTCATATATTTATATTGCATATATATATCATATATACACATTTTCTTTTTGAACTTGATCTATGACTTATTGGTATAGGAATCCCTTCCTTTAGTATTTTCATCCTTTAAATATTAGTATGATATTATAGCAAATGCATCCCTTTATTTGGAATATTAATCAAGATTTAACAACTCCTTATCACTCCTAATATTGAATATATAAAACAAAGGTTTTTTAGAAGAGGATGGAAAACATCTTCTTAGATGCCAAAACCACTTCTACACATGGTAACCATTTAGATTATCCCCCTCCCACTTCTTTATGAAAAATTATTTGCATGTCTTCCACAGTTATTAGGGTATCATTTCTAAATTGTGAAATTAATGATGAGACAGGATTTTTTTTCTTGTGAAGTCATTTAGGAAATATAAATTTGTTTTTAACCTCCGTATCAGCGTTGATTCTTAGCTTCAAGTGAAAGGCTATTTTGTTCACTCTCTAACTTTTAGTTCATTCATATGAGGTCGATGGGAAAAAAAAATGTGATAAAAGCAAATCCAGTTTACTATAAATTATCTGTCACTTAACATAGTCAAATTGTGTTTGCTAGGTATAAAATGTTTATTAATTTAAAATCTGATGGGAAAACCTTAAGTGAACCCTATATAATAAATGCCAAATCAATGTTAAATTTATGCCTTTCAGAGGTTCCTTGGCTCAATAACCATAGAGGGGAAGATAAATAACCCAATGGGTTAATGGAAAACATTAGGAAAGCTGTGTTTTATAAGGACCAGAAAAGGATATCACCTTTTCCATTGTTTCTCTTATTTCTTTTTAAGTGGTCGATTCTTTTGGCATTAAGGTTAAGGAGAACTTTTCCATTTGCATGGATATGCATTTGTGTAGATGGGTATGCTTTTGCGTGGTGATCCAAAAGTATTTTAAACTATGATAAAGCAATGTCAAACAGTTCCAAACATAGTCAGTCTGTACTTCCAAGAGAAGAAAATTAGTTTATTTTTGCTTCTAGAATATAAGAATTGGGGAGGGAGAGTGTATGGTATACAATTATCTCATCCCCCTTCAAGTGTAACACACATATTTCTCTATCTCTGTCTCTCTTTGAATTCTAGGGTACTATGAGGGATTAGATTGTCTCTTCTCTACTCTCATTGCCACAAAATTCCACAGTCTATGTTGTTCCTCATTATAAGGGAGCAAGAGAGGAGCATTCCAGTTTCATTTAACTACTTAACTATCAATTGGTTTTTAAGATGGAATGTTTACTTAAAAGATTTAACAAGAACGAACATAGAAATATTTCTCTCCAATACCTTAAGGACCACATGACTAGCTAATTGGACATAGTTACAGAATGTCTATGTATTCTTCACAGTTTTTCTAAGGCAATTTCTCTCATACATCATCACATTTCCTCAGAAGCTATTTCCCCAACATCCTCCATATAAAGAAGCAGAGAATGCCAAATAAATTAGGATTACCCTTATGTACCAGACTGTCATTAAATAAGTAACAAGATGTTACACCCCGATGCCATTACCAGGTGAGACTGCATCTCAACTTGTTCACAAGATACGAACAAGTCCTTGGTACCTGTATTGAATCTATCAATCAATCATAGGCTTTGGTCTAAATCATAAAACTACTTGGTCAATTTAGTTGTCTTTGAAAACTATTGGATTAATTGGAGTGAAATTACACTGAAAATCTGTTTGGACAGGTTGGAGGTCCTTTGGGAGCTATTGAAGATTTGAATATGTCTCAGCTTAGTGGTTGAAGCTTCTAGCTACAACCGTTGAGAAGGAATCCCTAAGGTGCAGAGGGAGGAGAGTATCTTCTCCTCACTCCTTCCCACATAGAAGAAAACTTTGTGAATTTTATAGGATTAAACTACTTGGACATTTTAATTGGTGTCCTAGCACTAGCCTCTGGACAACCAGTGGTTGGTAGCAACATCTGCATTGGGAGGCAAGGGCAGACTGGACACAATGAAGACAGGCCAATTCAAGCACCTACAAGGATCTCAGCAGAAAGGTTCTACCTTACCTAAGGATACTATAGTGAGGACTCTGGCAAGAGGAATTCCATGAACTGTTATGCCCTTTACTATATATGTTCTGAGCTTGATCCTGCTTCCCTCTATACTCTGTAAGCATTTGTGGGTTATTGTCTCACAGAATTAGGGTCCTGGGGAGAATTCTGCGCCAAACATATTATGGTAATAAAGACATGTTTCTAAAAGCTAACTGTCAGGCTAATTGACTGATATCAAATAGTAATCCTGGGAAGAAGCACACTGGTGGGGGCTCATGAGTCATAGCATTAGGAAACGCAAACAAATCCACAGAGGTAACCCCCTTACACCCAATATGCTAGTTTGAGTGGGATGTGGAAAAGTATATGCTATAATAAGATCATAGATTTAGGACTGGAAGGGATCTCAGAGGCCATCAAGTCCAACCTCATCATTTTGCAAATGAGGAAATTGAGGCACAGAAAGGCTCAGTGATTTGCCCATGGTCATCTAGCAAATAGCAGAGGCAACATATGGATGCAGGACTTCCTGGTTCCAAGTTCAATTCCCTATCCATGTCGTGTTGTTTCTCACAAAATAAATTATAAACTATTAAACAATCTACTATATTCACATTCATATGTTTCATGTAGCAGAAAAAAAATAAATATCTTAAAAGCACAGCAAATGTGTTTTAAAGCTATTTATATGTACTGATTAAAAATACATTGGTTTTTCTCTATTGTCAGTTTTAGAACATCATTGTGTTAGTTTGCAAATATTAAAGAGAAGATTTTCATTTTTTTCATGTTTTTGAGAGACTATCTTAGAATATTTACTAACAGATTTATGTTAATTGACATATTTCTTACTTAATTTTATGTGAAAATTTCAATTCTTCCACTCCTTTTCATCTGACATTGGGCAGGTCATTCACACATCTAGTACAACCCCTTCCTTTTACATATGAGGTTACTCTCTGAGATTTGCTTTCTTCATCTATAAAATGAAGAGGTTTCAATAGCTGACTTAGGTTTTCTCATTTGCAAAATGAAGTGATTGGACTAGATCACTTCTAAGATCCCTTCTATCTCTATCTCTATGATACTAGGATCTTATGAAATTAATTAATATAGTCCTAGATATAGAACAGGCATTCAATGGCCAAGTTCACATAATACAGCTACTTGAGTAATCTGACATGGGATGCACATCCTCATCCGAGTTTCTAAATTTGTAGGTAAACGATTTATTACAGTTAATAAATATAAGTTACTAAAAGTTTAATTAGGGAAAAATTTGGTGACAGCTGAGTGTAAGCTTATGTCTTTTCTCTCAGGATCCTCCCAGGGCTAACTGGGCCCATTAACAATAACTAAAAACAAAAACAAACCAAAAAAAGCATTGTTAATGCCAACTTAGGCTCATTAGGTCTACATGAGCAATTCAGATATGAAAAGTAGATGGCTCCTAGCAATCCTTGGGGAAAAAAATGCTTTTTCTCCACTATTGCCAAATTGCCTTCTATTCCTGGCAAATCTCCCTTGGTTCCTTGGACCCAGCCTAGAAACTTCATTCACGTGTCCACTTTGGCATCATTCTCTCAGAATATCAAAATTGTTACTCCTACATATTTTTGTGTCCTAGCCCTAGGATCAATATCTAGACCTAAGAAAAAGGGGGGGGAGGGGAAGGGAGGAAGAATGCCCTGGGGAAAGAAATAATCTACCAGAACCACAAAATTTAGAGAGATCTGATTTCAAAGTGCTCAGAAAAATACTGGGTAGTATTCTACAGACTAAAGTTTTAGAAAGGAAATAAGCCCAGGAAGGTGGGAAAGTCTCAAGAATGAAATCAAGGAACAATTTCAATGAGGAACAAAACAGCTATTTGAGGAGATTTAATGTGAATACTCAGAGAACTCAGCAATCAACCTAAATTTTAAATTAGGGCAGCTAGGTGATACAGGGGATAGTACAGGGCCTGAAGTCAGGAAGACTCATATTCTTGAGTTAAAATCTGGCCTCAGACAATTACTAGCTATGTGACCCTGGGCAAGTTGCTTAACCCTGTTTGCCTCAGTTTCCTCATCTGTAAAATGAGCTGGAAAAGAAATGGCAAATCACTCCAGTACCATTGCCAAGAAAACCCCAAATAGGGTCATGAAGGGTCAGACACGACTGAAAAATGACTGGACAAAGGAAGGTCTATGCATAATTTTGACAGCAATGCTAAAATCTAATATGACTCAAGGTTCATGCAGAAGTAAAACTAGCAAATGCTTCATCGAGATGAAGAGGGGGATCAAAGAAGAAACAACTCTCCTCTTTGGAGTAAATGGAGCAATGATAACTACATTAGATGAAGGTAAAGTAGTTCCATTTTTATATTGATTCAATTTTCTCTACCAAGGAGAAGGACTTTTGTACTAGAAATAACAAGAAAAAAATGGTTAACTAGAAGTTTATATCCAAAAGAAGTAAGATAGAGAGCACCTATCTGCCCTTGATGAATTCAAGTCTCTTGGCCCAGATGAATTTTGTCTTCATATACTGAAAGAATTAGAGCATGAACTGGTCAGTGTTGATATGAAATATCATAGAGAGCAGAAGAGTTACTTCAAAACCAGAGAAAGGCAAATGTCCCTCTTAAGAAAGAAAGAAAGAAAGAGAGAGAGAGAGAGAGAGGAAGAAAGAAAGAAAGAAAGAAAGAAAGAAAGAAAGAAAGAGAAAGAAAGAAAGAAAGAAAGAAAGAAAGAGAGGATGGAAGGGAGGAAAGAAGGAAGGAAGGAAGGAAGGAAGGAAGGAAGGAAGGAAGGAAGGAAGGAAGGAAGGAAGGAAGGAGGGAGAGGAAGAGAAGGAAAGCAATTGACTTTGAAAACCATGGGTCATTCTGTGTTTTGGAGGATGGGGGAATTTAGAATAAATCTTTTAAAAAGACATGCAACATTTTTTTTAAAAGGAAGGAGTGATCAAAAAGTTCATGAAAAATAGTAGGCTGTTCTTCATTCAGTAAGAATGATGGATGGCACAAGGAAACAGGTACACCCAAGATATCAAAATTATAGAAGGAAGGCAGCTAGTATGTTAAGTGGATATCTTGTGGAGCATATGTAGAAAGAAAGATAGAGAAAAGAATCATACAGGAAGAGAAATCACAGGAGAGTCACCAGAGGCAGTAACCAATGGATGAAATCCCAGATCCCAAAGACCAGCCACAATGTAAACATAAGGGGGTATTGTCAGGCCAGGTTTGAAGACTTTAGGTGAAGCACTACTCCCTCCTTTTGGCTATCTCTTCCCCCATAATGTACCAAGCTCTGGACCTCCTCCTATATACTGATTGTGCTGCATTCTGACTAAGGAGATCCAGATACTTTTGAGTGGTCAGTTATGTTAGTTAATTCACAGAGGATATCCTTAAAGTCCTGAACTTGTCCTAGTATAGTCCCTGAGACTTTTTTCACTGATATTCAAGATTTCTATAATATCCTCAGTCCTACACACTACTCCAAAGATCAGTAATGCCCTTATGAAGGTCCACATCCATAAGGTGACTATTTTACAAGTGCCATACTCATATTTCCAAATATTCATCCCTAATGCTGAAATTTAACCAATCACTAATTGACCAAATTAGTAAGCAAAGTTCCAAACAATGGTTATACGTTGGTTGTTGTCCTTAAGTAATAGCTATAAACTATGCAAAAACAACATTATATTCTGTCCATTTCAGGCATACACATCAGAGATTTGGGGTTTTATTCATTTTATTTTTTCATGAGTGAGTGACTATGGCTGCGGCAACCAAGTCTGAAATACACAGACTCTAGTCTATGAAAGTCTGCTGCAAATTGCCCACAGGGATTTTGACAACTGCCATGGAACTGCGATCCTCTCACTTGCTCTATGAATCTCCTGAATCATTAAAACCTTATAATCAGCCTCAGTACCCTGTCCCAGAGCCCAATTGCTTATTCTGGTAATTACAATCCACATTACTCCATTGTGATCCAAGAAAATTTGACTCTCATCATAAATTCTGTGGTGCCCCAGAAATACCTGTGTTACAACAAAACAATAAAGTCTTAAATACACAAAGTCAAAAGCAGTTCTAGGTAGATGAACCCCTTTGCAACATCCATCCCACTGGAACTATTCCAGTGATGAGCCACTCAAAATTTCTGAGGTCCCTTCTAGCTCTACACCCAGACCTCAGCCCATTCCATTGTTTCATGATTCTAATTGTACAAAAGTTCTTTCCTATTCAGAAATTATATCCCCCTGGAATTAATTCTCCCCCTCTAGGGTAAGCAACAGAGAAAAAATTAAACAGCACTAGGAAATTCATTTACATTAGATTACAATGTTTGAAATATTGAAATGACTTCACGTCCCTTCACATTTTAAACTGGCAACTGAGGCATCTATGGATGAAATAGAAAAAAAAAACAAGTCTAGTCCTGATCTCCTTTATTTTATGATTCAAAAACATCTTCCCCAAACTTTAACAATTTCCCCCTAACTTCAACAAATAACAACAACAACAAACATTTTCTGACAATATTAGACAATTTTTCCAAAGAACTAACCCTTTCCACTTGGGGATGTCTTCTCTTGCCACATTATGATAACAAATAGAATGATTCCCTAAATAAGAAAAGATGCTTCATGACCTGCCACCACTGTGAATCCAAAATGTCCAAAGGCCTAGAGAAAACACAGAAGAGGTTTTTTAATCTGTGCTTCAAAACAAAAGAGAGAACGGATGAAGGCTGTTCAAGAAAGAAGAATTTCATGTTTTAATGTCTTTAGTCATTAACAGTAGTCCAGATTAAACATTATTAGCAGAGAGTATAAAGGTTACAGCAATTGGTCATTGGCATCTAATGAAGCACACCATGAAGTCTTTGTTAAATCATATTCCCATTCTGTCTGGGAATCATCTTTCCATATACAGTTCAATCACTAAAGTTTGTATATTTTCTAACATCAGAAATGTTCTGTCTTATTTATATGTCTTATCACCCCCTACTAGACTATAAACATCATAAGTGCAGGACCCCATCTTATTCATCTTTGTATCTCTATCATTTGGTAAATTGGATTAATTTGCTATGGCTGCCAATATTTGCAAAATTCATTATTTCATTTTTATTTTTCTTCCTGTGACTCATACTATAAATGTTGCGCTGTAGAAGGCATTTTGAATGGACAAAGAAATCAACATTCTGATAAAGAAAGCTATTATGAATTCCAGGGTGAGGAGTCTTTGCAACATGAATGCCAGTCTACAAACATATCTTCTTCTCTCTATAGCAATACGATTTTATGGATCCATCAGTGCTTCTTTGGAGACTGCCAACTGGGATCTTTTCTCAAAAGGATATATGAGCTAATAAAAAGAAAAATGGATTCCTAATTTTGAGCTAATTGTTCTGTTAGATTCAGATGAATCTGGTATCTAATATAATCAACTCAACACCAAAATGTAGTCATTTGCTGGTATATTAACATCTTTAACCAAATGATGATCAATTTACAAGCATTTATTAAGTACTTACTTTGCCATGAAGGACATAGCATTTATTTGCCAAAAATACAGCATAGAGGATACTAATAAAATAACAGTCCTTGCCAATGAGGTACTTATATTGCAATGTGGGGGAAACCTTGATATACAAAGGTATATGTAAGGTACAGATAGAGAAGATAAAAGCCAATTGTCAAAGAAGAATCGTGAACTGGGTGGGTGCAGGATCAAGAAAAGTTGTCTGTAGAAGGGGACGTTTGAGCTAAATATTTAAACAACTGAAAATTCTAAAAAAGCAGAGGTGAGATAGAAGCATATGTGAGAAATCGTGCATGCCAGAGCAAAGCCACGGAGACAAGAGAAGGAAGGTAGTGTGACAACAGCAAGTAGGCCATAATGGCTATTGTAGAGTGTGCAGAGGGAAGGAATGTAGAGGGAGAAAGGAAAGGTAGCAATAAGGCAGGATGTGAAGAGTATTAAATGCTAAATAGAGTTTACATGTGATCCTAAAGGTAAAAGGAAGTCGTTGGCATTTGTTAAGTAGGGAGCAACATATACATATTTGACATAATCAACTAAAAGGTAGTCTTGGCAAATTTCTTGCTTCCTATGGCCACTCTCAGACTATTCTTCTACCATCATTCAACAATCTTTTAAAGTCCATTTAATCCACACACACAACTCACTTCCTATTCTTTCTGTCATCTTCCAAATTCCAAACCCCTGACCCACTTTTTTTCAGTAACCTTAGTACCTGAATCATGGAACTTCCTTCCAATCTAATCTCTTGCTAAGATACTCAAGTATGTAACTATTCATTGATAACCCTACAGCCCAAGATACATTCTTTCAAGCTAACCAACTTAAAACATCTTCTGATCTTTATCCATTTCAGGCCCAGTGCCAACATGGTCATACCAGACCGTTCACCATGTCATAAATTGCATCACTTCTTCCCAGATTCTGGATTTCAAATTTCAATCTCCAACTGAAACCATTATCTATTAGCCACAGATCTTCCTTACATGAAACTCATTTCAGTCCCTCCTCCCTCCCTATTCACATTAAGATTTATCTTATTATATTCAACCCAATGTTCCATCATACAGGTAAATACAGAGCTAGGATTCAAATCCAGGACTTCTAACTCCAAATATACATTTCATCTACCGCATTACCCTATTTATCAAGTTGAGTTATATACTTCCTATGATTCTAGGAAAATTTCTCATTCCACATGAGAATTTTTCAAAACTTATTTCTCCACAAAATCCCAGGAGCACTATCTTAAATACTTTCAACAAATTTCTTAGCTTCTTACTTTACTCAAATGATTAATACCATGTGATGCAAGGTTCCTCCGATCCTCTCCTTTATCTCTTGCAACTTTCTTAGTGCTATAATTCCTTGTCTTCTCCTCTCTGTTTGGAGAAGAGGCATGCCTAGTCTTCAGCAATTAGCTAATCCCCATACCTGCAAACTTGATCTAATTTTCTCCTCCCTCCTCCCTCCTCCAGGATTTTTCTCCAAGTGCTATCTCCCTCTCCCTCAAGTATTTTTAATTTCTTCCCTTCCATTAGCTTATTTCTATCTGTATTCAAAGATCCTCATATTTCTCCCCAATCCTCTTTGGCCTCTGGAATCACTTTCCTTAATTTCCATTCATATTGGTGGACTGGGGCCCCAGAGGGTGGCTGACTTCTCCCTTCAAAGTTCTAGGGGAAATCTGGAGGAGTTGAGATTTTTTCTACTACTATTACTAAATTTGCTCCTAATGATCATTATTTAACCAAATGACAGGCTCCCTCATTTCATTTAATTACTTGATATCAATACACACATACACATATACACACACACACACACACACATGTTCTGTGTGTGTCTGTGTAAAAATATGTACACATCACTTATTATGGACCAGACACTGTACTAAACACTTTTCAAATACTATCTTATCTGATCCTCACAACAATCCTGTGAAGTAGATGCTATCATTATTTCCATCTTACACTGAAGAAACTGAGAGAAACAGGGGTTAAGTGCATCACCTAGGATAATGCAGCTGGTATGTATCTGAGGCCAGATTTTAATTCAGATCTTCTTGACTCGAGATCCAACACTCTATCCACCATTCCACCTAGCTGCTTACATTCATATAACTTGTAATTTGTTTAGTAATTGCCTAATTTATGGTCATCCTTTCAATTTCCAATTTTTTGCTACCACAGAAGGATCTTTTTTTGTTTGTTTGTTTTTGATTTTTTTACTTATGTTTCCTTTCCTCTTTATTCAATTCCTTTAGGGGAACAGACCCAGTAGCAATATCACTGTGTCAAAGGGTATGAATAGTTTAATAAGCTGTTTGAGGGGTTTTTTTTGGGGGGGGCATAGTGGAACACACTCATAAGTACACACAGAATCCAGCGAGTTAACTCAAGACTAGAAAGCACACATGACAAAGAGGTAATACGGTTCCTGGTTGGCTAGAAGCCCTTTTCTCCCTTCCTGGGGTCTTCATGACTTTCCCTGTGTACAGCTCTTTGCTGCGCTCTAAGGGTCTGGATCCTTATAGAATACTGCCACTTTTTTTCCCTCAGTGCATTTACTTTGTCCTCAGCTCCCAGTGCAGATTCTGCTCTCATCCACAGCTGTCCTGAGAACTCTCTTACCATGTCAGTCTCCAACTCCCTGGCAAAGGTAGCCTCAAACCTTCCAAACTTTAGAACTCGCAAGGTCGTCCTCTGGTAAAATCCGGGGAAGTAGAGATAGAGACTCTCTCTTTCCCCTCAAAACAACTTCCTCTCATAGTCTAGGCTGGACTATTAGTAGAACACGAACTGCCACGCTGTTTTATCAAGCCCAAGAGCAAATGGCTGAATCTCTACAACCAATTTCAATACACTTCCTATATTGGGTCATATCAATCAACCCAATGTCTGGAGTAATTTCATTCTTGCCTAACTGATCAAACACTATTTCCCCCTAGATTGTGACTCTGACTGACTGGATGACCCAGTAAAGGTGCTTAGTAATTGTTCTTCCTTATTCTATAGCTTTGATTGATTTTGTGACTCAAAGAGCCTTTCTTTATCTCTTTCTTTATCTGATAAAGGTATCAAGGTATGTATCATCTTGTTATTTATTATGTTAATTGGGGTTGGGGTGTGGAATATACTTCTCTTTTAAAAAAAAAAAAGACCTTGTGGTTTTTCTATGCCATCTAGCTACTACCCTGCCTCTCTCTTCCATTCACTGCTAAACTTCATGAAAAATTTGACTAAATATGATTCTCCATTTTTTCACTACTCAGTTCCTTCCATTCAACTAGGTGGCACCATAGTGCATAAAGACCTGAGCTCAAATCTGGCTTAGACACTTACTAGCTGTATGACCCTGGGCAAGTCACTTAACCCCGTTTGCCTCAGTTTCTTCATCTGAAAAATGAGCTGGAGAGGGAAATGGCAAACCACTCCAGGATCTTTACCAAGAAAACCCCAAATGGGGTCACAAAGAGGCAGACACGATTGAACACCAACTGAACATTTTCCACAATTCCTTACATTCTGGCTCCTGAAACAACAACTCTACTTAAATTGCTCTCTCAGAGGTCATTGGTTTTTTGTAATTGTCATATACAAGTGCTTCTGTCAGTTCTCATTCTTCTTAATCCCTCTGCAGCTTTTAATACTGATGGCCAGCCACTGTCACTGCCTAGTTTTTCCTCCTTTGGTGGCAGAGACACCACACTCTCTTCCTTCTTCCAGCACTCCAACTGCCTCTTCTCTATCTCATTCTCTCATTCCACTGCATCTTCACAGGCCCTTAAAATGGATTTTCACCAAAGAGCCAGCTCTTTCATTCCTAATCTCAGCAGATGATTTTCCGGTCTGTATTTTCACCTCTGGTTTTTCCTCAAAGCTCCATATACACATTTTCAAAATGCCTACAAGACATGTTCCAAACCTCCCAAGAAATATAGGTTTTTTGACAACAGAGATGGTCTCATTTTCATGAGATCAATGCCTAGTGAAATGCTCTGTTCATAGGAGTTACTAAATGTATACTGAATTAAGTTAAGTCGTCAACTCTTCCTTCTCCCTGGCCTCAGACAGAATCATATATGAAGTCCTGTCAATTCTACTCCCACACCTTTTACAACTACCCTCTCCTATCTACTTCCATTGTCCTTAATCAAGCATAGCCCTCTTTACTAACAATAGAGACTCAATGTTGCAAGAATGTTTTCACTTCTATTGTCTCTCTCCTTTATGTCATCCTTTCTCCTACTGACAGAACAATCTTACGGATGACTAGGTCTGGTCATGTCACTCCGCTGCTCAGAAACCTTCGCTGTTTATGTCCGGACTACCAAGCATGGGCCAAACTCCTTTCCTGGATAAACAAGGACATTCACAATCTGGCCCCAAAATAGCTTTCTACCTTATGTCATATTCCTCCCCTCTAAGCATTGCATACTAGGGCTACAATGCACCATTTTCTCTCTCCTAACTTATGCTTCATTCTTTTGCCTACATGTAGCTGCTCACATTGTTCCTCTAGTTGGAAAAGTCTCCCTTTCACCCTTTGCCTGCATTTAAATCTCCACTCAAATGACATTTCCTCCATGAACCCTCTCCTTATCCTCTCTTGAACTGCCTTGCCCTTCAAATGCATTGATGCATTTTTTCTAACTTTCCCCTGTACTTATCATTTACTATTGTGCATTATAGTTCTATCTGTCTGATCTGTCTGTCTAATCACCCTACAGATTGGCAGGTTTCATGAGGGCAGGGGGTATGTGTTATCTAAACTTTGTAACTTTCTCAGCCATTAGCAGTGTCCTCTGTCCATAGCAGGCAGTAATAATAAATAGTTATTCATAGATTCTTAGATTTGACTCTTACAGAGAGCTTAGAAATTATCTAATTCTATTACCTCTCCTTACAAATGAGAAACCTAAGGACAGAGAGATGAACTGCCTTGCCCAACATCAGCCATTAAATAGGAGCAAAGAGCAAATCCAGGTTTGAAATCCAGGTCTTCAGACTCAAAATTCTCAAAGGTCTTTCTATTACACTATGCTGCTTCTGAATTTAAATGAATTCTTGAGTTAAAGACCCCATTTAGCTTTAGAATAAATGTTATTAAGGATGGTCAGAGGCTATGTTTTAGGGATCTTTAGGAAGAAGCTCAAAAAGGGCATGTTTATCCCTTATCTAGGGCCTCACAATTTTTCTCTAGTCCCATGGCACGGAAAACTGCCCCAAATGGAACCTCACTGACATCAGGGACTAGTTCAGCTCTGTCTTTACATCTTCATGCCTGGCACAGGGCCTGTCAAATAGTAGGTCCTTAATAAATGCCTGTTGATTAAATGATTGGTTGATTAAATGATTTCTGGTTGTAATCTTACTCGTTCCCCATTACAGAAAGACAAGCTGGTTTGTTTTGCTGCAGATGATGTTTCCATTTCTAAGAGTTTTCTTTAAATGTGTCCATCACTGGAGCAAATAGAACACGTGTTAACTTTTTAGTTTGCCCTGAAAAATGGCAAGCTCCTTTGATCACTTTTGTGGAAATGCAATTCAACAAAACCAAACATTTTTCACGACTTTTTAATAGTCACTATGTTGTCGGTGTACTCATTGGTGCATACACAAGTAGGTAATTGTAAGTGTAAGTCACTGTTCTGTTCTAGGAAACATCTGCTTGCAGATGCAAATGTGCAGGTTAATGGGGAGGGAGATAACAGAGAAATGGTAACATCTGTCATTTGAAGTTTCAGCTCTTCTTGGCAATACACAATGAGAATCTCAAAAAGAAAGTTGTCAGTTCTACCTAAGTTTATCTCCCACTTACTGAATGCTTTCCCTACCTTAAAATCTCTGGGAGAGAAAATGGCTTTGTTGTTGTGGTTCAGGTGTTTCAGTTGTGTCTAACTCTTTGTGACCCCATTTGGGGTTTTCTTGGCAGACACTGGAATGGTTTGCCATTTTCTTCTCCAGTTCATTTTACAGATGAGGGAATTGAGGCAAACAGGATTAAGTGACTTGCCCAGAGCAGCACAGTTAATAAGTGTCTGAGGCCACATTTGAATTCAGGTCTTTCTTGACTTCAAGCCCAGCATTCTATCCACTGCACCCTGGTAACCAATCATTCAATCTTTGCTATCAAAGAATTCCATATTCCCAACGCTAGAAGGGACTGCAGATGCCATTTAGTTCAACCCAAACTTGAACAAGAATCCCCTATAAGACACTTCTTGCAAATGGTCCAACTTTTTGCTTAGCCACTGAGGCAGCCCATTCCATTTTTGTATAGCTCTAATAATTTAGATTTTCCTTACATTAACCCCAATTTTGCCTCTGGAACTTCTAATCATTCTTCCTGCTTTTGGTAAGCAGCATGCATTTATCTGTTTCCAAATAACAACCCTTCAAATAGCTATCATGTTCAAGCTAAATCTTTTCTTCTCCAAGCTAAATATCCTTGGCCTCTTTAATAAATTGATCCACCATGTCCCTCAATCTTCTTGATCTTCTGATGCCCCTATTCTAGATGCAATCCATCTTTTTTATGTCCTTATTAAAACATGGTGCTCATAACTGAACATAATTACTTTAGAAGGGCTCTGGCCAAGTCAGAGTAATGGGATATGGTCACTTTCCCTATTCTGAACATTGGGCCTCTTTTAATTAATTATGATAATATTCATTCTGCACATCCTACTATTAACTCATACTGAACTTGCTTTTCACAAAATCTCCCAAATATTTTTATTTTATTGATTCATCTTTATATCACTCTCGTGTCCAAATATATCCCTCTCACTCATTCTTCTACTTTAATAAAGAATAAAAAGGGAAAAATAAAAAAGTTCAGCAAAATTAACCAACACATATACACCAAACCTAGAATTATATGGAGTTGTCCATATCCATAGTGCCATCCTCTGCAATTAAAGGAGAGAGGCACAATCCTCTATTTCTTTTGGGGGTCAACTTTGGCCATTATAATTTCATAGTATTTAGATCCAATTTGCTGCTGCTGTTATTGCTGTTGGTTTTTGTAAATTTGCATTGTTGTAGTTATTATGTGTATTGTTTTATTTCACTATGTATCAGTTCATATATCTTCTCATGTGATCTGAATTCCTTCTCTTCATAATTTCTTACAGTACAGTAGTGTTATAGTACATTCAAATAACATAAATTATTCAGGTATTTCCCAATCAACAGGCATGTTCTTTACTTCCAGTTATTTGCTACTACAAACAAATGCTATTACAAATTTGGTGTCTATCATACCTTTCTTTTTTACCTTTCATTTCCTATATATGCTTTGCAGTTGGGATCTCTTGGATAAAGAGTATGGATATTTTCATCAGAGGCATCTAGGTGGTGCCATAGTCGATAGAGCGCTGGGACTAAAGTCAGGAAGACTCATCTTCCTGAGTTCAAATCTGGCTTCAGACTCTAGGCAAGTAACTGGGCAAGTCATTTAACCTTGTTTGCCACAGTTTCCTCATCTGTAAAATGAGCTTGAAAAGGAAATGGCAAAACTAGTATCTTTGACAAGAAATCCCCAAATAGGGTCATAAAGAGTCATACACATGACTCAAAAACAACAAATTTTTTCATTACTTTCTTAGTACAATTCCAATTTTCTTTCCAGAATGGCTGAACTAATTCACAGTTCCCCAGAAACATATCAGTGTGTTTTTCTACAATCCCTCCAACACTGATTATTCTCATCTTTGGTCATCTTTGTTAATTATCTGAGTATAAGATGAAACCTAAAAGATGTTTTAACTTTTTTCATATTAGTGACTTAGAAAAATTGTTCATATAACCGATAGCTACTTATTAATTTCCTTTAAGGTCTTATCCATGAGAGAATGGCTTCTGATCTCATATATTTCTATTACTTCTCCAGATAGTGATATTATATCCTGATGGGAGATATTTGGTACAAAGATTTTTCCCTATTTTCCTTCCTGTCCTAGTTGTGTTTATTTTTATTTCACAAAGCTTTCCATTTTTATGTAATCCAAATTATGTATTTGTGTGTGTGTGTGTGTGTGTGTGTGTGTGTGTGTGTGTGTGATATCACCTCTATCCCCGATTTGGTTAAGAATTTGCCCACTAGCTATCAACGTACAAAGAACCTGATCTGGTTCCTTTTCAATGTATTGATTTTTTAATAGTATGTTTTTTAATGTATGATTCAGATTCCATATTCATTTGGTATGTGACTTAAGTTGTTGATTCAAATGTAATTTTTGTCAAATTGGTTTTCAGTTTTTCCAGTAATTCTTGTCAAATTAGAAGTTAAACTAATTTGAATTTATACAAATGGGGTTTCTGTTGAGTTTAACTGTTTCTGATTCTTTCTCATCTAGTATTTTCTACTTTTCCAGTTTTTAAATCATATCAAAGATTTTTAATTATTATCATTTTGTAGTATATTTTGAGGTCAGAAAGGGCTATTCCCCTTTCATATCTATATTGTCATCATGACCTTTGATATTCCAGGTCAAATAAATATTGTTATTTAATCTAGTTCTATAAAGTATCCTCCTATTGGAATAGCACTGAATTTAAACATTTAGTGAGTACCATTATTTTTATTATGTGGTCATAGCCCGATCATGAACATTGAACACCTTAGCAATTATTTAATTTATTCTTTATTTCTTTAAGGAATATTTTGTAATTCTATTTATATGGTCTTGAGTGTATCTTCATAGATTCTCTTCTAGATAGTGCACATTTTTTAGTTTTTTGAAATCTCTCCTATATTTTTCATAGGAACTATTGCCTAATCACAGTTTCCTGATCCTAAAGTTATGGGGTTTTATTTAAATGAATGTAGAAAATTACACTTATCCCTACTAAATTTCATCTTAATTCAATCTATTATACTACACAATTAGTCGACAGTCATTTATTAAGCACCTATTATGTACTAGGAACTATGATGAGTGCTAGGGATGTAAGTACAGAGAATGTAATAATCCTTACTCAGAAGGAACATACATTCTAAAAGGAGAAGGAAAATCTTTTTAGATCCTGATTTTGTCATCCAACATATCAGCTATCCCTGTTTTGTGCCATCTAGAATTTTGCAAGTATATCTATTGTGGTTTCATCCAAGTCACTGATAAAAAAAAAATACTATAGGACAAAATACGAAAAACAGATCTCTGATTCATTGAACTAGTAGTGACATCTTAGTCCACATGGGGGCATTAATTAACATCCTTTGTGCACCATAAGGTAAGTTATTCAATATTAACATAATTTTACTATCTTCTGGTCTGCATTTAGCTATTTTGTCCACAAGCACAGTATGGCAGATGCTATTGACTGATTAACTGAAATGCTTCAACAAGATAGCCCTAGTCTACCAGTCTAGTTACTCCATTATAATAAAAAACTTAAAAAAGGAAATGAGGTTGTTCTTACATGATCATCCTTAATGAAACCTGATAGAATTTAGTAATCACTGCTTTCTTAATTTTCCAAAGACTATCTCTTGAAGAAAATTTTCTATACTTTTTGCCGGGAAATGAAGTTGAGGTCCCAGGCCTAAACTTTGTAGACTCCCCCGTCTTCCCTCTATGACAATTAGAACACATTTTGTCTCAGTTCAATTATGTCATACCTCCCCCACTCTTCATGATCTTTCAAAGAACATTGACAGTGGCTCGTAAATTAGACTTATGAGTTAATGCCAGAGTCTGATGATTTTAACTTATCCAAAATCATTAGAACCTGTCCAATCATCTCATTTAGTGAGTTTCCATTCCCTATGAACTACTTTTCTCTATTCTTCCCAGTTCAAAACTCACTTTTCTTAGAAGAAAGAGATGCAAAGTAAGAATTAAATAGCTCAGAATTGTTACTGACATCCATCATCAACATCATCATCATCCCATCTACTTTAATAAGCAGTACCATCATTTCATTGAGCTGCCTCTTGTACCCAATGAAGTGAATAAAAAAAAAACCTTTTTATTCTATTTACCATTTGCTTCCAGCTTCATCTCATTCGGATTTTCAGGTTTTAGCACTCTACACTTTTCCTACAGGACCATTCTACTCTTTCATGTTAATCCTCAGCATCTTTAGTTATCTGCTCTTGAATGTATGTATATACATATATGTATTACATGTATGCATATATATACATGTGTGTAAGTTATGTATGTATGTCCTTGCATTTGTGTACATATCTATTTGTATTTACATATACAAATCTGTGTATATCCGAGGGTATATTCATATATGCGTACATCCATATGTACATGTGTGTCTATACATATATAATTATATGCACATATATTGCAAAATTATGTATACATGTGTGTACAAGCATATATGTTGCATTGTATGTGCCTTCATTTTTACTGTGTATAAATGTATTTTTATGTATCTACATCTATACATGTGTATATATGTATATTATACAAATCTACATCATATATACATAAATATAAATGGACCAACTCATATTTATATGTGCATATATATGTATATATGAATAAACATATGTGTGCTTAATTTAACATTAGTTCCATGTGTAGTAACATCAATCTCTTTTAGGTAGATTGTAATTTTTTTATCCATCACAATAATTTCTGCTTATATCTTCACAATTTCATTCTTGATAACTTTCCATTCCTCTTTAGCCAACTTATCCTGCTTATACTTCACTAAATACTTTGTAATCAGCTGTCCCAGAATCTCAAATGTATACTCTGATCATCTCTCCTTTCTTTTTTTTATGAATTCTGTAGTGAAGGAGTCACTTTTCTCCAAGGTTCCTGCAATTTCTATTTCAGGAATCAGTCCTTCTTGCTCAGAATCAGGTCCATAATAGATCACTTATTACTTCCTCCTTCCTTTTGAAGTATAAAATGTTAAGAGAAGTCATCCATTTATCTCTGCATTTGGTCAAGACTCTAACAGACTTCTGGATAATTGACATCCCCAATTGCTAAGATATCATACTTAAATGACAGTTTGAAAATATTTCCTCTAAACTGCATATCTAATCCCACTTATTTACATTATATGCAGTCAGCAGTTTGCTGGTAGTTTATTTAACAATCAGTTTTCTACCACCAAAAAGTCTATACTATCCACTTTTTAAGTTAATCTGCATCAGTTACATTTTCTCTTTCACTTTCTTAAGTCACAATCAATAAAACCATAAATCAAGCCTGATTTATAGCATTTGTCAATTTCCAAAGTATAAATACTCAAACTGAAAATTCAACAATTGACTCTCATGAGCTAGTACAAACTAATTCCAACATACCATTGTTACAGTATACTCCATGACAATAGTGTTTCTCTTTCTCTCTCCATTAACCTTCACCCAAATGACCTCTTCCTTATTTTCACTCTCATTTTTCCAGCTCTCCTTATATGAGTGTATTTCTTAATACACAGTCCCTAAAACACACATATACACATTTTAATGTACTCTGACATAGATTTTTTTTCCACTCCTCTACTTTTTAATAATTAAAAAAAAAAAAGAAGTGTCTACTATCTGCAAACAGCTGCACTGGGTGCTAGGAATATAGAGATAAAAATAAGATAGTCCATATATATATATATATATATATGTGTGTGTGTGTGTGTGTGTGTGTGTGTGTGTGTGTGCATGTATGTATGCAGGTCCATACATATAAATATACATACACATACACATACATATATATATATATACATACACATACACATATATATATATATATACATACACATACACACACATATATATATATATAGCTCATATACTACTGAAGATATAAAATTTTACATGGAAAAGTTTGATAAGCAGTCTCTTCCAGAGACTTATTAGAGTCCTGTGTCCCATCCACCAACTCTCAGTGATACCTATAAAGTCAAATTTGCCTCCTTGTGATATTGTGTATTATATAAAATCTTGAAGTCACTGGTTTTATTGCTGTCTTCATGGGCATCTTCTTCTATGAACTATTGTTCTATTCTGCTTTTTTTCCTCTTACATTGTACCTGTTCCTCTCCTTGATACCAGGTTTGGCAGGTGGGCAGCTTTCCTCCTGCTCCTTTTTCCATGTATAGCCCTCTGTAGCAGAAGCAAGCTGAATGTCATAGAGAATACAAGAGCACAAAATATAATACTTGTTCTCAAGGTATTTGCAACCCCAAGAGGGAGCCAAGACTAACATATAACACAACAGTAAACAATACAACCAAATGCAATGCTAAATTTTGTGCTACCCCTAAGTGCTTTAGTTTGGAGAAAACAGAGAATAGTGAAGGAATCCATTACCAATGTTAACAAAAAAAGATAGAACCTAAATTGGCCTTATAAAGGAATGATGGCATTCGTATAAGTAGAGAAGAGAAGGGAGACCACTTATGAATGGGGAATATAACATGAATGGAGAATGAGCATGGAAAATTCATGGGAATATATGTACGAAGCTCATGCCAAATAAACTTAACTTATTGATGGACTCACATTGTAGAGGATCTTTAAGAGGAGATAGATATATTTAGAATGGAAATATAACTCTTTCTTTTCAGCTCTCAAGGCTTTTAGGAATCTGACAGCTGTCCATTTTTAATAAGGAGGAAGAGATTCCCTCTGTCTCTCTTTCCCAAGCAAGAATAATGGAAGCTACATTTCTGTGGTAGTCAGTACTCTTGCTTGCCTGAGACTGATTGTCAGTTCCCTCACTGTCCCTTCTGCTGGAAGAAAACTAACAAATATAAGTTGGATGGAAAGAGGGGAGGGGAGATTTTGAACAAACCACTTGATTGAGAGGGGAAAGAGGTGAGAAAAAGAGAAGAAATAGCTTAATTTAAAAAAAATAGGCAAAATCCTAAAACTAAGGAGAGGTTGAGGAACTGGAATGGAGAAGAAATGTACTTGTAGAAACATATGAGCATCAAAATTGTTTAAGCAAAACTAGTCATAAGAACAAAGTACTGACTTAAAAGAGGAAAGGAATAAAATGTATGTGTGAGTGTGTGTGTGTGTGTGTGTGTGTATGTGTATGTGTGTGCGTGCACGGGTGTATATTTTAAGAATTGAAGTTTCAGGGGTGGGTGGGAGCAATGGAGAGTTTTAGAGCAGAGGTGTGGCCCTTTGAACTATACCTGTTTTTTAGAGGATTAGTCTGGTAGTGGTATGCAGTAGTAGAGTAGGGAAGCCCATGGTTGTTTGGATGGGGTAAGAATGGGAAAGTTGAGAGGAAGAACAACATTTGATTGCAGAATGACAAGACTTAGGGAGTGGCAAGATATAGGAGATAAAGAACAAGAAAGAGTCAAGGATAACTCTGTGTTTTCAGACCAAGCTAACAAAATTATGGCTTCCCAGAAAAGATATTTTCATATCATTTCTTGATCAGTATTATGCAGTTATGAATAAAAAGATATAAAAATAGTGATTACAGAACAGTCAAGCAATGTAGAGAATTTTTTCTAAGCAAAATGATCAGAAAATTTGACATTTTTTAAATTGTCTGACAAGTACTTAACAAAGACCTTCCATAAAACAAGAAGTAGGATGAACAGTGAATGAATATTAAAAATGAATAGCAATGTTCTGAACCAGATTGCTGGTCAATTTAATGATTCTTTTGATATCACAATTAAGGCTTAAGGTTTTGAGATGTACTGAGGTTCTGTGAGGCTGAATGTTTTTTTTTGTGCTGCCCTTTTCAAAATGAAATTTTGTGTTAACTTTAATTTTTTAATTAGTCTATTAATTACTAGTTTTCAACATTCACTTCCATAAGATTCTGAATTTTAAATTTTCTCCCCCTCCCTTTCTTTCCCCCTCCTCAAGACAGCATGCAATCTGATATAGGCTCTATATATACACATTCATATTAAACATATTTTCACATTTAGTCATGTTGTGAAGAAGAATTAGAACCAATAAGAGGAACCACAAGAAAGAAAAAACAAAACAATCTAAAAGAGAGAGAGAGAGAGAGAGAGAGAGAGAGAGAGAGAGAGAGAGAGAGAGAGGAAATAGTATGCTTCCAGCTGCATTTAGACTCCAAAGTTCTTTCTCCGGTGGATAGCATTTTCCATCATGAGTCTTTTGGGGTTGTCATAGATCCTTGCATTGCTGACAAGAGTTAAGTCTATCAATGTTAACTTTAATTTTAATCCAACTCTAAACATTAAAGTGATTAAGTAATGCAAGATGGTTTAGTTACATCTACTTGTAAAACCAAAAAATTTCTTTCAACTACAATATATTAATGAAAAATATCTTCATATCTAGCTAAGAAAGGTATGTATATATGGATGGACCCATTTGATTAGAAATAATGTCCTGGTACATGAATAGAAGTTGTTGTTGTTGAGACTGGTTTGCCATTTCCTTCTCCAGATCATTTTACAGATGAGGAAACTGAGGCGAACAGAGCTAAGTGACTTGCCCAGGGTCACACAGATAGTAAGTGTCTAAAGCCACATGTGAAATCAGAAAGAAGAATCTTCTTAACTCTAAGCCTGGCACTCTCTCCACTTTGCCATCTATCTGCCCTATAAATAGAAATGGTCACATTCAAACAACCTGTTTACACAAACATGAATAAGATTCAAATTCTTCCAAGTACATGTAACTAAAAATTGACAAACTCTCTGAGATCCTTTGCCTTTAAAATGACAACATGGCTTTTATAATGAAATCACATTGTACTTTGAACAGGTAGAAAAAAGTATGCCCTTTTAAAAACTTCTAAAAACAAAGAAAAGCTTTTTATAGTACACTTTTGAGAAATACAAGCTGCCCCTCTTGGTGCTCTGATTCATACTTAATTGTTGCATAGTACAGGTTGAATTGTCTCACAATATTTGCTTTTACTTTTCTCCTCCCTGTCAAAGCATCAAAATTTAATGGAAAAGAAAAAAGGATATTGCCATCATTCTTTGCTAGAAAAGAAAGAAACAAAAAGGATCTCACTGGATCTGGTATATCTGCTACAGATGTAACTGGGAGACAACATATAAGTGCATTAAGGAATCCTGATCACTAATCCTTTTATCACAGTCTTTTTGTGATCATGTAATTCAACCTGCACCTGAGGATTCTCCTCCCTTTGTCTCTATTACATCTCTGGGGGATAGAGAGGGGAAGGATTAGGTCATGCTGCCATTGCAGGGAGACTTCTTACTGAGGGGAAATCTGCTGCCTCCTAAGCAAGCATATTGTAATTAGGAAGAATGTTAAACATTTGGAATATTTCCCATATACTTAGTCCAAATTTGCATCTTTCCCCCATTGATCCTAATCTTTGCCTTTGGGACCAGGCAGAAACTCAACTTCTTTCTTGACATTTAAGCTTTTCCTGGAAACACGGCATCAGAATAACACAACATCACCCTGATTTAGAATAAAGAAGAATTCCTAGACAACATTTAAGCTGCTCACAAAGCACAACAGAGCAGTCTTCTTCTACTAGGCCTGTCTTTAACTAGGTTTCTCTCATCTGCATTCATAAGCACATGACAGAGTTCCATTCACTCATGATGTGAATTCACCCCTGACCAAGGACAATCTCTTGGCAGTTCCTGTATGTGCCTCTTTGATTGCAGTGGGAAATGTCTAACTCAAACACTAGTTTTGTTTATCAAAGAAGAAAATGAAGTCTTCAACAGTTCAGGGTAGATTTTGATCTCCAAGTGATGCAGATTGAAAAAGACCACTGTGAATTTTACTTTATCCTCTTAGGAAAATTAAAGGGAAATTTATGATTAGACAAAATGGAAGTTCATTGGGAGAATGGAGGAGGGAGTCTTAGGGGTATCATAGGTCATCTAATTAAATATTGTTAATTTCATTAATGGTGTGTGACAGCAGTGAATCTGCTAAAGGGGCTGCTGCAGTACTGCAATGCAAAACTGAAATAAGTCCCCAGGAAGTATTTGAAATGTACTCCTTCCTCACCTTCACTTCTTAGATGCCTTCATTTCCTTCAGATCAGCTCAAGCACCCAACACCAAATCCATGAAATCTTTCCAGATTGCTCCAGCTATTAGTGCCCTCCCATTACCAATTAAACTATATTTACAGTATTTTACATACCTATATAGCATTTTGTCTCCCCTAACAAAATGGAAGCTCCTTGAAAACAAGCAATGTTTTATTTTTCTTTTTGTATCTCCAGTGCCTAACACAACTCCTGGCCCATTCTTCACATGGCTGTTGTGAAAATCAAATGAGAAAATGCTTTAAAGCACTTAACACAGTGCCTAGCATATAGTAGAGGCTTAGTAGATATGTATAAGAACTATTTTCTGATTGGTGTGTGTCAAGTAAGGAAGGTGATGGTCCTCCAGTGCTCTGCCCTAGCAGGTAGGACTAAATGTAGGAATTCCCATTCTGGCCACGACATTTGTAGAACACAAATTAATGTCCTTATGCTAAGTAGAAGTTAGAGAGCCATTGTCGGGACACTAGAAGGAGCTCACTTACATCATGTACAGAACTAAAAATGTAGCCTCTAAGACACCTTCTGGCTCTAAGTTTCTGTGCAGACCAAGTTTACCTAGTAAATATTTCCCCATAACAAAAAAAGACCCAAGGAAGTTGGATATGAATGGCACTATAAATAGCCGAAGTCTTCTGAATAAAGAACATCCTTCAATACTGATTCCCACAAAAGTTCCTGATTCTGATTTTCCAAAAGAACTAATGGAGAGATTTTTTTTTAATTTTCCACATTACCACGAACACTTTTATTTAAAGAAATTAGCAGATAAAAAAAAACCAGAGCTTCTGTGCTTCACCCTCATGAAAATATACTTAAGTTACCTATTAATCAATGTTTTCTGACCCGAGTCCATGTTGTACTAATTTTCATCTAAATTGAATTACTTTTTTAATCACAGCAATTCCATCAGGGCTGCCACAATCATCTCTCTGCCCTTACATTCATAATGAAGCCTGGTTTTAAAGTGATCAATTTGTAACTCCACCAAAAAAACAAAAACAAAAATAAAAACACTCTTATTATTTGGCCATTGTTTCCATCGACAACTCTAGAAAGAGACAGGGGCATTCATCTTGTTTTCTGAGTCTGCTACTTCCAAGTTACCTCATATAATTTTTAACAGCTAGGGCGCATCCAGACAGAGTGCTCCAGATTACTACATGAGAAGGGATAACTGTGGCTGTGGGATGAGACAGAAAGAAAACCAGGAGGGTTTGTAAAGTGATGGATACAGAACATCCACATTCAGAGAAAGATGAAGGAAAGAACATCTTGCTTGTTGAAGGAAATATATGATTTTCCTCTCTCCAGCTACTCTCTGGAAGAACAGGGATATCTCATTAAGTTAGTCTTGGGACAGCCCAAATACCCACATAGCTAATCTGTTGTCAAATCTTGTCATTCCTACTTTCAGAACTACTTCATACCTTCCCCCCTCCTCTCCACTCACACAACCATTTCTCTAAGTCTGGTCTGCATCACCTCTCACCTGGACCACTGAAATAGACAGCTGCTGATTGGACCCTCTGCCAAAAGTCCCACTTTAGCCCATCCTCCAATCAGCTGTCAATGTGACGTTCCTAAGTGCAGGTCTAATGGTTTCACCACTATCTTCCCTTCCCCAACTAAATTAATTCCAGTGGCTACCTATTACCTCCAGGAACAAGGAGAACATCCTGGTTAGCTTTTAAAACCTTTTACAACCTGGCCCTTTCCCTCTCTACCTCTGTACTCTACAACATAGCAATATTGGCCATCTTATTCTTCCTTGAACATGAGATTCCATATGCTGACTCCTTACCCCTTTTACAGGTTATCTTCTAAGTCTGAAATGCTCTGCCTCTTTGTCTCTGACTCCTGGCTTCCTTGTCTTCCTTCAGCATTTATCTCAAATTGTCTCTTCTTCTAGAAGCCTCCCTTGCCTTTCCCACTCCACCCCAAATTCTTCAACACTAAAGAAGTTGTGAAGTTATTTCCCATGTACATGTATGTGATTTATGTGTATGTAGCAGTTTGCATATTGTCTCCCTCATTAGAATGTAAGCTTCTTAAGGGCAGGGATTATGTTTTTGCCTGTCTTTGCATCCCCAGTGCTTAGCACAGTGGGACTAATAAATATTTGTTAATGTTGATGAGGAGAAAGAAGATGAGAATAGGTTTGACAAGGTCCTTAATAGTCAGGCAATAGAATTTACACTTTATATAACAGGAAGGTACAAAGAATGTTTAAACAGTGGAGTGACATGATCATATGTGTGCATTAGAAATGCAAATTTGGTAGTAATAAGTAACAATATGAGGTAGATTTGCTTAACTTTTCAGGGAATGCACTTTGTGGGCAGGTCTGAGAGATTGTTTTTCAGGTAATCAGGAAGACCAGAGTTCAAATATGCCCTTGAGGACTTACTAGCTGAGGGCTTGGGCAAGCCACTTCATCCTGTTTGCCTCTGTTCTTCATCTTTAAAGTGAGCTGGAGAAGGAAATGGCCAACCACTCCAGTATCTTTGCCAAGAAAACCCCAAAAGGAGTCATGAAGTCAGACACAACTGAAAAATGACTAAAAAACAACTAACGATGTTATTTCAAAATCACTTTTCTCAAGAAAAATCATTATGGTAGCTTTGCCAAAAATGGATTGGAGAAAAGAGAAGTAACCTATTACAATAGTCCCAGTTCAAGTTAAACAAGCTGAAATTGTAAGACATAAAACATTTTCAACTCAATTCGATGCAACAATAATTTATCATATGTTGTCCTCCATGCCAGGAATGCTCTCATTGCTCATCACTCCTTCCTTCCCTTCCTTGCTTCAAGTTTGAGCTAAAATGACACTGTCTTCAGGAAGCCTATCCCAGCTCCGGACTTCTAGTGCCTTGCCCTCTGACATTACGTTTTTTCTATAGCTAGACAGTGATTAATCAAAGTTCAAATAATGTGAAATAGGATTTAAAATGAATTATCAAATTTAATGTGAGCCACATTTAATATGAGCCAGAATTCGATTAAGAAGATGTGTCTAGGTTAGTCAAGGGGTTTACTTTGCCACCATGTCATCAGTCTGCATTTACATATTGCCACATATATGTGATACACTGTGACATATCATGTCACCAACAGTTGTGATCATTATTAGAGCTCTTAAAATGAATAAAAGAAAGAATACTTCAGACGAAAACACTGCCAGCACAAAAAGGGGGGGGGGAGACGTAATATTAACTGAGAATCAGACTTTGATGTGAGCGGTACAAAGTCAGAATAATTCTAAAATAAGATGAGATACTGGAATGCCTGAATCTATGATTCAAATATTCTACAACATGCAGGAGAAATAAAAGAAAGAATCAAAGTCACACCAGCATTTTGTGGTTTTCAAACAGCAGCAAGGAAAGCAAAGTGATGGCAAAGACACATCTTTTAATTGTATGGATTTAAAGACTACAACCAAACCTAGTTCCATTCAGCAGTGAAGTCATTCAGACAAAAAAGTTCAAGTTTATTTAAAGTGGTGGCGGGGAGAATGTAAATAAAGAAACTTTTACTGATTGCTTCAAAAATCAAGTTCATTTGTATAATTTAAAATTGCTAGAGGGGCCTCCAATGCAGATGAATACTTGGCAGCTAAGCACTTCAATGCAGTGAAGATAATAATCAAAGATGGATACACTTAACAACAAATTTTAAATGTAGATAAAGCAGGCTTACTCTGGAAGGTGATGCCTTGAAGAACTTATATATAAAAAAGAAAAGACTCAACCTGGATCTAAAATGTCTAATTATCATCTAACAGTTTTATTGGGAGGTAATACAGGAAGAAATTTTCAATTCAATTCAAAGCCAATGTCTATTTATTTGTTGGTCTCAAAATCATTTTTCTAAAAATATTATGTTTTACTGTAGTAAAACAACATAAATAGAAGAAATACACATCTTTTTTTTTTTTTAATCCACAGACCCTTCCCAGAGTCTACAACCACTGGCTATTTCCAATTCTTAGGTGACTAACATTTTTTGTGAAGACAAATTTTCAAAGTATTTTAGCCCAACTGCTGAAAAATATCCCAAGGACAACAATCATAACATTGAGAGCATTGCTGATTTTAGATAATGCTCTAAGTCATCCAACTACATTTGGCTCATTGTGTGAGAATGCAAAAGTCTTTTTTATTTTTTATTTTTTGCAGCTAAAGCAGCCTGTGAACCAAGCAACCAGTGCAACATTTAAGGAATGTTACCCAAGAAAAAAAATTTTGAATGGACAATTGCTAAAACTACAAGCAATGAGGCAATTTCCTGAACTGACTTCTGCAAAAAATATAACAAAGATACAGTAGGCAATGTTTGCTATAGGAAATAAAAAAAGAAAAATGTTTGCCATTCTTGGCAACAGGTAAGAACAAGTGGCAAGCACGTGCTGTGGAAGCCACATTATTCAAATAGTAATTTTGAAGGTTTTCCCCCTCAGAAGCAGACTGGCAGAGAAGAAATATCAAACATTGGAAGAAGTCTTAACATTGAAGTAGTAGAAAATGACGATGTTCTGGAATTGCTTGGTTCATACTCAGAAGAATTGACAGATGACAAGGTTCGTGTAGAGCAACAATGAATGTTTGAAGAAGACAACTATGATGCCAAAGAAGCAGGTGACATGCAAATGAGTTTTCTCTCAAAGAATCTGTAGATATCTTTCCGGCTATAGAAGCCAAGAAGCAAAATATGATGGATACTGAACCTAATTGATCAAAGTATGCACATTTGCCAAGATGAGGATAAAGCTCTCTGCACCTGCCAGCATGGGGCAGCTAGGTGGCGAAGTGGATAGAGTGCCAGGCCAGGAGTCAGGAAGACTCATCTACCTGAGTTCAAATCTGGCCTCAGATATTTACTAGCTTTGTGACCCTGAGCAAGTCACTTAACCCTGCTTGCTTCAGTCTCCTCATCTATAAAATAAGCTGGAGAAGGAACTGGCAAACCACTCCAATATCTTTCCCAAGAAAACCCCAAATAGGTTCATGAAGAGTCAGACACACTTGAACAACAACTTTCTTACTAGCATATGTCTGAATCTTGAAAGAAAGTGAAGAGAGTTCATTCTAGGATGCTAAAATATTTTAAATTATAATAATTATATTTTTATCATATCATCAGGTTTATGATATTCATTTTTTCATATTTATATGAAATATATTCATATTTTTCTTTCTATAACTACTTTATTACCTTGTGATAAACTTTAATCTGAAATACATTTTTCTTGTCGTTTGCTGGTATATCATGTTAATAAACAAAAACTTATTTTTTTAAATTGGTGTATATTTCCATTGGGCTGGGGCCAAGAAGCTATCTGTAATATACTGAGCATAGTGTATGGAACACAGTAGGTATTATATAAATGCTTATTCCCTTCCCCTCTCCTCACCATTGACTATATTTTATATATGATTGTAATTTCCAACAGTGCTACTTCAAATGCAACTGCTTTATAGGATTCGTTATTCACACTAATTGGAATAAAGCTACATTCTGAATATATCTTATATAATCACATAGTGCATTTAAGCTCTGATGATCCTTATTCCAATTTCTGCTCTCAAAGCGAAGGCTCAGGAACCAGACCAAAGTTACATCTCTCCCTTAGAGTTCTAGGGGTATCCCTGAGTAGTCTACATTTATTCTAATGATGCCCTTGGTTCAAGACCTCACCAGAATGCTCCCTTTATCCCAAGATTCTCAGCTGCGAATCAATTTATCTAGATGGCCTTTAATTAGCTCTTTTAAAAAGGGTGTATCTACCAAGGTAATACAATAAGAACATTTAGGACACAGTTTTTTTCTCCTCTAAAATGAGATGGCCTTGTCTAGGTGAACTCTGAAACCCTTTTCACTCTAAATATGATGTTCTTGGCAATAGTCTTTGGTTTGAAAGCAGTGAGCATTATCATCTCTGATGAACAAGTGACAGGCAAACCTTTAAACTGTGAATAGTTAGAGGACACTGTAAAGTTTAAGTATTAGTGTTTATTTATGACCCCTGTAAATAATTGACAGTAACCTAAATCAACTGATGATTCTGAATCATTCCAACATGTCAGCATCCCTAGCAAATCTGCAAAAGTGATTTCCTTGGCTGTACGTTTCACTAAAAATAGCTTTTAAATAGTTGCGTAACATTTACCGCTAGACTAATTACGAATGTTATTTTAATCTCAGCTGGTCAATAATAGTGCAGAATTTTTAGAAATGATCTTATAATAAAATTGCTCCAGCAATTCATAGCAAAGGGACAATGTTGGAAAATTGGAGGGGTTAAATTGCTACTTTCCATTACTGAGAGGAAGAAACAATGTCAATATTGAGTAATGCTGGAGAGGAAGCTCTTGCTTCTGAATTTATTTATTTATTTTAAGGAGGTAAAGATAAATGTTGGAGACAAAAAAATTACCAATTCTACTATTTGTGTCTAAGAGGAGATATAAAAGCTCCAGAAGTGTATGATTAACGTGTGGCATAAAGTACCATTTTAACCTATTGGTCTCCTTTTCTAGGAAGATACAAAAGTTATCAAGTCTACATCATGCTGCATAGAGGGCAACGGTGTTTCGGACGGGAACAAATTGGCATTTATAGACTTGTTATAGCCAAAGGGATCATGCAGTCTGCCTCCTAGAGGGCTTTATACCTATTAGTTGCTAAATAATAGTAGCAACTCATGAAGAAACATGCTCTCTGCCTCCAGAAAAAGAACTGATATTATCTGAATACAGACTACTTCTCTCTCTCTCTCTCTCTCTCTCTCTCTCTCTCTCTCTCTCTCTCTCTCTCTCTCTCTCTCTCCCTCTCTTTCTTTCCTTCTTTCTCTCTCCTTCCTTCATTCCTTTTTTCCTTTCTTCCTTTCTCTTCCTTCAAGTCTTCTTATAAAAATGACTAACATGGAAATGTTTTACATGATTGCACATGTATAACCTGTATCATATTGCTTACCATCCCTAGGGGAGAGGGAGAGAAGGATAGAATTTGGAGCTCAAAACTTTAAAAAAAAAATGCTAAAAATTGCTCTAACATGTAATTGGGAAAAAATAAAATATGAAGGAGAAGGAGAAGAAGAAGGAAAAGCAGAAGGAGAAGGAAAAGGAGGAAAAGCATTGCTGTAGTTCTTTAAAGTTTAAAAATTGTTTTACAAATGCTATTTTATTTGATCCTCAAAAAAATCCTGAGAGGTAGGTATACTATTATTATCATACTCATTTTACAGATGAGGAAACTGAAGTATACAGAGATTAAGTGACTTACCCAGGGTAACAAAGCTAGGAAGCATCTGAGGTAGGAGTTAAACTCAGGTCTTCCTGCCTCTAGGCCCAGGGCTCTATCCATGAGGCATCCAATTGCCTCTTACAAAGTGGGTAGAAGATAACCTTGGAGGGAAAGGAACTAGCAGCTGAGGACACCAGGAAAAGAGTCTCTTGCAAAAGGTGGGATGTGAGCCGAGTCCTGAGGCAAGGCACGGATATACAGATATGGATATGGATAAAGACATATGTAAGATATGGACATGGATATAGGTATACATAAGAGGCCATCGTGGTTAAGTGACTTGCCCAGGGTCATACAGCTAGCAAGTGTCTGAGGCCAAGTTTGAACTCAGGTCCTCCTGACTCCGGATCTGCTGCTCTATCCACTGCACCACTTTACTGCCCCTACAAGTCAGGGATTTGAAGAATCAGAAGTGAGGAAGGAGCACACTCTAGGGAAGGTGACTACCTAAGTGCCTCTTTGTAAGCACTTGGATGGATTTCTAATACCAACAAGTGACATAAATAAATCCTTAAATTGTTTTAATGCCTCTGCATGAACTGTCCCATCCAATCTTTACAACCACCCTTTGGGGGAAGCACAGTGGGTGCTCTTGCTAAGAAAACTGAGGCTCAGAGAACTTAAGACTTTCAATCAGAGTCACAAAGACACTAAGTGCCAGAGGAAGGACCAGAACTCGGGTCTTCCTGACTCCATGTGCTCCATCTACAGCCTGCTGCTCTCACTACCATTGTGTGTTATAGGGCCTGAGAGGACACGAGTTATCTAGCAGATGACCAATAACGACTTGTTAATTATTGGAATAAATGGATTAGTTCCCAGAGTAAAATGACTTTCCCTTTGCTTGGTTTGATGAAGGGGTAAGGAAGGAGAACAAACATTAATATAGCATCTATTATGTGCCAGGCACTGTGCTAAGCATTTTATAAATATTATCATATTTGGTCTTCAGGACAACCCTGGGAAGTAGGTGCTATTATTACTCTCATTTTACAGTAGAGGAACTGAAGCAGAAGTCGTTACTTGTTCAGGGTCCCATCGTTATTAAGTGCCTGAAGCTGCATTTGAATTCAGGTCTTCCAAACTCCAGGCCCAATTCCCTATCCACGGCACCACTTAGATGCCCCATGATGCTCATGTTTAACAGTACAAAGGTGAACAGTTGTGGTTGTGTGTTTTAGGAGAAGCAGAGGTCATGGCTACCCCCACCCAATCTGTAAGCAAATCTTGGACGAATTGTTAGAGATGCATTGTTAAGAAGTGGTATGATTTACCCTATAGGTGTTGCTTTGGATTTGAAATTAAAAGACCTGGATTTAAGTACCAGACATCCTCTGAGACTTGGAGAAGACACAGTCTCTCCAAGGCTCAGTTTCCCTATCTGTAAAATGGGGATAAGATGAGGTTAATATTTGTACCGCCAACAGGGCCATTGTGAGGACTGAATGAGATAATGTATATAAAGGACTTTGAAAGTACTAAGTGTTATATAAATGTATACTATTAATACTATTGCTAGAGGCCAAAATTACATAGAGATATAAAAAGAATATATAAAAATCCTATATAGTATATATATAATATATGAGAGGGAGAGTCAAATAATCCCCACTTACTTGACCACCATGATTCCTCTCCTACCAATCGGGACAGTCTAGGACATTAAACCGAGAGCCTAGAGAAGCAATGCTCTCCTCCAACCACCAGACCTGCTTCCAGCCCAGCCTATGCAGCCATCATTGAGGGAAGGAATCATTGAGAAGGGACCCACCTTCCTCACCACCAGTTTTAACACCAGCTGACCAACTATCACTAACAGAAGAAAAAAAAACTTCTACAAGGAGCCTTTCCCAGTCCTCTTAATGGTTGTGTCTGTCCCTCTATGATGACGTCCTAATTTGTCCTAAATCTTGTTTGTACATAGTTGCTTGCATGTTATCTCCCCCACCACCTTGAGGTCCTTGACAACAGGGACTGTTTGTGAACTTTCTTTGTATCTCCAACCTTTAGTCCAGTGCCTGACACATTGCAGACCCCTGATAAATGCTTGTTGATTTGCATCAGGAGATGTCTCCAGTAGAGCTGGCTTCATAATTTCATATGCTCCCTTCCTCCTACCAAATGTTTCTTTACGCTACTATTCCTCTGACTCTATTTAGTGGGGATAATTTTGGAAATGGGGATAAAAGGCAACGACTCAAATCACAACACCATTTTGAAATGTAAACTCCATGAAATTTTGGCAACTAATGTGACCACTCTTCAAATTTCTCTAACGATGGAAGAATCAGAGGGTTTTAGGGTTATTAGATCATGTTAGGTATCCAGTTAGTGAAAACTCTTGCAGTAAAGTATTAGTATGTTATTTAATCTGAAAAAATGCTTCCAATTTTCAACAAAACAAAAACTTCAGGGCAAAAAAAAAATCAATACTGTATTAGCTCTGAGGTTAGCAGAAATCTATGAAGAACAGAAAGGAAATATACCAGGAATAGTCAGAGAAAATAAGAAAGAAAAGACAATCACCCAAGGTCACAGCTCCTTGCTAAAAGGTGGAACTCCCAAAGCAGTAAAATTAATCTTTTCATTAAATTTAATATACCTCCACTTTGAAAAAATGAACCTTGAAAGGCTTATTCACACACAAGTTAAAACACACAGTGGTTCATATCCAAGGGCTAAATGGAATATATTGGACAAAGACTACGTGAAAAGTTCAAAAAAAGTGTGGTATTCCATTTTAAAAGTTTTATATCTGATATTTTTAATAGCTTTTCTGTTAAAAGATTTCTATTTTGTGAAGCTAAAATTAACGTGGTGGTCATAGTTACCATGGCTTAAAAGCATTGTCAATTCTATAGGGAGAGGCCGAAGTGGAACACTAGCTCTTATTTCAGAATTTTCTGCCCTTAAAAGCTGCTTTCTCAGCAGGTAGCTATTATATGGTCTAGTTCAACTGTCTAGTTAGAAGCCATGGCTTGAATACAGAACACCTAACTTTCCAAGTCTGTCTTTGCAGTGTGGGTAACATTAAAGAAATCACTGAGCCATCATAACAATAACTCTGATGATGAAGTTTTCTTAATGTTGTTCATTGAAATGGTAGAGGAGAGAGTGAGTAGCTGAAAAGGAAACAGTATAATTACCAAGACCGCCATATTTTGTGCTGAGTAGGAAATGCAGGAAAGTTAGTCAGCCAACTACATGGCTGTTTTGTGTAATACACATTGATATTTGGAAAAATCTGGATTGATCTGAATTTTTTAATATTTTGTTATCATAGAAAGCATATAGCAAAAGTCTTTCAAACTGATGTAATTAAACTTAATACAGAACAATTTTGTTATTATCCTGCTAAATTTTAAATATATTTAAACCATATTTTATGTTCATAATTTCTTATATTCTTTCTTGTTTGTCTTCATATATTGAAATATTTTCTGATTATTTCCTTGTACTTTTATATTCATATCTTTTTTTTTAAAGATCATAGCTGATCACTCTGTCACTAAATGGTTATGGGACCTTGAATAAGGCCCTACCTCCTTCAGTCTGTTTCCCCTCTGTAACACATGAGGACAACATCAAAACTTGTTTAGTGAGATGATGTCAAAGGACTGTGGACTCCGAATTCCCATCAAACAAATCAATTGTCTGAGGCTCACGAGGAGTGAAACTTGCAACACTGGGGTCTGAATATTGAGGTCATAATAAGGATTCCATGTTGCCTTGATGAGTGTGAGGTATTGTAATTGTCAATAAGGTGAACCTAGAATTTTCCCTGCAGTTCTGATGCTGGGCAATTATGTCCTATGTCCATACAGACAGAAGCTAAAATAAAACCTTCATAACTGATAGAAACAGTGAGTTGATTTCTGTCACCCAAAGAAAAATGTATGAGAACAGATGGTGGTGAAAATTTTATTTAACACCACACAAAACACTTTTAAAAAGCACTATTTCCCTGAAAACATTCATATTTGTATTTTATTCTATTTTACCAACTGTGTGTACACAATGCTAAAACTGGTTCAAGAGTGAAGATTTTAAACAATTAGTCATTTTGTCAATCATGATAGGGGCAGGTAGGTGGTGTAGTGGAAAGAGTGCCAGGCCTGGAGTTAGGAAGACTCCCCTTCCTGAGTTCAAATCTGGCCTCAGACACTTAGTGGCTGTGTGACCCTGGGCAAGCCACTTAACCCTGTTTGCCTCAGTTTCTTCATCTGTAAGATGAGCTGGAGAAGGAAATGGAAAACCACTCCAGTACTTTTACCAAGAAAACCCCAAATAGGGGCACAAAGAGTCAGACACAACTAAAAAAAATGACTCAATGACAACAAACATGGTGACAATCTGTGATTTAGGCTGTTTCTCCCATTGAATTGACTGATCTGGGGATTACTTTAACATCACACAGACATTCAAAACCAATATGCAAATGGTCACTGATGATCCATTTTATGAAATGCCTTCCAAATCAACCCAGTTACTGATGTCTTTCCTTCTTCAAAGAACCTAGTATTTGCATCTCTGTACCTGATGTATCCTCCCAGAAGAATATAAGTTGCTTGAGGGCAGGGATTATATCATTTTTTGTCTTTATATGTCCTGTGCCCAGCATACTACCGTATAAATACTCAAATGGATCTGTGTTCTCATTGACGAGAATGTTACCCCCCAAAATGGAGATCACAACCCATCCACATCTTCTCATTCTATGGAGCTCTTGTCTATGTCTTCTCAGAATTCCATCATTGGGGATCTACGTGTCATGCAGGCGTCCTTTCTCTTAATATCACACCGATACCAGTGAAACACATAGGCTATCCTCGGATTCTCTCTCACTCAACCCACTTCTACTCAGGCCATCTACTTTTCTAATCGTGCTTTTTTTAATGGTATCCTTTACTTCAGTCCTGCATCTCAGTTCCTTGTTACTTCTTGCAACTTGCTCATGCCAGCCCTGTACCTTTTCATTGCCTTCTCAATGATACACGTTTTCAAATCTTCAGAGATTGTACTGTTCAATGACTGAATGCCCTAACAACACTAGAAAAGTACTGGTATTTAAAAGTTTGACCTTTATTCTAGGGGGAAGTTTGGAGTCACTGAAAGACCTGACACATAGTACACACTTAATAAGTGTTTGTCAAATTGTTGAATCAAGTCATACTCAAGCAAATCCTTTTCCAGATCAGAAGCTAGATTTTCAGAAGCCATTCAAAGCCACCAAAGAGTAAATATCTACTTTCTAATTCTACATTAATGTTAAATGACAGATTACATAAAACAATACTTGATTATTTTGGACATAGTGTGATGCCTATCTGGAGGAAATCACCATGGGATTAGAGGCCCTTGTAATCGGAAAATTTAGCAAAGGCCAAGAGACAGAAGGATGCTGAACCAGTTTTTGCTGATGTCTTTTAGCATCTATATAGCCTTTAATAAATCATGGACTTCAAGTGTCTCAAACAATCTGCCTTCAAGCCCAAATAAATGTCAGGGAAAGATAATATTTTAATGTAAGAGGCTCTTTTTAGAGGAAGCAAATCCTTTATCAGTTACCAGCATGTACTATATTTAAAATATCTTTCATCTATGCTATAAGAAATGATGAGCAAGCTGATTTCTTTTTTTCCCCACTTAATAATATTTTAATTTTTTCCAATTACACATAAAGATAGTTTTCAGCATTGACTTTTATAAGATTTTCAGTTCCAAATTCTTTTTCTTCCTCCCCACCTCCCAAGATGGCAGGCTATATATAGGCTATCTGATGTAGGCTATATACACGTACAATCATATTAAATATATTTCTATATCATTCAAGTTGTGAAATAAGAATCAGAACAAAAGGGGTAAACCACAAGAAAGAAAAAAATAAAAAAAGATAAAATAGGATGCTTAGATCTGCATTCAGACTACATAGTTCTTTTTCAGGATGTGGAAAGTACTTGCCATCATGAGTCTTTTGGAATTATCTTAGATGATTGTATTGCTGAGAATAGCCAAGCAAGTCTTTCATAGTTGATCACTGCACAATGTTGCTGTTACAGTGTACAATGTTCTCCTGGTTCTGCTCACTTCACTCAGCATCAGTTCATGTAAGTCTTTCCAGGTTATATTTTACATATACATATACATATATATATATATATATATATATATATATATGCATATATATATACACACACATATATATTACATATACATATATATACATATATATATACATATGCATGTATGTATGTATGTATATGTGTATGTATTCATACACAAAAACATAACTTGGGAAGACCATAGTTTTAAAGCTAGAAAAAGCTTCATTTAATCCAACTCTTACTATTTTACAGATAAGGAAACTGAGGCAAAGAGAAGTTAAATGACTTGTCCAAAAGTTTCCACTGCTAGTTAGGAACAAAACCAGGATGTGAATCCATATTCTAGAATCCTGGAAAGCTTTGGCTGCCTCTAATATTTTCTAGAGATTCAGAAACTTTGTGATAACATTTTGGAAGTGGAAAAACTTTAGAAATCCCCTTTATTCACCCCTTCTTCATTTATAAATAATAAAATTGAGATGATAATGATGACAAAGGTATTTATTAATCATACATAATATATAAGGCACTGTGCCAAGTGCTGGTGATACAAATATAAGTAAGCAAGATAGTTCCTGCCCTGGAGTACAATATTTCCTCACAGGGATGGGAGGCGGTAGAACAGTACATAAGGGGAAACTACAAAGTGGGAAAGGGTCACAAAGTTGATTTGGAAGCCTGGTTCCAGACAAAGCAAGGAAAAAATTGCTATCAGAGTCCAGGTGCCTAGAGAAAGTGTGCAGGTAAGGTTAGCACATAGCAGAGGACCCAGAGATATTAGTAAACAGTCGGTATTTAATAAATGCTTTTTGATAACTGACATTCTCATGATCAAATGGAAAGTGATAGATGGAGTCAAACAACACATGATTACCCTGACTCTGATTACAGGGCTTCTTTATACTACCTTCAGGTGTTCTAACCAAGAACCAAGAAACCTAAGCTAAATCCCTAATCAAACCCTGACAAGTTCTCAAGACTGGAAGCTGTGATCCAAAAGAATGAAAAAGTAGAAAACAATGTGAAATATCTCATTGGAAAAACAACTGACCTGGAAAATAGGTCCAGGAGAGAGAATTTAAAAATTATTGGACTATCTGAAAGCCATAATCAAAAAAAGAGCCTAGACATCATTAAAAAAAAAAAAGATTTAAAGCTGTCTCACTTGAAGCTTCAGGACTCAGACTTTTCTGGGCCTCATTCATCTCCCAGGTTCTATCTTCATAAATGTACTATACTAGGCTACAAAATAAAAGGTAACACACGTGTGTCTTATGTGGGCACAGCTACTTGTTCCCTTGAATTTTCCTACCATTAGCAAAAGCTACTAGACATGGAGGGATTCTGCCCTGCTCAGGGGCCCTGGCTCTCCTTCCTCCATTGTAATGGGGCATTGGCTAGATGGTGGTGACAGCTCCATCTTTTTCTTCTCTCCAGCACACTTAAGATAATAATAGCTAATAATGATAATGATGGTAGCTAACATTTATATAGGGCACACTATGTGCCAAGCACCATACCAAGCACTCTACAATTATTATCTCATTTGATCATCACAACAATCCTGGGAGGATCACAGGATTTGAAGCTGGGAAGAACAAAGATGGAAACTCTATACAATAAAGAACCCAAACCCCAGGATGGTTAATGACTTACCAAAAGCTACACAAGAAATAACTCCATACACAAGCAGATACTTTGGCTCCAAATTTAGTGTTGGGTTTTTTTTCTGTTTCACTTTATTTCTTGAATCTGAGTCCCATTTTAAACACCAATATTCCATATATCTTGTTATATGCTGGCAAGCCATGGAACATTACAATGTCTGAAGAATCAGAGACACAGTAGGTATGAGCAGGCTATAACACAGCAGAAGCTAGGGAGTGGGAAGGAAAAAGAGAGCAACAGATGTCAGCAAAGAAACGCCTGCTTAAAAACAATTGGTTGCTGGGCAGGAGTAAAGGATAACCAAATGGTGGACCAGAGTGTTCCACTGCAATCCTCACAACTTCAAGAGGAAAAAAGTGGGCCTTCCTCTAGTATATTGGTGGATTCCTATGGAAAACTTGGGGAAGAAATGCATGAGTCACAAAGAATGAAGAAGTGAGGATGAGTTGTGGTCTGCATTGTGTGGAAGAGAGAATCCTTTCATGGATGAGATAACAAGCCCCTTTCAGTGTTTGAGTTTGCATGGATTATCCCCCCATGTTCTCCCTCCTTACCCTACTACTCACCTACTAGCTTCCTTCAAATTTCAACAGGAGGCCTTTCCCAACACCATCCCACTCAGTCCTTTTAAGATCACCTTCCATTTACTCTGCATTATCCCATATGTACACAGGTATTTTCATGTTTGTCTCCCTCATTATATATGCTCCATAAAGGCAAGGACTGTCTTTTGCCTTTCATAATACACCCAGTATCAAACAAATTGTCTGACACATAGTAAGTACCTAATAAAAACTTCTTGACTGACTGAATTACTATAACCATTCACTCAAGCCAAACTAGGTATAAAATAATGTGCAAGCTTGCCCACTAAAGGTTAAGATCATCATAGTGGTAGGGAAGGAACAGATAGGCAGAAGACCCTTAAGGAAGATGAAAGGATTTTTCTAATGCAGATAACTATTTGCTAAACACGAAAACCTCCATGAGAAATAACACTGCTGAATATTCTCTATTCCTGGTCTTTCCTGTGTGACTGGGGACCAACAACAGGTTTTTCTGCCAGGCAGAAGGAGAATACGATTGATCTGATCTGACAGGTATGCATTCAACAGCCTGGCTGCTGTAAAAGCGTCTTTCTGAGAGTTTATTTGCAGCAAAATTGCTAACAGACACCAGAGAACATTCTGAATAGCATACGTTGCTGTAACTGAGGGGAAGAATACCTGGTTGGATGAAGGAATTTTCTTCCGAAACCTGTGAATCAATTCGCACGCAAGACAAACAAAGCTACGTGTTTCAAAACTGTTTCTAAAACCTCCAAGGCACGATTTTTTTTAATTCTAAATTTTTAATTCTAAAAATTAAAGTTCTAAAAGATTTAAAAATTAAACATGAAGCAAAAATGGGATGGTAACATCTAGAAACGAGGAAAATATCTTGTTTGTAGGTTTCTCTCTTATACTGATAGGAAGCAAGGATCCTACTCTCTATGTGTGGACAAAGTATCCTTAAAGGCTCCTTGACAGCTCTGTGGTCCTCTGACTCCACAGCCAATGTTGTTTCCGCAATAGCAGGCTGCCTTCCTGAAGTAGTGTCCACTGTAATGAAGGCCTCCAGGTCATGTAGCATGTGAGCAGTCCACATTATTTTAATACAGTCATATTGGCATGGCTGGGGGGAGGGAGGGAAGGTATTCTTTCAAAAAAAGCTTTATTTTATTGGGACTCTGGAGCAGGAAAATGGTGGCCCAGAACTTCCCACCAGGATAACATCTAGAGGTATCCCTCTCCATAATGGTCTCCCACCACCCTGATAATCAATGCTGTGGAGAGAAAGTACATTATCCCCCTCCCTAAGTCAGCAACCTGGGATAAAGCCCCAGTGGTACCCTGACATTTCTAGTTCTGCACAGTGATATTTATCATGAAGATGCAAAAATAGGTTAGTGCAATACATTCCACTTTTTGTCATTGTTGTTCAGTCATTTAAGTTGTATCCAACTCTTTGTGGTCCCATTTGGGGTTTTCTTGAGAGATACTAGAGTGGTTTGCCATTTCCTTCTCCAGCTCATTTTACAGATGAGAAACTGAGATAAATACAGTTAAGTGACTTACCCAGGGTCACATACCTAGTAAGTGCCTGAGGCACATTCCACTTTTAGTTTAAAGAAATTACTATAAAGGTGTTACAAAAGAAAATCAAATTACAATGTACATCACAGATCTTTTTTAAAGAAAAAAAAATATAGATTGCAATAATGACATCCATATAGAATAAACTTTATATAAAGTATGATGATGGGGGAAGAGCACTAGAGTGGAGTTCCAAAGACCTGGGTGCTACTACAAAGTCTCAACTAACTCACTATGTGTCTTTGAGCAAGTTGCTTAACTTCTGTGTGGGCCTAAGTTTCCTCATCTTCCAAAAAGAGGGAATTATAATAGGTCTGCCTCACTCATCAAGTAAATTTTCTAAATCTAAGGTCCCTTCCCACCATGATATCATCGGACTCCACTTATTTAGACAACCATATATAGGTCAATGATATAGTTAATCAAAATTAACCTTGAAATTCCAGTTAGGCTGGCTACCTTTAGCCAATTCATGCCACACCATATTGCAAATTGATGTGAGATAAAGAACACTCTTTCCATACAGCTTCATGAAACAAGTTTTATGCTTGCATGCGTGGAAAATGATATAGAGATTAGGCTAGCTTTGTGAAATGGAGAGAGCCTGAAGGCAAGGAAACATCTCTCTAGACTCAAAGAATCAAAGGATTTAAGAATGTTTTGAGAGAGAGGGGAAGAAGGGTAGGGAAGGGAAAGGGGGATAGAGAGAGAGAAGAAGGGAGGAGAGAGGCAGAGAGTCTGTTTCTTGACCACTATGGCCCCTTGGAAAGAAAGATAAAATTATCTGAACTGTAGGCCAGTGAGGTTGTGTTTAATACTTGGCATAGCTCCAGAATGGTTCACTAAAAAGATGTTTGCTGAACATGCCGAACACCTAGAAACTAATCTCATTTCCTTTTTTGACAAGCTTGCTAAACTAGTAGCTAAAGGGAAAACTGTAGTTTACCTAAATTTTTTCAAAGCTTGTGGAGAAGACAGAGAGATGATCATTAGATGATAATACAATCAGATGGATACAGAACTGGTGGGATGGCCAGATTCTAAGAGTAGCTGTTAATGGTTTCACACTAACATGAGAAGAGGTCACCAGTGAAGTGCACCAGGGATCTGGATTATTTATCACTTTGCCTGATGGCTTGGATACAGGCAGAAATGGTATGTTTATCGAATTTGCAGATGACACGAAGCTAAGAGGGCAAACTAATGTAGATGCTGAGTCCAAAAGAACCTTGAGAGGTTAGAGCATTGGGCTGAGTTGAATAGTATGAAATTCAATAGTAATTATATGAAGTGTTGCACTTGGTACAAAAAAAATCAACTCTACAAATACAACGTGAGGAAGGAATAGATAGATTGCAATCATTCTGAAAAACATCAGGGAGATTTTAGTGGACGGCAAACTCATTATGACTCAGCAGTATAATATGATAGCTAAAGAAGATACTGCAATTTGGGGCTGCATTAGGAGAAGCACGCCTTCCAGGAATAAGAAGGTGTCAATCCTACTGTACTCTGCCTTTATTAGACTTCATCTTGCATACAGTGCTTAGTTCTGGGCACCATAGTTAAAAAAGGGCATTGATTAGCTGGAAAATGTGTAGAGGAGGGCAACTGAAGTAATGAAGGTCTCTGAGTCTGTGATGAACAGGGAGTAATTGAAGGAAAAAATATGTATAGCCTAAAGAAAAGAAGATAAAGAGGATTCCTCTTCAAGTATCTGAAGAGGTATCATGGTGAGGAGGTATTAAGACTTGTTCTTTTCGACCCTAGAAGGCAGAAACAGGAACAGTGGATGGACCTTACTAAGGAGCAATTTCAGACTAGATACCAGGAAAAAAAACTTCCTAACACTTCAAGCTGTCCAAAATTGGAATCGGCCACCTCAAGAGTTAGTGAGTTACCTTCTCTTGCAGGTCTTCAAACAGAGGCTGAACAGTCACTTGTCTAGTATGCTATAGCGGGGGTTCTTTTCATGCATGAGTCAGAATATATGGCTGCCAGAATTCCTTCCAACTCCTCAATTTTGTGATGTATCACCTGATTCACATTGCTCTAAGAAGGGGTTTTTGTAAACTTTCAACGCATTATATAAATATTTTGTTCCCAAATCCATCTATGTATCTTTGTATTTAGATGTATATGAGCTGCTATTCTTCAATAGACTGTTTATAATTGAACTAATGGATCTTTTTGATTTTCCAGTGCAGAGTCAAAAAGATGAGTTGATTCTATTTGAGTTTCTAGTGCATAGTCATAATTCCTTTTATACACAACAACAGGTAGAGATGGGATGCGCTACAGGATACAAGTTATAGCATGAGCTTACAAGGGAATCGACATATTCACACTGTGGTGAGGCAGCATGACATGGTGGAAACCACAGTAGCTTTGAAGTTGGAGGACCAAGGTTGAAATCTCAGCTTTGCTGCTTATTACCTATTTGTGTGACTTTGGGCAGATGACTTAAGTATTCTGGTCTGGAGTTCTTTATCTGTAAAATGAAGGGATTGGCCCCTTCCAGCTCTCAAAATCAATGACATGCTGAACATATGCTTGTTTTCAGGTAGAAGAAAGATAAAAACCTATGAAATGTGCTCAGACTTCTCATTGAGTTCCTTATTATTCTTGTCTGGCAAACAGAGAAGCTAAGATAAGAGAGTATATCCCATCTATGTATGATTTTTAGATATGTCTGCCTTGTTTGACATAGAAAATGTGCTAATTTGTTAATTAGGTCCCTTGTGGTTATTTGATGACATTAGTATGTGGAAGGGAGGGTGCTGTTGCAGAGTTTAGAAAATAATTCAGAATATAGCAAACCCTGATTTTAGAAATATTTAAATTTTCTGACATGGGTGTTGTAATTTATTTCTTACAGTGGGGAACGAGGTGTTATCCTTTATATTACTCTTAGCCTGGGAAATGGGTTAATTTAATTATGCACATTTGCATTTGACTGAAAAATAAGCAACTTTTTTCTTTTTTCCTCTAGACATAAAACTTAAAAGATTTTAGATATGTTCTCTTGCAACTAAGGCCTCATTTTATAAATGACACAAATGAGACAGTGAAGGGAAGTAAATTGTTCCAAGTTATAATCCATATGTGTGTATGTATATATATATATATATATATATATATATAGTTTTATTATCAAAATCAGTAGTAGAAAAATATTGTGCATTTATTTTTACCTGATAAATCACTTATACACAACATACAGATTCACAATTAACCCTAACTTCCACCAAAAGAGAAAAAACCACAACTGTGACAATAGTTAGAAAAAAATAACCAAAAAAAAAAAGATTTTGAGTACCAATACATGCAACCTCACAGAGAAGAGATGTGGTATTGTATCAAAATTGGTGGCTAGGTGGCACAGTGGGTGGAGCTCCAGGTGTGGAGTTCATACCCAGCCTCAGACACTTAGTACTGTGACCCTGAGCAGGTCACGTAACCCTGCTTGCCTCAGTTTCCTCATCTATAAAATGTGCCGGAGAAGAAAATGGCAAACCACTCCAGTATCTTTACCAAGAAAAGCCCAAATGGGGTCACAAAGAGTCAGACATGACTCAACAACAAGGATCATTGTGAGGCTAGTTGTTCTCCATTTTGGCTGCTAGGTGGCACCATAGTGCACAGAGTGCCAGGTCTGGAGTCAAAGGCTCATCTCCATAAGTTCAAAACTGACCTCAGACACTTACTAGCTGTGTGATCCTGGGCAAATCACTTAACCCTGTTTACCTCAGTTTCTTCATCTGTAAAATGAGCTGGAGAAGGAAATGACAAACTATTCCAGTGTCTTTGCCAAGAAAACCCCAAATGAGGTCATGGAGAGTCAGACATGACTGAAACAATAAAAACAGTATTATTATCTCAAAAAGAGATCATTAATGTTGAGCACAATCCTGCTGGGTAGAAGCCACAAAAAGAAAGATGTTAAATCCATGTAAAGAAAGATAATTAGAGTCATTCAAAAGTGGAAGAGGTGGTCGCAGAAAGTAATGAGTTCCTCTTCACCGTCTGTTTTCAAGCAGAGACAGAGTAGCCACATTCATGTCAAAGCACAGCTCTGGATTGACAGCCTGTTAGGTTCCTTCCAACTCAACTTTACTTATTCTGTTCTGTAATATCCTTTACAAATATTTTATCTTTCCCATATAATAGTAACATCTTTTTATTTCTTTATTTCATTTTATTAATTGTATTTCAGATGCTGAAAGTTCTGTGATTCTTACTGATCTCACTCTCTCTATATTCACACACACACATACATATAAAAGAAGCAATGTGGGGAACTTGCAATCTGAATCTGATTTACATCACTAGTAAAGACTGACTGCTGGGGTGAAAATAGTGGGAACGTTGGAAGGAAGATGTTAGTAGAACCTGTTAAAGTACATGATAGATGGGGCAGCTAGTGGCACAGTGGATTGAGCACAGGCCCTGAGTTCAAATCCAGTCTCGGACACATAACACTCACTAGCTGTGTGACTCTGAGCAAGTCACTTAACTCCAATTGCCTCACCAATAATTAATTAATTAGTGTATAAGTAAGCAGATAAATAAATAAATGAATGAATAAATAAGTAAATAAATGGATGAATGAATGAATAAATAAATAGAAACATATGATAGAGAAGAAGAGAAAAGCAGGATATGGTCTGTCATGGTCCATAACTTTTTCATTATTTTTCAGTTATTTCAATCATGTCAGACTCTTTGTGATCCCATTTGGGGTTTTCTTGGCAAAGATACCAGAGTGGTTTGCCATTTCCTTCTCCAACTATTTTACAGATGAAGAAACTGAGGCAAACAGGGCTAAGTGACTATGACAAGGGTCATGAAACTAGTAAGTGTCTGAGGCCAGATTTGAACTCAGGTCTTCCTGACTCCAGATCCAGCACTCTACTGAGCCACCTTGCTGCCCTTACCCTAACTTTGGGGAGAGCAAATTTAAAGCTGTTCAAAGAAAAGATAATTAGACATAGGGGAAATCAGCTCAGAGGGATGGCAAACCTGCAGGAATAAAATTCTGAACATACATACCTACACCTATACACATACACATACACACACACACACACACACACACACACACACATACACACATATTCTAATAAGGTGAAAAGGAGAGAATTTTCTAGAGACTAATGTGGATTTAGAAAACTCACTACCAACTTAAATATCTAAAAGACATGTAAGGAAGATGGATGGAGGGACATATAACCAAAGACATATACAAATACATGGGAAGAACTTTTAAAAATAGTATCACAAATGCTGAAGCTCAGAATTATCTGAGATTAGAAAGGGAAACAAAAAAGATATAGTTTGTCTTGGTTTTTCTTTGTGTTTTTTTTAAGTGATTCTGAGGACAGACAAGAATCAAAGAAGTGAAAGGACTGATTCCAGAGTGGATGAGACAATACAAATGAATGACAGAGGGAAGACAGAGCTGCTTGACTCTCAGTATCCTTCTTCTTTCTCTCACATGGAGAATGATCTTTGAACTGGAAATGATAGGGAAGCTGACCCCAAGACAGGAAGAGAGAAAGCATGAAGACAGTGCCTCCCACACCCACTCACGATAAATTCAAGTCACCAGATCTAAATGAACTATATACCAGAACACTTAAAAATCTGGCAGATTGAACTGGTGAGCCTTAATGGTAATGTCGGTAAAAAGTCGAGCAGAATGAGAAAAGTGATCTGGAGATTTTCAAAACAAAAAGAAAATGGTGTCTGAAAATTATATAGGTCAGTGGGCCCAAATTTCCTGGTATCATTCTAGTGAATATTATTACCAAAGGGATGATTGCTAGGTATCTAGAAAAAGGAGTGATGACCACAATGAAATTTTGCCAAGAATAGGTCATAGAAGAACTAACTTAAATTTATTTTAATAGGATGACTACACTAGATCAAGGCAATGCTTTATTTAGAATCTTTTTTTTTCTTTTTTTTTTTGTTACATTTTAAGTTCTACCGTATTTCAGAAAAGCATTTGTTGAAGTCTCTCATGATCTTCTGGTGGACAAGATGCAAAGAGGCATGGGCTCAATAATAGTAGGGTTTGGTGAATTAGTGACTGATTGAATAGTTAGAACCAAAGGTTAGTTAATAATAATTCCAGAGTGACTTGGAAGAAGTCTCCAGCAAAGTGGCCTACAGATCTTTGCTTAGTCCTATGCTATTTAAACACTTTTATCAGTGACTGGGATAAAGGCACAGAGGGCATGCTCATCTGATTTGCATATGATACAAAGCCAGGAAAGAGAGCAAACATGTTGGAAGACAGAGTCAATATACCAAAGGACCTTGACAGGCTGGGCCAAATCCAATGAGATGAAAATTAATATGGTTAAATGATACATGTGAAGTACTTTGCAAACCTTAAGGAGCTATATAAATTTTAGCAATTATTATTATTATAAATGCAAACTCAAACAGCCAGATCCTACTTTGTGCAGGCTTTTATTGGTGTCCTCATATACTCAGATAGTAGCGTCTTTCTCTGTGAGAGTAACTTCCATCCACTCTGTATATATCCGTATGTTCTAATTATTGACTTCTTGTCTTCCTCTTTAAGCTAACAGCATCTTGCGTGCAAGGGCTGACTGATTTTCCTTTTCTTTCACTACGGTACCTGGTTCATAGTAGGCTCTTAAATGCTTTTTGATTTGACTTAGTGAAGATAGGCAAGGTTTGTCTGGAAAATAACGCATCTGAGAATTTAAGGGTAGGGCTGGGAAGAAGTCATCTAGTATTTTAGAGGCTGTAAGGTGGAACAATGATTAAATCTCTTTAGTGAATAAAAGGAGGCAGATCTCAGATGACAGAATGAAGGGGGGAATGGATGGAAGATGAAACAAGGTAGATTCGTTCTTGACATGAAGAAAAAACTTCTTAACGAGCAGAACTATGAAAAAATGGAATGGAAATATTTAACTGGTAATAGATTCTCATTCATGTGAGACCACCTAGCTAGTAAAATCTGGATGACGAGTTGTAGAGGATGTGTTGCAAAGAGGATTCAGGCATATATTGGTTAGATCACCTCTGAGGTATCTTCTAAAACTTAGATTTTATTTGCAATTTTATTTTACATCTTCTTCCAACTTATAAAGGGAAGGAACATGATAGCATTAGGTTGAGAGGATTTTAATGGCTCTTTACACTATGATGTACAATTATAATTATTTTTCCTTCTGTGTTATATATTATTCTTGGATAGCTGATTGAGTTTATGAGTTTACTAGCATTAAATTGGTGAGAATGTTCTGCATCCTGCTTTAGCAGGAGTTAATAAAATCACAAGTACATTGAAATCAATTGTTCTTTAATATTACATTCTGGAAAGTTAATTTAATATTTTCAAAGCATCAGTCTGATCTTCATACTCTTATGGTAACTGAAGCTTATGAAGAAAAAGGAAAACTGCCTTAACTTCCTAACTTACTTATGGCTATGGATGAAGGAAAGAAGGAAGGAAACAAGAATTCATTTAGTACCTTCTATGTGCCAAGCACTGTGCTAAGAACATTACAGATATCTCATTGCATCCTCACAGAAACCCTGGGAGGTGGGTGCTATTATTATCCCCATTTTACAGATGAGAAAACTGGTGCAGGCAGAGGTTAAGTGACTTTCCCATGGTCACACATCCAATGAGTGTCTGAGGCCGTTTTTGAACTCGGATCTCCCCGACTCCCCACCTGGTGCTCTATTCACTGAGCCACTAAATGACCTACTTCTGGTTATTTAATTATCAACCTCAGAGTCTGTAACCAAGTTGCTCTACTCCTGGCAGGTTCACATCAGATTCAGCCAAACCAAGACAGGATAGTGGAGCAACAGGTAAGGGTTTCATATTAGTTTATTCTTTTCATGGCAGCCAGCAAGAAGGAAGTGAGGAAATCACCTGCACTTCCCAACCAGGCTTCACTTGATTTATAGAGAAACAGACAAAGAAGGCATTTTGCCAGTAGTAGGCTCATACGTTTACATTAACTTTGACAATATCATGGTGATTTAGCATAGAGAGGACACAGTGTGCTGTTTAAAAGTTAAGCTCAAATGTTTATATTATGATTGTATAACAATGAGCAAGAGCTGTAAAATTATTTACAAGCCATGATCCTGGGAACTAGTATCTAAAAAACAAAACAAATCCATATCACCTTACATACAGAGTCATTCTCTACTCTCTACTCTCACTCACTGGGCCCCTGCACACAATATCCAAAAAGTTAATTCTTCTTTGCAACATAATTTGTATCCTTCTTCTTCTGTCCAGTCACACAACTATCACCTCGGTTCATACTTCAATCATTTCTCTGTGGGACTCCAATGGCCTCAGAATTGTTTTCTCTACCTCCCATGTCTTCCTTTCCAATCCATCCTCCAAACAATTTTCAAATTGATATTCCTGAAGCAAAGGCCTAATCATACGAGTCCCCTGATTGTGAAGCTCCAGTGTCTCTCTTTATTATTTAGGATAAAATAAAAACTCTTCCACTTTGCACGTAAAGTTTGACTTCAGAGTTGGACTTCAACCTTTTTCCAGATTACAGTATTTCCTATTCCTACTCCTTACACATTTTATATTCCAACAAAATTAGAACACTTACTATTCTCTTTATACAACATTCCATCTCCTGGCTCTGTCTTTTCATAGGCTGCTGTTCATTCCTAGAATGCTACCCCTCCTCACCTCTTCCTTTTTGCAACCTATAGCATCATTGCTATTGCATTCCCAAGGCCTTTCTTTACTGGCTCAATTGCTATCCATACTTTGTATTTATTGTTTATTTTTATATTTTATAAATAGATTTTAGTATTTCTCTATGTATTATTTCCCCCAGTACAACCTAAGTTCTCTAAGGACTAGAAATGAATGAGTAAATGAATGAAAATGAATTTATTCAGTGCTTCCTATGTGTTTTGTTGGTTTGTTTTGTTTTATAATTTTGTTGGGTTTTTTTCTTTTTGTTATTCATTCTTCATTTTTGAAGAGGATCAATGACATCACAGGGTGATATCTTGACTTCCAAGTGAATCAGATTTAAGTGAGGCAGAACTGTGTAAAGTCATCAGCTTCACTCTCTTTTCCAGTCATCGGAGTCCAGTGACAGGACAAAAGTCAAGACACTAGCGATGGCCCAGGGATAGTAGGTGCTTTACTAAATGCTTGTTGAGTTGAATTTGTTAATTAGAACTGTGCTAAATGAAGGAGTTACAAATAAATAAGCAAGACAGACCCTGTTTTCAAGGCTGTAAGAAAATGGGAAGGTACAAAGTCCTTCAGAAACATAAGAAGCTCAGATGGAAATAATGCCAGGGATATGGAGAAAATAGAGGCAACTTAGATGGTAAGGCCAGGTAGTCTGTCATCTTATCATAAAGACCCTACTTGGTAACTCCTCACTCATCTTGAAGGACAGTTTTTGCTTTCATCTTTGTATCCGCTTTGCTTGAAGCAGTATCTGGAACATACTAAGCTCTTAACAAATTGTGTCGAATTGAAATTAGTCAAAGAGACTGATGTGACTACATAGGGGAATTATTGACCAATTCCAGTTTAAGAAAGAAATGGACCAAAAGAAAGTAACAATTGAAGGAGGAGTTAAAGCATGTGGAACAGGCCTGTAAGCACATTAGAACTCTACAGTCTCAAATAAGCTGAGGCTTTTAAAAAATAATAACAGCACTCTTGGTTATAAAGAAGGAAGGTCAAAGAAAAGATATGTGGGTATGATGATGAAAAGGCAGAATTTCTCAAATCTTTTTTTTTTTAGTTTTGTTTTCCTGTAACAAAAGAGTGTTCTTCAGACTAGTAGGTAAAGCCAAAATAAGTTAACAGGGAATTGTTCCTCAGTTGTTTCAGTAGGGACTGACTCTTCATGACCCCATTTGGGATTTTCTTGGCAAAGATACTGGAGTGGTTTGCCATTTCCTTTTCTAGCTCATTTTACAGATGCAGAAACTGAGGCAAACAGAGTTAAGTGAGATATGCCCAAGATCACATAGCCAGGACGTTTCTGAGGCCAGATTTGAACTCATAAAGATGCGTTTTCCTAACTCCAGGGCCACTGCTATGTGCACTATAGTGCCACCTATCTCCCCTGATAAAGGAAATATAGTGCACCAGTTTTGTGACCATGAAGACCTATATTCAAGTCTTACCTTTAACACATGGTACCAAGGGGTCCTGTCAAGTCAGCCAGCCTCTCTGTGCCTGAGACATCTCAACTGTAAGTTGAAAAGCAGTTATTAATCTATATCAGCTGAGGAAATTTCCTCACTGAGAGTTCCTTACACTAGTAAAATCACAAGTTGTTGAATTTTATTAACTGATACACATTTAAATAAAAATACTTGGTGTCCCAAAAGTCTTAGTGTAGTTTGTGGTAATAATAGAGGTAATGAATGGACACTGAAAAATCTGAGTTCACATCCCTCCTCTGAGCCTTTTAACTATGTGACCTCTCAGGGCCATAGTGTCCCCTTCTGTAAAAGGGGGTTGAGCGTACTTGTAGTCTCACAGGGTTCTTGCAACACTCAGATAGGATAATATATGTATAACACTTTGTAAAATCCTAACACACTCTATAAATGTTAATTATATTTGTTAGATATAGTGGAGGAGTCTTTGAAATAATTTTATTTGAACAATAAAACATAAAAATGACTTTTCTCCATGAAACCCTTGATCTAATTCAACTTTGTAACTGTAGAGATGAAGAAACATGAGACCCAGTTTTGTGATCTTGCCCGAGGTCACAAAGTTAATGATAGTGCAGGGAGGAGAACTCGGAAATCTTAATTTCTGACTCTCACACTCTCTTGATTGTATAACTTTTACAGGTATTCACAGCATATTTCATTAGAGTGTACACCTCGGGAAGGATTTTATGAGGAACATTTATTGATTGCTTAATAATACTAATTATAGCTAACATTTGTATAGTGCTTTAAAATTACAGATCACCTTAAAGGATTTATCTTACTTGGTCCTTATAAACAACCCTAAGAAGTAAGTGCTATTATCATCCCCTTTTCATAGATAAGGAAACCCAGGATGAGAGAGGTTAAGCATCTCACTCAGAGTCACACAACCAGGTGTTGGTCCTTCTTTCTCATAAAGAACCAATGACATCATGAGGTGATGTCTTGACTTGCTTGTGAATTGGATTTAAGTGAGACAGAGATACTCAAAGTCATCAGCCCCACTCTCTCTTCTACAGTCATCAAAGTCCAGTGGCAGGGTAAAAGTCAGGATGAGTGGCGATGGCTCAGGATGCAGTGGATGATGTTGGTGTCTTTAACGTCTGACCAAGCTCTAAGCTCTCCACAGCCCCGGCTTCAGATGCCTTCACGGCCATAGGAACAAATTGTTCTCACCTGCCCATTTTGCCATCGGAAGTCTTCACCTGCTTGGGGTAGACATTCTACTAACTCACCGATGGGTATGTGCCCTCTTGGTTACCCTCAACCTGATTCATCCTGTCTCCTGAGACAGTCTGCCAGGTGCGGCTGCTGGCATGCTTCAGCTTCTTGAAGCCACCAGTAAGTATCTAAGGAAAAACTTGAACCCGGTTCTTCTTGCAGCAAAATTCAGCCAGATGATTTTATTCATCACAGTTAAGAAATTAAAACTTCACCACAGGTAATATTTGTTTTTAACTCAGAACTAAAATATAATTTTAATATTCAAACATTAAAAATAAATTTTCAAATACAAAAGATGTTTATGTGCTCATACATCATATAGATTATGATCATGTTGCAACCCACCCCACCTCCCCCCATTGCTCACAAATGGAAATAGAAATAAGCCACATTGTTCAGAATCCACTTCCTCTGGGAAGTAACACTAAAGATTCCAATCTGCATGGAGCTTTACAATTTATAAAGCACATTTCTCACAATAGCCCTGAAAGGTACTAGTGCAAATTTTATTATCTGCTTTTACAAATGAGGAAACTGAGGCTCAAAATGGTTAAATGAATTGTCCAGGACCGCATGACTAGTAAGGGTCCAGACAGCCTCAAACCTGAGTTCTCTTAATCTAAGATCATTAGCCTTTCCATTGCAAAGATCATTCTAAGAAAACTTCAAAGGCTACAGAAGGCAATTTTGAAAGTGTGAATAACTGAAAAAAAGAAAATAGTGATTCTATATTACCACCTACATTTATAGTGAGAATCACAGTCTTTCAAGTTTTTTTTTTATTCTATATGCAATCTGAAGTTAACATTTATAAATTTAGCATCTGAAGCTAACCTTCATAAAACCAGGGTTGGCAAAGGTGAGTTAGTGACTGCATCTTTGAAAGGAATGCCTACATTAATAAGATGTACTTGGAGCACTGGAATTTAATTAAAAACGTTTTTACATACATGAGCAGCATAGAAGCAGATATTTCTGACACAGACATCTCAGTAACCACAGTGAACAGAATATTCCTTCTTCCCCCATCAACACATTCCTTCTGCATATCAATCTTTCCAATACAGTGAACTTTTAATCAGCAAAGATTCAGGACATCTGTTACCATCACTCCTTCGTCACAAAAGGAAATGAAATCAAAGAAACTCTTAAAAATAAAGTGTCAGTTGAGTGAAAGAGGGGGAAGGAGCATGTTAGCAGCAATCTCTGGGTCCATTCATCTTGCCGGGCAATACCATCATACGGTCAGTTCAGTCTTTGACAATAGGACAGAACTAAAAGCAATGAGTGAGTGTCAATCAAGAGGCAAATTTAGGATTTTAGGGTTCCTGTGATGAAAAACATCTTAACAACTAGGACTGTCTAAATGTGGAACTGACCTCCCAAGAAAGAATACGTTCAGAAAGGACATGCCACGTGTGCCAAGTTGTTGTCCAGTCATGTCTGACTCTCCATAACCCCATTTGGGATTTTCCTGGCAAAGATCTTGACTCGTTTGTCATTTCCTTCTCCAGCTCATTTTACAGATGAGGAAACTGAGGCAAACAGGGTAAAGTGACTTTCCCAGGGTCACACAGCTATTGAGCGTTCAAGACCAGATTTGAACTCATGGAATATAAGTCTTCCTGACTTAGGGGCCGGCACTCTTTTCACTGTGCCACTTAGCCACCCCTATGTGCCCAAATCCCAGTCCCACCCCCCATTGTTTTTGTTTTAATTTAATCACATATATACTCTTTAAGTTTTAAAGTATGGAGTGTTGGATTATGCACTAAGTACCCAATTATAGATATGCAGCTGTCGCAGCCATTCATAGAAAGCTTGCATTCCCTCACAGCGTGCCTCTCTAACACTGCTGGGCCACAGCAGTAGATGGACAGACAGGCATTATTTATGAAGTGCTCACAGTGTGCCGGCACTATGCCAAGCGTTGAGGATTATAAATGCAAGGAGGCTAGAACTTATATCCTAATGGAGAAAGACAACTTATAAAGAGCCAGGTGTAAAGGGGGCAGGAGGGAAGAAGGAAAGATACCCACATGGGGCTACTGAGGAAAAAGAAAAAAAAATTCAGGAGAGCAGAGACAGGAGTGTGGCAGAGCATTGCTCAGTCCCCCCTTAAAATAGTGGTCCAGGCAGGCAAACACCATTCAGGAGACTGGTGGGTGGTGGTGGTAATGGTTGTTACTTCGTGTCCAACTCTTGGTGATCCCATTTGGGGTTTTCTTGGCAAAGATCCTGGAGTGGTTTGTTATTTCCTTCTCCAGCTCATTTTACAGATGAGGAAACTGAGACAAACAGGGTTAAGTGACTTGTCCAGGATGACATTGCTAGTGTATGAGGTCATATTTGAACTCAGGGCTTCCTGACTCCAATGTGTAAAAATGTCTCCAGAGTGACAAAGCATCTGTCCAGAAGGAAAAAAGGCAGTGTTCTTTGTTTTGTTTTGAAGGAGCATCTTCTATGCCTGAGTGTATAGTGGGAGTTCAAGTAAAAAAAAAACCCAACAGTGTAATATTCTATGTGCATTGCAAGGCACATTTGTTTGAACTTTAACCAAATAGAAGCCTGTACTTCAAATAAACAAAACTCTGTACGTGTACATATGTGAGTGTGTGTGTGTGCATGCGTGCGTGTGCGTGTGTGTGTGTGTGTGTATTAGCTATGCCTTCATGGCAGGGAGTCCTGCGTCCTATGCAATATAATAAAGAGTTTACAACAAGTGGGATCCCGGGGAAGATTTTCAAATCAAAGCCAGACACAAAATAGACAGGCAGAGGAGAAGAAAAACAAAGCAAACAAACAAACAAAAACCCCACAGAGCCACTCCATCAGTTTACAAACTTCATAAGAGATTATTAAAACAACTTCCATTTCTGAGACCAAAATAAAATCGGAAGGTCTCATCCATGGAATAAGTTCATTCAGCCTCTATCTTTATCAACTCTTTGTAATGCATCCTATTCTCAAAGGGTGATAAAATTGTGCCTTAAGTTACTACAATGATGGGGGCCATCAACTTGTGTTACTCTGTGATGAGAAGTGACCCAGAATATCTTATGTGTATTTTCAAAGGTAGGATTAAAATGTATGGAGAGAATCATCTATCAATTTCCCCATGTAAGAAGAGAAATTCTGATTCATATTGACAATATGAATGAGGCCCAGCGTGACTCTTGATTGAAAAGAAAAACAGGAGAGAATGACATCCTTTTTCCTACTCCTAGAATCAGTGATGACTGGCATTCACCAGAGATTTGAACAGGAGACTGGTAGAACTGAGATGGCATGGGAAAATTACTGAGTATAGACATTGGCAGGGATGGTGTGATAATCATTGTCAACAAATCTAAAGTATCTCTAGATGAGCTGGAAGCTGAAGCCGGATTGCTCTGGGATTAGAACGGATCTGTTCTGAAAGGCAGCACTACAAATACCACTAGAGTGTGACTTGATTGGCTAAAGGGAAAGGAGTCAGATCATTTTTTTTTCCACAACAGGCAGACAACAAGCATTTATTAGGCATTTACTATGTGCCAGGCTCTGTGTTAAGTGCTACAGACACAAATACAAGCAAAAAGAAAAACAGTACTTGCCCTCAAGGAGCTTACATTCTAATAGGAAAAGAAAACATAAAGGGTTGGGAGAGAGTGGAAGAGAAGGCACTCTCCTGGAGGCATGATACCAAAGGCTGGAGAATCACAAGCTGAGCTGGGAGAGGAATGAACGATGGTCATCCTGGGCCCCTCCCCAAAATGAAGGACCCCAAGAAGAACTCCCCAGATGAGTTCACCAAGGGTTTTAGCATGGCAAAAGGATCTCCTAGGATGAGAAAACTGTACACCGAAGAAATCTGAGGGGTGAGAAAACAGAAGACGAACAGTAACAAAGTCCTAGGTCTTTAACAAATCCACTCAATGCTCTGTAGTCTTAGCTACCATAAGCTGATCACCAGATCAGGAGCTAGCACACTAAAGGCAATGTCCCAACAACTCCTGGTTTTGTATAATTTCAACAATGCAGTTGGGCAATTCAAGCCTATAACTTCTGCTGAGCAACGTCTCATTGTCTAGGACAGGCAGATGGAAACGTCTTAACTGGTTTTAGTTCACTGGAGCTAAATAACTATCAAGTGAATGATAAAGACGTGGAAAATTGACTGTATTTTTGTTAATAGAGCAAAAAAATGTGTTTCTTTTGTGTCTCATTATTCAAGGTTTACACTTTTAAGCAAAATATAGCTGTTAAAATATTTTTCAAACTTGGTGAAGTTTTAACATATTTGGCGAATTACAATAATGTCCTTTATGATCAATCAATAAATCATTCCATAACCATTTGTTAAGTGCCTACTATTTGCCAGGCACTGTGCTAAGTGCTATCGAGTGTTCAACAGATCTTCACCTTTAAACAAAATTAAAAATAAAAGCCCCTGGGGCACACTCTAATGAAATATGATCATCTGGGGAGGTATTGTGTTCCCTCCCACTGGAGTTCAAGAAAAAAAAAATTAGATGAAGCTTGGTTGGGTGTGTTACAGAAAAGTTGAACTAGGAAGCCAATGAGGTCCCTTCCAGCTCCAAAATTCTGTCATCCTGTCACAGTGTATGTTAAGATCTGAAAGGGATAAAAAAGAAAGGCAAAGAATAGAATGAGAAGTGGCTGTATCACCCTGTTCCCTCATCCCACAATTTGCTCTTGCTACCACCAAATAATTTTGGCAGTTTCATAAGCTGGCACCTCTGAATTCCTGAAAACATCTCCCTTCCACTCTTATATGGCGGCTCTGGCCCACTATTCCTATCTTTAACCATCACCAACTTTTTAAAGTACTATCGAGATCTGGTGAAAAGAAACATTTTTTTCTCCTTGCTGTCTGGGGTTGGTGGGGTAGAAAGAGTGGCGTTGGGCAGGGCGCTATACTGTTAGTACTTAGCCCTACATTTTTATTAACACAATTTAGGAATTTGTTCCCCATATTTTCAGATTCCTCTTCCCAACCCCCTCCTAGTTCAAACACACAGTTTTTCAAATGGATCAGTAATTCCATCAAGGCATGAACCCCCTCCACTGGAAGAGCTCATCCCTGTTCCACTCCCAACTGCATAAAGCCAGCTGCAAGGATAGGGGCAGAAAGCTCAGTCTATGGAGCCTGGGGTAGTAATGAGGCAATCCACGGGGCAAAGTCAGGAACTTGGAAAGAAAGCTGAAGCTAGCAAGATTTCCAGCAACCTGCAGCCATTACAAGCAGTGAAAAAAAAGGCACTGGCAGCAGCTGTTTCACCAGCTGCTTGAACGCTTCTGCTCCGTTTTCTGTCCAGGCATCTGTGACCATCTGTTCTGCCCCGTCACGCCTGGCCAGGTCCTCAGGGTTTTAAGGAGCCCTATTTATCTCTCTCAGGGTGCTCTGTTTGTGTGATCCAGCAAAGCTACATTTTCTGGACTGACTGGGGAGCTCATCGGCAAGCTCATTGGCAAGTCTACACCACTTGGGAGCTTAAAAGCCTAGCCCTGGTCCCTTCCTCACCATTATCATCTTCCCTCATAAATGGATAACAATCCTGGTCATGCCCATTTCATTTTTCTATGGCATCAAGCTAATAATCCTTGCCAATCCTTGACTTTCCCACAAAACAATGAAGGAATATTAAATACTAAACTGCTCCCCTAATCTATCAGCGAAGGTATTTGCAAGCCTGTTAATGACATTTTAAAGCCTTCAAAATGCCAGGAGAGTCAATGCTGACTGGAGCTCATTTTGACTATGACTGAAACCTCATCTTCTTTGACAAATAATTCACATTGTCCATTGCAAAGGGAACCCACAAACATACATATGTAAGAGCCTCTGTGTGGGCTCTGGAATGTAAAATTTATCTTTTTTTTTTCCTAGACACACGGATTATGTAGTTGAATACACTCAGAAGCACATTTAAATTAGCCAGGCTAATCCTCATGATGAAGATTCAGTGCACTCACGCCAGAGGAAGATCACTGAAGTTGATATTTGAAATAGAAATGCATCCAACCTGGGCAAAATAGTAAATATTGTTGTGAAGGGAGGGTGGGGTGGGACAATCCATGATTGCCGGCCTGGAGGTAGCCAGCGATCTTTGACTCTATGTCCTAACATCTCACTCCTCAGAGCACCAACTCCAATCTTGTTACAGAATGTACTTTCCAGAAGGCTGCTGGAATCCTCATTGCACAGCCTTGTATAATGCCATGTTTTGCATAGCCTGACTCTTGACTAAAACAAAAAGAAGGAACATGTATCAATGGAAAAGGGCCCTAGCTCTGGAGATGGAGAACCTGCATTCAAAATCTACCTAAGTGTGACCCTGGCCTCACTTTCCTCAACTATAAAATGAAGAAGTTGGATGAGATGAGAAGGGACCCATGAGGTCCCTTCCAGATCAGAATCTTCACAATCTTCTAGTCTTTTGACTGAACAGATTAAATATGTTACAGTGGTACCGATGGCCATGACACCACAAGTCAAGAAAGAAAAAACAGTCTGGGCGATCACAAGTTTGCCTGAGGGAAGATGTGAAGATGAAAGTGGGCAAAGATGCCAGTGATAACAACTCAGAGCTGTCACAAAGATTGGTCTACTCTGAGCCAATTATTCTCAACCTGACTGATTGCTTTGCTGGGGCATTTTCTGTAAAGTGGTGCCTCTGTAAAAGAGGGTGGTAGTGAGCTCCTTTGAGATCCTATTAGATTCTCACTAAGGAACCATCTTTGTGCACTATCTAGAGTTATTACCAATCCTCTTCCTGCGTTGTGAACATGTATGTTGCCTTCTGAGCCAGAATCTGAATATTGACCCCAAAGGGGCAATAGGGTTTCTAGGAAACTGTGAATAGCTACCACAAACTCTCTGATCTGTGTGTCCATGTTGAGGCAAAGGTACTCTGGGAATAGGTCTAGACTGGAGGTCAAGCTACCTGTGACAGCCATCATTAACGCTAACTAGACTTAATCTCATCTGGCTAAATGTATATTTATAAAGATGGTTCTCAGGCCCCACCCATTGTCTAAGAATAAGGTAGCTTGCAGAGGGAAGAATCGTCCTCCTTCTCATCCTGGGAGGTCTGAGGGAGCTTTTGGCTGCAGTGAAGACCTTGATGTCCAATTGCTGATGCTCTTTAGCCTTTGAAAAGCATTGAAGCTTTTTTTAAAAAGACAACAAAGTGGTCCTCCATAATCAGGCTCCTAACTGCATGTCTAGTCTTAATCCATATTCTTTTTCTTCAGGACTCTCCATGACAGTCAATGTGGCCCATTCACCACTCCCCACACATGACATTCTATCTGCCACTGAATGGTTTGGCAATGGTGGGGGAAGTCCATTTCTCCCCAAGATGAAAGTGCACCCATTAGAGTCCAGGGTAATTCTAGGACCAAAGTGTGGGGGGGGGAAGGAAGGTTTGTGTGGGAGTGCACTCACACAAGCATGTGTATCACTGAACATACAGAAAACATACATAATGTATGGAAACCACTTAATAGTTGAAGACTTTGAGTTAAGTACCACCTGCCAGCTATTGAACCAAGAGCATCTGTGAGGTTCAGGTGGGCTTATTTTGCCCTGGCAGGGGCTTACCAGAAAACAGCTGGTTGTAGGTTGCTTTTTGCACTGTTTCTATGCCTCTGATTTTCCAGTCCTGTGATTTTTACTGAAATACCTGTTTTGTTGAAAAGCCCTTTTCTTCTGATCATGTTAGTGTCTTCCTAAGCAGCAAATGCTTTAACCTGTGTCATGTACTCTGTCTTCCAGCACTTAACATGGGATCCTTACATCCTAGCCCAGTCTGTTATTTGAGAGCAAGTTACAAGCCAATTATTTTTTAAATAATGTCTTAAGCAAAGACTTCTGACTTACAGTTTCATTGCCATTTTATTTATTCTCTCTTCTTCTGTCTTTCCTATAATATAAAAACTGGTTTTGTACAAATCTTTCATACCATTATTCTTGTTTCTGGTCAATTGCTCAACTCTAAGATAAGATCGGGAATTATTTTTTGCTTTTTAGTTATTAGGAAAAATATAACTCAATGACCACTATCATCATTAATTTATCATTCTAGTGCTATGAACAAAATATAGACTCCCCAACTCACCACTGCTATTCTCTCATAGGCTTTAATAGCATCAAGAAGTGAGAATCAGTGTGGAAGAGCCTGTTATTACACAAGTGATAGCCATGGAAATGCCATGGACTAAAAGGCGGAGGTACTGTATAGATAACAAGATCTTTAAACAAGCTGGACCTTAAGCATAATGTCTATGAACAGGCAAACGAACCATTTCCCCCCTTTTATGTTTAACAGACATTTTTCTCCATTAAAATGCAATCTATATGAACACAGCATGGCAAAGTGGGTGAAATGATGGATTTGGATTCAGGAAAACCTCAGTCCAAGCAAGCAACAAGCATGTTATTAGGTGCTTAGTATGGTAGAACTCTATGCTAGGTGTGGGGATTATAGTTAAAAACAGCAACAGCAAAGGCAGTCCTGCCCTCAAGGCATTTACATTCTGATTGGGAAGCAGAGCTGGAAAACAGGTAAGCTCCTCAGGAAAATGAGATCTTAGAGTTTAGGTGACTTACTTGCCCCACATTACATGGGTAGTATATAAGTAGCATTGTGGTGATTTGAATTTAAGTCCTAGGATTTCCAATCCATTGTTCTTTTTACTGTCCTCCAGCACTCTTTTGTGCGACCCTACAAATGACAACCTCTGTGTCTCAAGCAACTCAAAGAAGTATGGGTCTAGGGATGGAAGGAAGCTTAGAGGACATAGAGTCTAATCTCTTCATTCAATCAGGAAATTGAGGCACAGAGAGGTTCACTTCTTTGCACAGCCATCCAGTTCATAAGTGTGGGCGGTGGCGTTTGAACCTGGATCTCCCAGTGCCTTACCCATTACATCATACTGTCTCTATACAAGACATAGATGGTCATAACATGGGTCAGGGTTGAAAGGGTCCCACAGAGAAGGAAATTACAGATCCTTTTCACCAAGGTAGAATATGCCCGATCTATGTATGAGTAAGGAGAAATGTGTCACATCAAAGCTTTGCTGGGTTTCTGTTTCCTTAGGCAAATCATTTCTATCTTAGACTCTAAGAGTCTAAGAAATCTTATAAGACTATTAGATTTCGTGATGAAAGCAATGGTAGAGATCATCTATTTTAGCCACATTAATAATAATAATAACAACAATTCTGCTAGGTGGCAGAGTGGACAGAATGCTAGGCCTGAGTTCAAACCCAAACTCAGACGTTTACTGACTATGGGATTTAGGGCAAGACACAACCTCTTTGCCTCAGTTTTCTCAACCACAAAATGAGAATGATAATACATACTTTCCAGGATTGTTGAAGAGATCAAAGATAGCATTTGTAAAGAACTTAGCATGCTACCAGGAACATGGTAGGTGCTATATATGTGCTAGTTATTATCAAGAGCCAAACAGGGCACCTAGGTCTTCTGACTGAGTTAAGTGTTCTCCTCACTTCAGTAAGGTTCCTCACTATTTATATTCAGATTTGATTTCACAAAGTGATAAGACTGAAGGGATCTGGAAGAAATACCCAGAAGGTGAAATGCCAATCTCAGGCCACCTGAATTTGCTGTCCCTGCACAAGAATTCAGTGACCCCACTCTTAAAAACTATGGATTTGGAAAAGCAGCCTTGCTAAAAAAATGTTAATACATTTTTGGATTAATCTTAATTTTCCTAGTGCCTTCCCATTCATCATCATCAGATAACCTCTTTCTAGAACGAACTCAGAGACTGCCCATGATCATAAAGCAGTACTACGTAACATGGTTCTTCTAGATGTTTCATCAATGCTTGCTCTCCACTGATATGCAACATGGAGGAAACTTTGTGACTAATCCAAAAGCCTTACTCCCATATACACCCTAAAATGTCATTACTGAGAAAGAGGGTTCCAAGGGCCCCAGGCTCTCACTTTCTCCTAGCTTATTACTCCTGAAATTGACCACCTTGGCCTTAAACTCTGTACTCAGCCTCAATTTATTTTCCCTATTGGGCCACACCCAGAACCATCTGGATATACACCTGGAAAATTGGTACTCTCTAAAACTAGTGCCTTTCCATTTACATACTAGTCTCTAGCCATAAAAGCTGAATATAATACCATATTTTGCACTTCATTATGTTCTTAAATTTGTAACTTTAATCACTTTCCCCCCTACTCCATTGAAATAGGAAGTCTCTCCCTGAAAGAAGCAGTGATTCAGTTGTGTTTTTTTTCCTTCTACTCTTAGCCCTAGAGTGTCCCAAGTTGACAATATCCACACTCCAAGGACTGGGAACACCCCTTGTCCCTGGGAAGTGGAAGTGAGGTAAAGATCTTGCCCCAACCCATGCTCAAGAGGAGTGTTCTTTGGGAACAAGGATTTTGCCACTTTTCTGTTTCATGCTCATTTGTTAGGTCTAAGTAGTAAAGGGCTCTCAAAACTTTATGCGGCATGGGAAGTTGTATGGTACAATGGTAAGGACTTGTACTGGGTCAATGGTCAGAGATGTGGACTGGGCTCCTGGCTCTTCTCCATACTACCAGTGGAACATGAGACAACTTATTTACCAAAGTTTCTTTTTTTGTAAAATGAGGTAACTGGTCCTTTCCAGCTCTAAATCTATGGTCCTTTCTTTTATACCACCCAGCATATGACTTTCAGTCTTCTTCTTTTGACTTTAATCAAAGCTCTTTGTAGTGTTAAGAATCACTCTAATCCCTATTTTTTTTCCTTCTGTTCTTCCCAAAATATGGATGCCTGAATTTAAATATTCTATTATCTGGGGCTTCTTCACACACAGTCAAAAAGTCTCTTTGCTCCACTTTCTCTGCCCAGTCTGCCCTTTCTTCCCCTACCTGAGTCCTTACCTGAGACACTTTGATGCCTCTTCCACTGATCATTTAACTTCCAAGAGAATCATAGAGGGGAGATCTCAGTGCCACTCCTCCAAGCGCCGTTTTGGGAAGGGTTATTTCCCAGATGTCCCACAAATCACTGATGGAGTTGTGAGGTGGGGAAAAAATATCATCTTCAGGTGCTTCAGGCCTTCAGTTGCAGACCTAAATAGTGAAACATAGCCCGGTTGACCCCAATGTGGCTATAGGCTGGAGACTGGAGTCACTGGTGGTTGACCTCTAATTGCTATTTCCACAGTCTCTCCTTTTCCATCTGATTGTCAACTTCAGAAGCAATGTGATATACTACAAAGAACATGATTTGGTGTAAAGAAACCTGGGTTCAGAGTTCTGATTTTCCCACCAAATAAATGTGTCACCTAGGGCAAGTCATTTAATTTCTTTGATGCTAAGTTCTCACAACTATAAATTGGGATAATGTTTGTGCTCCCTAACAGGCTTGTTTTGTTTTTCTTTTCCAAAAGTCGTTGCTGTCTCACTCATTCTACCCCCTCTTGTATTTGTACAGTTTGTTTTGTGAACCAAATATATAGCTTTACTTTTCTCTTGATGATATTTTATTTGATAAAATTCATTTCATTATTATGGGCTTTCTTTTTTAATCCATTGATGTATTATATCAACACAATAGGCACTTCCCAACAAACACTAAATACCCCTGAAAGCGCATTCTAGGAAACAGTTAAGCAAAATTGCCTGATAGCATCGTTGCATCCATTGGCACATTTTACTGCATAGTTTATCTCCTGTTAAAAATAAAGTATTTGCCTTTTAACTCATCCATTGTACTTGACTAGAACTTTGTGGCCTGCCTCTCCACTTTGATTTATTTGCACCATGGTAGTCATTATGTATGTTATTCCTGAAGCTCTTTTTCTTTTTGTTTCTCTTTGTATTAACCTTCCCATGTTTCTCTGAATTCTTCATATTTATCATTCTTCCCAGAGCAGCAATATTTAATTACTTTCATAGGTAATAGTTTGAGCAGCAATCCTACAACCTTTGAGCATATGTGTGTTTCTAGCTTTTGTTACTACAAATAACACTTCGATGAATATTTTTGTACAACACAGGTATATTTTTGATATCAAGGTCTTCTTTGGTTGATAGTTCCTCATCAGGGTCTTCTCTGAACTAGAGGGTATGAACCACTTAGGAGCATTCTGCACCTGTTTCTTACCTAGCTGAACCACTTTGTGGGCAGTTCCTCTTTTCTCATGGTCTTCCAACAAAAGTTTCACATTTTCCCCCTTTAATTTGCTCATCTGATGGTTGTTAGTTGATACCAGGGGTGTCTGTATCAGGAGCTGAGGAGAAACTGGACATACTGAGCAAGGACAGCTTCGAGACTTTGTAGAGTCAAGAAAAAAGCTCAATCAGGACTAGAAGGAACTTCCTGAGGTCCCCAAATAGGAGAAAGAAGAACTTCCAGCTAAAGCCTTTCCAGTGAGCATGAGTTCCTTCTTTGTCCCAGGTGCTCTAAATCTGAGCAGGTTATTTGCTGGACTCTGAATACTTAGCGGAAAGAATGGTTCAAGCAGGGGAAGATGTTTTGTACCAGCTGTTCAAACTATGCTACCTTAGTAAATAACTATTTCTTAATCCTAATTAGATTGGGTTGGCTAATTAGCTGATAATCATTGGGGGAGCACACCGATGTGCTCATGAGCTTTAGTATTAGAAAAATCACTTCTTACCTCCTCAGACCTTAATGGGGAAAAGCAGCCAGACAGCCTTCAGATATCTAGCCTATCAGTTCAAATTGAGGATTGGGATCGCAGTGTGAATGTATGAACTATATTCAAAATTTTGTATTTCCCTGATTAATGATTTTGAATAATTTCTCAGGTGACTAATGTTAATTTGTGATTCTTCTTTTGAAAATTATTTATATTTAATATTGGGGAGTGGATATTAATCCTATAGATTTGTCAATTTCCCATAGATTTGGCATTTAGCCTATTATCAGCTATTTATTACAGTATTTTTCTTAATCCATTTAGCTTCTTTTTTTATATTAGCTGCTTCTTTCACAGTTATCTCTCTCTCTCTCTCTCTCTCTCTCTCTCTCTCTCTCTCTCTCTCTCTCTCTAGCAGTCAGGAAGGCCACATGGAAGAGGTGACACATGGCCTGGGTCTTAAAGCAAGGGAAAGATTTTAGCACATGAGTCTTGTCCACAGATATGTAGAATGAGATTGGAGAGTGACTAGGAATGCAATTGGCTGGAATGTGAAGGGAAATCAAGTGAAAAAGAGGGATAAAGTGAGTTTGGTGTCCCTTCAAATAGCCTTTGCCCTATGTATTCAAGCTTAGAAATAGAGTGGTCTCTCCTCTCTGAGAGACATGCTTTGGTTTCCTTTCACTTACCTTAAACTCAGATAGTTCATGATCTTCATCATCATCCCTTTGTTTTGCCTTTCACCCATAAAATTTAGATAAAGATCCTAATTTGTGCTTTACAGTCGTAATGCTATTGTCTATCTTGTCTCTGTCTAATGGAGCCAGCTTTGTCTTACTGTAGGGCATAATTTCCACCTGGCTCTTATTATTGTATCTCATGCATCCTCATCTGATACTCTTTTCATGGCCCATCAGTCCCTCCTTGCTCCCTCTCTTTTCCCAGCTCCTTTGACTAATCCCTAAACTACTTAATCTACCACTTGGATCATTTGTAATAGTTCTCCCTCATTTCTACTCTTCCCCAAATCATTACCTACTTAATTGACACAAATGCCTAGAATCCCCGCATTCGTTTCTTTGGATTGAGACATTATGTTTCCGGGTGTTCTCACTCAAATGCAAATAAGACTAATATGGTATTCCATTCTATTCCAGGTATTTAGAGATTTGGAGCGGGTTTCCAGAAAAGTCAGACTGGCCAATAAAGCATTAACCGACAGGCCTTGGTTTCGATATACTTTATCACAAAGAAGAGAAGATCCTAAAACTAAATTCACACACATAGAAGTGGGAGCTGAGCCAGAAGAAGGTAGGTAATAGTAGATGGTTCTTTGGAGAAGATCTCAGTGTAGGAATGACCATTCACCCCTCCATCCTCTACTCAACAAAGCCCAGTGGCTCCCCATTACCTCCAGGATCCACTGAAAAATATTCTGTTTGACATTCAAAGCCTTTCATAACCCAGCCCCATCCTACTTTTCCAGTTTTCTTATACCTTACTTCCCAACACATACTCTTCTATTCCACGAACAAGACACTCCATCTTTCAGCGCCAGGCATTTTCTCTGACTTCCCCCAGCCCCACCCCCATGCCTAGAATGCTCACCCTCTTCAACCTAAGTAAAATACCATTTTTTATATGAAGCCTTCCCCAACCCCTCTTAATTCTAGAGCCTTTCCTCTGTTATATCCTATTTATCCTGTATATAGCTTGCAGTGTATATATTTGTTCATATGTTGTCTCCTCTATTAGATGTAAATTCCTTGAAGGCAAGGACTGTCTTTTGCCTCTTTGTACATCCCCAGTGCTTAGCATAGTGCTTGGAATATAATAAGTGCTTAATAAATGTTTATTGATTGGCTGATTTGGTATCAAGGTGTTTGGACACTGCAGGATACATAGCTAAGTTCATCTTCTCTACCCCAGGGCAATTTGCTAAGGCAGATGATGACCTGGGGATTTACAAGCAGGGGATGAATCCCCACTCAGGTGAATCTAGTTGGTTTCCCATCTTTGATGTCACAAGCTTGACAATGTTAGGGGCTGGCTGGAGAATCATAGAGGAAAAATAAGCATGGAGTATGGAAGTTTGGGGAAAAGATCAGGAAGAGGAGGATGGTGCAGAACAGAGACAGCCTGACCCAAGTGATCCTCATGATCAAAAAGAGAGGAATTTTTTTTTGTCTGTCAAAGAAGGATAGTACATTAAGTCATTATTAGACATTAATGCCTTAACACAGTATAGGATTAGCTTATTAGTTAAGTAGCATCTACCTTAGAAGGAGTCCAGAGGGAGTAGGACATATAGGCTACTTAAGAAAAATGGATCTGGAATGCATTGTCATGTGGGGAAAGACAAAAGCCAAGACTAAGTTGTCAGACAGTAAGAGACAGCACAATGCAGTGAAAAGAACACTGGGCTTGGACTCAGAAGACCCAGGTTCGAGTCACTTCTATCACTATGCACACAAACCTGAGCAAGTCACCATTAGAGCGCAAGCTTCTTGAAGGCAGAGGCTGTCCCTTGTTTTTCTTGTCTCTCCAGTGCTTAGAACAGTGCCTGGTCCACAGTGAACACTTAATAAGTGCTTACAAACTATTATTCACTGGCTTTACCTCTTTTTGAGTCTCAGTTGTGAAGAAAAACTGAAATACTCATCCAGAACTTTCAATAAAATGTAAACTGCTCCATGCATTTAACTTCGTTATGGTTCTTTAATACCATACATCGAGGAAACAGGATGTCCCCAACATTACCAGCCTTTTAACTGATAGAGATTCACAATCCCTTTAAGATCTAAGATGTCTAAGGAACGATCTTTTAATTTTCCTGTGGCAAAAAAAAAAACCATCCTGTGTCCAACCTGGTGATACGTAGATAAGTAATTAGAATCAAACACAAAGCCCTTGAAGACAGGGATTATTTAATGTTGAATTTCATATCTCTAACCCCCAACACAATGCCTGGTACATATAAAATAATGCTTATCGACTGACTGATGGTGATCATAAGAGAAGGACAAGGAATACTCTGGCAAGGGGGAGGGAAAGGACAGTTAGGGGAAATGATCTCACAGAATAAGGGTGCACAAAGAGGCGTCTATCTGATGGGGTATAGGCCCTGGAAAACCCACCCCCCAACTTCCTTGAACTTTCCTACATGGTCAAGTCTCTGGCATTTGCCTGAAGCATTGACCCATCCCAATTGACCTCTCATTGTGGCCATGCTCAATCTCCCAATTCTGTTGCCTGTAACCCAGCCCAGCCCTTCATTGTCTTTTACTTCCAGATAGTCCCTGGCTACTTCCCACCCTTAATACCAAATACCAACTAGACTCCATTTTCCCTTGGCCATGTGGTCCAGATTCCTGGCATTCTCTGTCACCTCACAGTCACTCTAGCCTATTGGCCACTCCTATTCAGAGGCTTTTTCTATAAAGAGTCAGTCTAAGCTACCTAGGGCAGATTCTTGAAATCTTACCCACCTCTATTAGTGTTTTAATAAACCTTGTCTTTGGCTGAAAGAAGGCTTGAGTTGAATTCATTCAAAGTAGGACTTGTGTTGCTATTTCAGGGTCCCAATGTTGAGGTTTATAGGTTTGGGGGTGCTAGAACCCCGAAATTGCAACATGTAGGTCCTGCCCAAAAGATTTCAACATAGGCCTTCTTTCAGCCAAAGACAAGGTTTATTACAACATCCACCATATTGGCCAGACTCTTAAGGAGTCCGAACATTTGTACTGCTATTGCAAGCAGGCCAGATTTTAAGAATCTCAGCCCCTTAATGGAGACAAGATGAATTTTATAGATAGAAAGACTGTGGGAGGGATCCAGGAGTGGCCAAATAGTCTGGGGGAGTTTAAGGAGGATCTGGATGGGAGTAGCCAGTAAGCTAGGGTGAATTGAATGTCAGGGATCTGGACCACATGGCCAAGGGAGAATGGGGTCTAGATAGGATTACAGGTGGGAAGTGGCCAGAGGCAATCTGGAGGTAACAGAACAAAATTGGGAGATTTGGCATAGCCACAATGAAAGGCCAGTTGAGTGGATTACAGCCTCAGGTCAATGCCAGAGATGTGGCCATGTGGGAAAGTCTCAACATATCTATACAAACAAGGAGCGTGGAATGAGACTTTTTTTCCAACATGGCTAATGTGGAAATTTGTTTTGCTTGATTACACGTATTTGTAACAGGGGGATTGTTTTTCTTTCATTCTCAATGGAGGGGGTGAAGAAATTTTTGGTAACATAAAAATATATATATACACACACACACACACACATACATACATACATACATACAGATATATGCAGTAGTGCCTACTTCTGACAGAAAATAAAGGCTACCTTAACTATGTAACTTCCCATCTAGCTTATAATCATTCAACAAAAAAGCCACTATATCAATATTTATGATATTAGTTATGAGTTTCAAGGTGTTTTACTAAAAATAAATGAGTGATATTGACCGATATTATACATTCCAATGGAAACAGCTTTGGATAATAGAAGACCAGGAACTAAGATCTCAAACTCCACCCACTTCGAAGCCCCTGCCTTACCCTGAGTAAGTAAGTGACCAAGAGTAAGTATCCCCACAGCGTCTATGGCTATTTTACTATCTGTGTCACTGTTACAACCTCTCAGTCTCCTGGCAATGCTAGGAGGAAGTTAATCCACCCAGGAAAGGACAAAACTTAAAAGCTACTCAGTTGGTGCCCATAGAAATTCAGCCTGGAGGCCTGTGTTTACACTTTTTAAGAGAGATTGACTCCTGGCTCTTCAATTAGCCTTCCTACTTCTAAACATAAATAGAGAAATTTAAATGACAGACTATGGTCTGGAAAGTGAATCTTGATCATCTGAAGGGAGGAAGAGAGAGGAGAAGAAAATGTTTTAATGGGTAGTTAGCCCAGAAAGTGACAAGAGAAAACAATTAAAGCTTCGTTAAGGTACCAAACAGTTACCTTGGAAATACATGCAAAGAAAATGATGATGCTGTCAGTGAAATAATGTCATTTAGGAGAAAAGACTGCCATCTGGACCACTTTTCAATGATGCAGCTGATCATTCCACTGTTTTATCAAAGGCTTCCATTGTTCTTAAACATTCATTGCTAAAGTCACACACATTTTTAGAAGTACACTGCTTTCCTACAGTTCTGTGAAACACAGAGTGTTTCTTTGTGTACATTTCCATTCGTGGTGTTTACTGGAGGTGAAACAACAGTGTGTCAGTAGAAGCCTTTTATTTAGAGCTGAGTCATTCAGAGATATTACAATCAAACTTTTGTGATGTCGCAAATGCTAAACACTAATGCCAGCTTCTGAATCAGGAGAACTGATTCAGCCCACTTATGTATGCATGGAATGCAAGAGATATATTCATAGAAGTGCAACATTTTAATCAGACTAGAGAAAGAGAAGATAAACATTTCATAAAGTACGTGCTTTGTTTTTATAAAAATTGCATAGATTCCTATGCTATTGAAGTATCCTGACAAACAAATTTTGGATTTACAAAACATATGTAGTAGAGAGTGATTATTCACCTTCCAAAGTATTTACTGTAGGCTTCCTTCTAAACAGCAAGATTCTTTCACTGATTTAAAACACTCATAGCCAGAATAAAAGACCTCATACATACCAAAATATTTATTCCCAACAGCAATGTTTGTGGTAGCAAAAAAAAAAAAAATTTGCAAACAACATATATTACAAAAAGTTGAACAATTTTTTAAAATAAATTAGCATAATAATGTGATTTTGTCATTTAAAATATCAAATATGAGGAATTTAGAGAAGCAGGGGAAGATTTATATGAATTGATGCAGAATAAGTAAGCAGACTCAGGAGACCACAATAATGTTAATGAAAACTAAACTAAAAGGCAACTGAACATCTGATTAATTAGAAAGACCAAATTCAGGCATGAAAAGCTGATGATACAAAATGTCCCACATCTCTCATCTCTCAATAAAGATATGCAGGGCTGTGGGAGGCGGCCCTTACAGATGTGAAATGTTGTACATGTTATGACATGTGGCTACTGGGAAGGGGCTGGTTTTACCTAAATGTATTTCTTTGTTATAAGGATAGGCTAAATGATGGTGAATAGAGGCTATAAAAGAGAAATGACTGGTACTGGTGACTATAAAGCTTAAAATATTCACAGGATTTACAGCTAAAAGGGGCCTTCAGTATCATCGAAGTTGCCATTTAGTTGTTTTTCAGTCATGTCTGACTCTTTGTGACTCCGTTTGGGGTTTTCTTGGCAAAGATACTGGAGTGCTTTGTCATTTCCTTCTCCAGCTCATTTTATAGATGAGGAAACTAGAGGGTGAAGTGACTCGCCACACAGCTAGTAAGCATCTGAGGCATGATTTGAACACAGGAAGAGGAGTCTTCCTGACTCCAGACCTAGTGCTCTATCTACTAGGGCACCACTTAGATGCCCTTATCATCAAAGACCAGTCTTCTTATTTTATTGATGAGGAAACTGAAACCCTGAGATGGAAGTAACTTGTTCACAAAAGTAGCGGAACCAGAGTTCAAACCCATACTCTTTAACTCTAATCCCCCTGCCCCTTCCACTCTACCATGTTTTTAATCAATTACAAGGTGCTTAATAAATGTCAAGTGACTCATCATCAAATATCAAGTGTTTAAGCATTTACTGTAGGTAAAATTTTGCACTATTCTGTACAGAGACACAGTGTGGTGGATAGAGAATAATAATAATTAACTAACCTTTATATAGAGCTTTAAAGTTGGCAAGGTATTTTACATGTTACCTCATTTGAGCCTCATGTGAACCCTGTGAGGCAGATACTACTCTTACCCCCATTTTGGGGGTAAGACTCAGAGAGAAGTTAAATGACTTTCTCAAAGTTACAAAGTGTCTGAGGTAGGATTCACACTCAAGCCTTCCTGACCAAAGTTCTAGGACTCTGTCCAGGGGAGGGTTCAGATCCTGCCTCTGAGGAAGTAGTCATGTGTCTTTAGTTCAAGCCATGTAACCTCTCAGTGCTTCAGGCACTGAATCTTCATAGAGGTCCTTTCCCCAAACGAGAGCTGCCTATACCAAGAAAATCACAGGTTCCGTCCAAATCATCAGGTTCTATAGTAGGTGATCTAATTTTTTAAAATGATTTTTATATGAAAGTTTTTAAGGAACTCATCAGAAACATAAAATGAGGAATATCTTTTTGTCACTTAAATGTTACTGATTTATTTCTCTGGGTTCTTTTCTGTTTGCTTACTACACACACACACACACACACACACACACACACACACACACACACACACACACACAATTCTTACCTTGGTAATATCTTCTTGACTCTATGCTGACTTCCATGGCTATTGAAAATACTGTCCTTCCTGTCTACTCTGTCAATTTGATTACCCTGAGAACTCTGGATTGACCCATCAAACCCTAAAAATCTGGCTTACTAGGACCACAACTATATAATTTGGACCATAGCTTCTTTTCCTAGGAACACCCCTCCTTTTGTTTCCTGTTAATCACCCTCCAAGAGACAGGAAAATGACATAATGTAACATAACATAATGTAATTTGTAATATAATGTAATGTAAAGTAACATTTCATAACATAAGTATAATATAATATAAACATAGCATAGTATTTATAGCATAACCAAATATTGTATGACATGACATAACGTAACAATATATAGCAATGCATAACATAACTAGAATTTTTAAAACAAGTTCTTTTTTACATGAGCTTACTTTTTTCTCCCTTCTTGGTTAAAACAGAAACTGACATTTTTCCTCATCTCACTGTTTAAAAAAGCCATTAGGAAATCAGATTTACTTGTACCATATAAATATATATGTGTGCAGTTTACATATCAAGCAGTTGTAAAAAGAAAATATTCTGACAATTCTTTATATTGTGTCTGAATTTCTTTCACCAGATTTCAGTGTATCTGTTCATTTTGTGCAACTGTGGCTGTACAATAAATACATCTTTGAGACTGGGTAAGCTGGGCCAAGAGATGACGGAACAGAATGTGCACATCAATATAAACTAGAGGCAGACCACGTAGACATGATGGATATATTCTAGAACACTGTGTCACAACTTCAAGGCACTGTCAGCTCATGTTGTTTTCCATATTCAGCTCTAGGTATCATATTGTCAGGGTAGGGTATATACAGAGGAGTGTGACCAAGATGATGAGAGGGATTGAAACTGTGCCATGAGGATGGATGTATGGAACTCACGATCTTTAGTGCGGAGAACAGAAGATCTCAGAAGGACATGCTTAGATGTCTTCCCCTATTTAAAGAGCTATGAGAGAGGAAAGCAATTTGTGCTATAGCTCCTCCATAGCTAGTGTCAGTGGATAGAAATTTCTAGGAAGAGATTTCAGCTTAGTATTAAAAAAGCCATCCTATAATATAATAATAATAATAATAATATCATATCATATCATATCATATAATAATAAGAGCTATCAACAAGAGAAGGCTTGTAAAACAGTAAATACCCTGTCCCTAGAAGTATTTTAGCAACTCTGATGATGACTTGTTAAGGGGCAGCTAGGTGGTGCAGTAGATAGAGCACCGGCCCTGAAGTCAGGAGGACCTGAGTTCAAATCCGGCCTCAGACCAAACACTTGACACTTACTAACTGTGAGACCCTGGACAAGTCACTTAACCCCAATTGCCTAAAAGAACACACACAAAAAAACCAAAGAATGTTGTAGAACAGATTCATCCATCAGACAGAAACCATCTAGTCAAGCCTGTCAAGGTCCTTTCCAACCATAAGCTTCTAGATTGTTGGTGAGGCCCGGGCTATGGTTTCATTGTTCATAAAAGTCACATCTGGCCCATGACCCTAGACTACATCCTTTACCAGTCAGATGTGTCTCTTCGTCATTAAGTGACATAGCAAAATACCATACATGGAATGGTTACAAGGCCAATGGAGAAGGATTTGGCGTGGTTTATATGCCACCATCACAAAAGTTATGCAACCATTTACCAGCACTGATAAACTACAGAATATACTAAGGAGGGTAGAGAAGGAAATGGCAAACCACTCCAGTAACTTTGATAAGAAAACTCCAAATGGGATCATGAAGAGTTAGACTGAAATAAGTGAACAAAACAACAAATGCTAAGGAAGAAAAAAGGAAACAAGTATTTATTATGCATCTACTATATGCCAGACACCATGCTAATTGCTTCACAAATATCTCACTTGATCCTCATAACCATCCTGAGAGGCAGGTCATTATTACCCTCATTGCATAGTTCAGAAACTGAGGCAAAGAGAGGTGAACTGATCTGCCTAGGAGCAAAGCATCCAAGGCCAGATTTGAAATCCAGTATTCCTGACTCCAGGCCCAGGGCTATATTCATCACGTCACCTCTCTAACTCCAAGATGGGCAACCAAGACAGGATGGTGAAGAGCCTTGAGGTCATCCCTTCCAGACAAAGCTAGATGACTGCTCCTTAGCTATGTGGAGGGTGGAGGTTTATTTATCCAGGTATGACTTTTTATTGATAGCTTCTGAGGTCTCTTCGTAGGTCTGACATTCAGTAATTCTGAGATCTCCATCGTTGCTTCTTCCCCTCCCCCAAGCTCCCTTCTCTATAGAGCAGTAAAAACATGAATAACAGAAATAATAGCAAAATTGAGGGCAGGTATTAGAGAGGAGTCATGCCTGTGCCCCTTCCCCCTCTCTCCAGGATCCTAGAGCAACCCAAGCTACCTGGTAAGTGCTTTGTGAGAGCTAAACCAGCCCGGAGCAAATTTAAGTCATTTTTATGGGACATATCTCCCTAGGAAAGCCTATGGAAACATGGCCCATGGTAATAAATATTAAATATGAAAAAATATTTCAGCTAGAAACACTGTGAGAGGCTACACCACAGAAAAGGTTGCTGACTTGATGGGATGTCAACTGCCTGAGGAGACTTAAGGGGATGTGTCTAAAGCAGAATTTATCCCAATCCAAAGTCCCCAAACAATATTCAGAACAACATGGCATGCCATGCAATTGCTTGCAGAGACAGAACAAGTCTGACTGAACTGATCTCCAAGCAGCAGAAACTTATTTATGATTTTTTTGTTATCCCAGCAGTGAGTCATCTTCAGGAAATTCAATTGAGCTTGAACTGCTAGCCTTGACTCTTTAATGAAAGGCATTCAAATGCATTAAAGGCAGAGGCACAGAGTGGCCAGAGCACTGGAACTGGAGTCAGGAAGACCTGGGAAAGATACTAGTTGGCAAGTCACAAGACCTTTCAACCTCAGTTTCCTTCTCTGTAAAAGAGAGACAATAACAGCATCCCAGAGTTTGCTGTGTGGATTAAATTAACAAGCATTCAAGTATTTACTTATGTTCTAGGCAGTCAGCTAAGTAGTAGAATGGATGGAGTACTGGACTTGGAGTCAGGAAGACCTGAGTTCAAATGCAGCCTCAGACACTTACTAGCTGTGTGACCCTGGGCAAGTCACTTAAACCTGTTTGCCTCAGTTTCCTCTTCCATAAAATTAGATGAAGAAGGAAATGGCAAACCATTTGCCAAGAAAAACCAAATGGGTCATGAAAAGTCTGGCAGGACTGAAAAATAACTCAACAACAACAATGCCCCAGGGACTTTTCTAAGAGCTGGGAATACAAATTTAAGCAAGGAGCTTACATTCTAATAAGGGAAGACAAGACATAAAAGGAAGATGAAAGGGGGGATGGGGGAAGAGAAGGCACATACACTAGGGCAAGGTGGGTAAAGGAGCCTGGGGAGTCTGGAATGGAGCAGAGACAGGAATGACAAAATAGCTGGCTAAGACACTTTCCTAAAAATGAAAGATCTAGAAGGAATTGGCTGAGCAGAGGACTATAGGAGCAGAGCGATCTTCCCTGTGAGAAAGCTGATGGATCATAATTGAGAAAGGACTCCAGAAGGTAGAAGGCAGAGCCCATAGAGAGAAAGGAGAACCATGGCTGGTCTGGGCAAAGCACTTGAAATAAATCCTCAAAGCATTATATCGATGTGAGCTATTTTTATGTAGTGACAAATGAATTTGGAAACACTCCACTATCCCAACAAAGTCAGAAGTAACTGATTTTTTCAGTTTGTACATGTGTTCAAATAGATCAAGACCTTTTTTACACTTGGTCTGATGGTGAGAAGGGTATAAATTGAAGGGAAAAAAATGAGTAACCTAGGATACTGTTTTCTGCCCAAGGGCAGCTGAGCTATGGGCATGACAAGGCATCAGTTATTGCCAGTAGCATGAAGGATTGCCACCAGCTACCTCTCCACCCCAAGTGAGGGCAGCAGACATAAGCAGAGAGTAGCAGAGCTTCTGGACTGGTATTTGTAAGGGTGGTCTACCTTCCTGTTTTTGTTTGTTTGTATGGTTTGGGTTTTTTTTTTTTTTCTGGAGAAGAGAAGACAGAGATAATTAGCCTGAGGAGACCTTGTCATGTTGGAACAGTGTAGCTTTGGAGGTTCCTTGCTCTTGTGTGGATTTTAGTGAATGTTCTTCTTTCATTTTATGTATGAAAACAGGAAAGTATTACATACTAACTTAGGTTGTGCACTGAGTGAGATCTTAGGCACAGAGAACTGAGAAAGAGCTGGCTCTAGTGAACCCTAGCCAGTATGTCAGAGATTGTTATATCCTTGACAACATCTTCCAATCTTTGCTCATTCCCTTGGATGTATCTATGTCACTGCTACCACTGCCAATATGGTATTGAACCCTGGCAGGCAGATGTCAAAGGGTATTAATAATGTTCTCATTAATTATGACAACAGTAATTCAGAAAAGTATTGCTATTAAATAAAGTTTTCATGATTCTACTTTAATTAGGTTAACGATCAGCCTTCTCAAGGAGCAGATTATTGTCACAAAGTAGGTTTTTTTTCTCATTTTTAGTTTAGGCACCCACATAGAAGACACATTTTAAACATAATCTCACTTTGTCAAGTCCTTCCATCTGTGATGCAAGAAGAAAAGAGAGGATAGGCCACAGTTCAGAAGGTCACAGCTGTTAGTGACCTAACACACAGCATGTCTGCCAAAACTTTTGGAAGCAAAGTTATAGCACAGTTATAAGTTGTGGCCCCTTACGCAACTTATTGCACAGCCTGGTCAATGCATACTCCCTGACGCCCACCCTGAAGAGAGACCGCAAACAACACAAGAGAGCATAAGGACACACAGAGACAGTTATACCTCTCCAATCCACGTTCCAGATGTGGCTTTCCTCAACCACAATATCCAGGATCAAGATTGTACAATAACATTCGTTCTCTGTCTCTTTGTTTATCTTTCTGTAACACTGAGGTCTACAACCACAGCTAAATAGGTCAGTCTAAAAATCAGACCTGAGGTTTAGCTTTTTTTCATTATTAATATATTGTCTATCGGCAGCCTCAGAGTGGGAGAAAGGGTGCTGGTGCCTTGACTATGGCTTTGTCTAACAGCTACTGTTGTTAACTGAGACCTGGGAAAGACCTTAGCTTCAAAAGGCCAAGGTCTCCCACTGCATCCCAGGCCATTTCCAGTCATCCTGATCTATATCTTGCCCCTGGACCCAGATGGCTCTGGAGGAGAAAGTGAGGCTGGTGACTTTGCACAGCCCTCCCTCACTTAAATCCAATTCACTTGCATGTCACGGCATCTCCTTCCTGATTCCTCTTTTAGAATGAAAGACAAACAACAATTGTTGCTATCCAAGTCACCTGCCCTGCCTCTGTGGTTGGACTAACACCCCTGAATGGGAGTTTTTGTCTCATGGTAAGTAACTTTTAAAATATACATTTCTAATATTTTTACAACTTTAGAAGTCTGTTTAAACTTTTTTCTAAAAATTTTAAAAGCACTTTTAAAAATTCATTCTCTCTTTTAAGCTTCACAACAATGCTGTAGGGTAGATGCTTCTAGTATCATTATTTCCACTTCACAAATTAGGAAGCTAAAGCTTGAGGCTGAGTGGTTTGCTCAAGGTCACAATGCTAGGATGTTTCTGAGTCAGGAGTGAACCCTGCACAGGTCTTCCTGCTCTAGGGCCAGCACTATACCCATCCCCTATCCTTTTAAATCCTAATGCACTACAAAAATATTCTATTTATTCTTATTTCTATGATACCATGCTGCCTCCCCACTCCTTACCTTTAAAGAAGGTTCTAAACACCTAAACACTCTACAGCAATCTACATTAGAACCTCTGCTAAGGTACTTTCCCAGGATTAATGTGGTATTTACCACACATTTCTAAGCAAATAGACAGATTTGGGGGAATGAAATGCAAGCACACTATGAACAAAGGAAATAAAAATTGTAATAATTTAAACAAGTGGCTTTACCATGAGCGCATTTAGTTACAGTGTATTTATGTAAAGGAGCCGGGTAACAAAATCACACAAGAGTATTGAAGAAAGCTAAGGACGGGGACCCTATTCAATGGATTTGAAATGCAGGCAATTGATAGTGTATACACACACACACACACACACACACACACACATATATATACACACATCTTTCATCGGTCACCAGAGACATGCACACAAACCAGAGAACAGATTATTATGCAGAAGTTAAGAGAGTTGGCCTACTCCCTTCCCGATAGCTATTTGCTTTGCTTTAAGAATTTCTAACATGATATAGGAACACACAGGAAAATAAAGCTCCCCTCACCTTTGCTCCCCTGCTTCTCAGCTGAACTATGAGGTTGTAAATTCTGTGCTCTGAAGTGATCATCACAATTGAGCTGAGACACATTTTGACCATCATTTATGACTTCCTGTCCTCACTTGGCAAGTATCTTTGGTCATCCAAAAGGTGAAGTACCTTGGAGAGATTTTGAAAGATCTGTTTTTTTAAGTGAAATAACTAAGAGGCTTTTTTTTAATGAGATTTCACTGAAAACACCAGCCTAAACAGGCGAAAAGGGCAAAGCCAGGAATAAATTGTGTGCTTGCCCTTTGTTCTACTTACTCTCTGTATATTACATCTCTCTGGCTAACAGACTTTAGGAAGACATTCCCGTCGATAGGGGATGCAGGTCCAGAATGTCTTGTCCTCAGAAGCTAGTCAGTGACGGATCTGTTTTCCATACCCTTTGGTTCCTTCTGGAAAGCAAGTCTCAAATGTTGATAAATGTTCCCAGAGCTTCATGCAGAAAGAAAGAGAGAGAGGGAGGAGAGAGGAGAGAGGAGAGAGAGATACAGAGACAATAAAGAGACAGACCAATACACTAAGGGCCAAACTTGAGATTCCTAGAGCTCCTTTATGAATACCTCAGGCAACATGGGGACATGTGATTCACTACCTACTAATAGCATGGCCTTAGTATGTCACTATAATCTCTCCGGGCTTCAGTTCCCTAATCTGTAAGATGAGGGGCTTTGATTAGATGATTCCTGAGGTCCTTTTTGGTTCAAAGTTTCTGATACTGTTTCTCTGAAAACTGTACAAATGAAATATGATGCGAATAAGGAATGAAGTGCAGGAATCCCGCAGGCTGGCCAAAGTACTTTCCTTACAACAACCCTACAAAGTAGATCCTGCAAGAATTATGAGGTCAGCTCTGATACTTGCAACTTGTGTGGCTCTGGGCAAGTCACTTAACCTTTATTTGCCTCAGTTTCTTCATGTGCAAAATCAGAGGGTGTGGACTAAGGGATCTTCCAGTGATTTCTGCAATTTAGAGATAGGAAAACCAAAGTTTAGAGAAGGGATATAATTTGTCTACAGCAGGTAAAAGAGGCATTATTACTTATAACAAACCAAGAATGCATACACACGTCTTTTTAAATGTATGTTTGTATACATTTACATGTACCCACATATATGTATATATGGGTTTAGTTATATGTAATATGTATATATGCACATACTACATAAGTGTGTATATTTTTTTTTTCAGCAGCTAGGCAGAACAGTGGGTAGAGCCTTGGGCCTGGAGTTAGGAAGATTTGAATTCAGATCTAGCCTGTTTGCCCTATTTGCAAGAAAGGTCCATCTCACTTGGGTAAAAGGGAAGTACATTCCAGGACCGGAAGCATCCCAGCAAACCAGAAGGGATCCTGAGCTCCAGGGTGGTGGAGCAGGCTAACACCAACACTAGGACCCGCTACGTGCCTTAGCATAGCCTGGGGAGCTAGCAAACTTCAGGTCTAAGAACCACCACATGCTTCAGCACAGGCATACTCTAGCAGCCAGACTCTGTGTACTTCAGCGTAGCCCTGGGGAAATGTAGAAAGACCCCACCTGGACTCAGAACACACCAGACACCACTACTAGGACCCCAGATCAGCACCAGGTAAGTTGCCAAACCCTTCCAGCCCCCAGCAGCACCAGATACAAAGGTCCCCCATGGGCCGCAAGGCAACATCAGCACAGCACCAGGTAAACAGCCAGGGATAGCACAAGAAGCTGGAGACAGAGCCCCTTCCAACCTGAGAGCAGAGATCAAATTTAAATGAAAGGAAAAAGGCCAAAAAAAATGAGCAAAAAAAAAAAACAAACAAAAAAAGAATCTGACCATAGAAAGTCATTAAGGTGACAGGGAAGACCAAGACACAAATTTGGAAAAGGAAAACAATGTCAAAACACCTATGGGCAAAGCCCTAAAGTAAAATAGGAAGTGGTCTCAAGCCCAGAAAGAACTCATGGAAAAGCTTAAAAATCATATACGACAGATAGAAGAAAAATTGGAAAAAGAAATGGATGAAAGGAGAGAGAGGGCAAACAGGACGCAGAACAGGATGGAGGGAAATACCACCTCACACAATCAGATTGGATAATATGAGGAAAAAAAGGAAAATTATAAAAGTTGGAGAACATTTGAAAAAATTGAGACACTAATGCACTGTTGGTAGAGGTAAGAACTGATCTAACCATTCTGGAGAGCAGTTTAGATCTGTATCCCAAAGACATCATAAAAAAGGGAAAAGGGCCTACATGTGCAAATATTTATAGCAGCCCTATTCATGGTGGGAAAATACTGGAAATTGAGAGAATGGCTGAACAAGCTATAGTATGTAAATGTAATGGAATACTATTGTGCAATAAGAAATGATGAAAAGGCAGATTTCAGAAAAACCTGGAAAGACTTGTACGAACTGATGAAATGAGCAGAATCAGGAAAACATTGTACACAGTTTCAGCAACATTGTGTGATGATCAAATATGAATGATTCAGCTCCTCTCAGCAACACAATTATCCAAGACAAATACAAAGGAGTCATGAAGAAAAATGCTGTCCATATTCAGATGAAGAACTGATGGACTTTGAAAGCAGATCAGCACGTATTTTTTTCACTTACTTTACTCTTTCTCATGGGTTTTCTTTTTCCTTTTGATCTGTTTCTTCTTCCACAACTGTGATGAATGTAGAAATATGTTTTGCATGATAACATATATATAAACTATATCAAAATGCCTACCATTTTCAAAAGAAGGGAGGAGAAGTAGGAAGGGAGAGAAAATTGGAACTCAAAATCTTGTGAAAATGAACGCTAAAAATTTTCGTGACATGTAATTGTGGGAAAAAATGAAATAGTATTTAGCTGCACACACACATGCGTGTGCACGCACCACACACACACACACACACACACACACACATAATAGCACCTACCTGCCAGGGCTGTTGTGAGCATCAAATGAGATAATAATTGCACAGTGCTTGGCACATAGTAAGTGCTGGATAAATGTTAGGTATTATCTTCTAATGAATTAAATATTGGTTTCTAAAAATGAAATACTTAGAATGCCAGATTTAGAATTGGAAGAGATCCTTGAGGTCATCTATCCAACACCATCATTTTACAGATGAAAAAAACTGTGGCTTTGAGAGGTTAAGTGACTTACCCAATGTGAGCCAGGTAATAAGGACAGCAGAATTTAAACCCACGTCCTCTCCCTCAAATGAACATGGCCCCACACTGTACTGAAGCTTGATTTTCTTGACATGAAATATTTGTCCAAACTTGACAGTTCCTTGCTTGCTGATCTCTTTGAATTTAATAACCAGAATGCAGTGGCAAAACAGATAAGAATAAGAAAGTCTCAAACAAAATCAAGTTTTGAGATTCAGAGAAGTAAAAATAGAAGAATGTTATGGAATAAAAATCAACCACCTAAATCAAAAGACACATGTTTATTCCTATCTTTGATGCTGCTGAGATATGTTAGGAAGAGCCCTGGTCTCAGAGTTAGATGACCTAGGTCTGAGTCCCAGCTTTGCTACTAATCTCCTAGTCAGGCAAGTTTTAAAAAATGAAATGAAGTCCCAGAGACATCATTCCTTTCCTGCATTCACCACATTCCATCAGCCACTAATTCCTGATAATCATTCCCTCACTATGGCACTCCTCTCCTGCCCTTCCTTTATATACCCCTTGCCACCTCTCTCCTCTAGGCCTTCATGTCCTCATTCCTGGACTGCGCAGGAATGGCAATCCTTATTTCAGTCTCTCTCACATTTAAGTCCATCCTATATCCTGCTACCAGGTCCTCCCCTCCAGTTAATGAGGGCAAGGGCAGGTATGTCAAAGGGGTTTGAGCAGCAAAAGATGTCTATTCAATAGACTTTTAAAAGGATGAGGCTGATGTGACTAGACTGAACAGTTCATGGTTAAAAGATCTGAGGAGTTTAATAATTACAAGCTCAATAAAGATCAAGCCCAGTGCAATCTATCCAACACTAAAGAGAAGCCTAGAGTCCAGATTAAGGAATTCGGATCCCCTAATCAGACCACACCTATAACTGGAGTATTATGTTCTGGAGTTGAGTTTAGGAGGCAAAGTGACAAGCAGAATTGGACTGGGGCCAAAAGACAGTCACTAGGATGCGAGTGAAGAAAACTATGCCATATATGTATTAAAGGAACTGGGGGGGGGGTGTCTAGCCCAAACAGAGGAGTATGGGGAGAAGAGGAAAGCTTTCTTCAAATTTCTCAAGGACTGCCATGCCGTAGAGAGAATAAACTTGATTTATTTAGAACCAGAGGGCAGACCTAATAGCATTTGGTCAGGGAGTAAGGGGAGGGAAAGGGAAAAAAGAGAAAAGTTTAGTGAGCGCCCCATCACTGGAGGTACTCAGGCAGAACCGAGGATAAGATTCTGAATACTAATCACACCATAGCAAACACAGCACTTGCTAAGTGTACTTACTGTTCAGTTATGTCTAGCTTCTGTGACCCCAGTTGGAGTTTTCTTGGCAGAAATACTGCAGTGGTTTGCCACTTCCTTCTCCAGCTCATTTTACAGGTGAGGAAACTGAGGCAAACAGGGTGAAGTGACTTGCCCAGGGTCACACAGCTAGGAAGTGTCTGACGCTGCATTTGAACTCATGCAGATGAGTCTTCCTCATTCCAAGCCCAGTGCTCTATCCATGCAATGTGCCACCTTTAGCATTTGCACAGGCCACAAAGAGCTCCCTCCTGAAAAGGCTGAATAACCTCTCCAAAAGAGCCTGGAAGGAAGCAGGCAGGGGTTACCCACTCACTCTTTCCTTTTTCTCCTCTGAGTATGTTCCTCCTATGAGGAAGAATGAGGGTGTGAAGGGTGATGGTACATGGGAATCATCCAGAAGCCTCTGGCTGTGCATGTCCTTTATTGAGAGGCCGAAGCACAAAGCTCATCCGAAGCAGTCAGGGTACACACAAGCCAAGCCATCGATTTTCTCTGTGGGATGGCTACAGTTATCTTCAGGTCACTCCCCTTTCCAAAAGCCTTCAATAGCTCACTTTCTCCTTGTAAATCAAGAATAAACTCCAATGCCCGCTTTCATCTATAAAATCAAGAGACAAACACAGTGTTGTCATGAGGCTAACACTAGACAACAAAAGTACTTTTTAAACATTAAAGCCCCAGGTACATCAGCTATTATTGCTATTGCTATGATTCATCACCTTCCTAAAATACAGAACTAAACACAGTATTACAGATATGGTCTGACTAGAACAGTTTACAAAAACCTATGGCCTCCTAGTCCTGCCATGTCCCTCTTAAGGCATCCTAAGATTGAACTTGGTTTTTTGGCTTATTATCGCACAGCTGACCCTTTCAGATTGCTGTTCACTAAACTCCTATTTTTTTTTCACATGAACTGCTGTCTAGTTGTGCTTGCCCAGTAGTATGTCATGGTTTTAAGGTGACATTCATGCATCAGTTAATAATATCAAAATGGATTGTGGTTGAGTCGAATGGCCCTGTTTGTATTCATAGCCTGTTTTCATGAGCATCACTCCTTTGATGCTATATATTCTGGTCTTCATACCTGACTTCATACCTTTTCCCCATCAGCATTGCAAATTTAGATGGGCAGTATTTGGATGGGCTGCCTTTTGGTTTAGCCGATGTCTGTCATCTCTAAAAGGGTCACTTGTCCCTTTCATTCCAATAGTAAAAACAGCTTAAAATGCTGGGGGCAGGGGGAGTATGACAAAGGCATATTTCTTGTACCAAGTAGTTTAAAAGGATGCTCAGAGAACAGGTTTATTTGTATTTCATATGGCTGGAGGATGATCTGATTCTTTTTTGTTGTTGTTAAAAAATACATGTGAAGTCTACAAAAAGAGGGGTTAGGATTCAGCCTTTATATTATAAGGAACCTGGACCTTATTTCTATGATAAGCATATATACTAAAAAGTTGTTGGAACTAGGTATTTTACCAATCATGTTAGGCCCATCCAGTCTTCTTGTTTCTGAATGAAAATTATAAGGGCAATACATTTGGAAAACAAACTGGAGTCCATCCCAAAATAAGCAAATTAAACTTTCCTTAAGGAGTAAGCATACTCTCTACCCAAGACTCAAAATAATCTCAAATTCATTTTTCTTCAAAAAGTATTTATTATGTATTCTGTTTAAGGTACCATACTAGGTGCTTGTAAAGATGAAAAATGACACAAAGTATTTTATAACCTAATTGAAAAAATGATTCAGTCTTTTTTTTTTCAATTGTGTCTCACTCTTTCTGACCCCTCTTGGGGTTTTCTTGGCAAAGATACTGGAGTAGTTTTCCATTTTCTTCTCCCGGTCAGCTTACAAATGAGGAAACTGAGGCAAACAGGGTTAAGTGACTTGCCCAGGGTCACACAGCTTGTAAGTATCTGAGGCCAGATTTAAACTCACAAAGATGAGTTTTCCTGACTCCAAGCCTGGCATTCTATCCACTGAACCACCTAGCTGCCGTAGAAGAAAATGATACATAATCAACCTTGGTAAGTCATATTTACAACACACTTTCCTCACAACAATCCTGTGAGCTAAATAGTAGAAATAGTGTCCCCATTTCACAAATGAAGAAACTGAGCATCAAAGAGGGGAAACAATTTGCCTGCCCAAGTATGTGTAACAATACATAAGTTATACAACTATATTATGTGTCTGAGCCAAGATTCAAAACTAAGACCTTCCTGAACTTTTCAACCCTAGTACTTAGCACGAGGTCTGACACATAAAAGTCACTTAATACAAACCTGATTGATGGATTAACTCCAAATCTAGCATTCTTTCCACTATATGATACAGCCTTTAACATGAACTAGGATGTGATTCAGCAAAAAGATCCAAACAACATGCTTTAGGAAAATAGAGGGAGAGATGGCTCGTTTCCATTTTGGAAGATTATGGAAGACTTCATTAAAGAGCTTTGACATAAGCTGGGCCTTGAAGGAAGGAAAGGATCTTGTCCCCAATTATGAGGAATCAGACTATGTGTATGTACATGAGTAGGAGACAGCAGGTTGAGTTCAAGCACTAGCAAGTAGTCCAAAGTGATTAGAAAATACAGTGTCTAGATTGTAAAATAAAGTTAGAAAAGGCTGTTGGAAGCCAGCTGTGTATGGGCTGTGGGGCTGTAAATTAATTGAGAGGCCAGGCAGTTTTAAGAGATCCAAAAGGAACAACTCAAGGATTCTGAGCAAGGGAGAGATCAGATCTGTGCACTAGGAAAACTATTTTGGCAGCTATGAGAAAGATAGAGGGGAGAGGGAAGAAACTGGAGGCAAGGATATCAATTAGAAGGTTATTACAATAGTCTGAGAATTAATGATATCCTAAACCAGGATGGTGGCAATGGGAATGAAGAGCAGAGGACACAGATTCAAGAGAAATTGTGAAGTGAAATTGATAGCATTTGGCAATGGGGGAGGGACAGATAAAAGACAGGGAAAGGTCAAAGATGATTCCAGTGCTTTGGGTCTAGGTGATTGGAAGAATGGTAGAACCATCAAGAAAAAACAGGGAAGGTTTGATGCATTTAAAATGAGTTCTGTTGTGGACATGAGGAGGTTTAAATTGGAGAGGGATATTTTAGGTGGAGATGAAAGGGCACAGGAGATTCGCCTACAGAAAATAAATTTTCTCAATGCAAATACTACCATGAACCAACGAGGGGGGGTGTCTCTAGGATGCCTCTGGAAAGATAGGAAGTCCTTTGAAAACTCACAAGGTCTTCCTCTATCCAAAAGGTGAGAATACTAAAAGCTAAAGCCAAATATGAAGGGCTCCTCCTTCCTCAAAGCAGCTCCTTCTCAAGGGGTTAACTAGACTGCTCTCTCTCACTTCCCCTCTCTCCTCCTCTCCACTGCCCTGCCTCTTGTCTTTTCCTCCCTCTCCTCCTCCTCCTCCTCCTTCCTTCTCTCTCTTTCTCTCTCTCTCTCCTACTCTGCTGGAATCTCTGCTTGATGCTTGAATAACATGGGTTATTCTGAACTAATCTTTTATTTTATAGATAACCCACAGGATTTGACTAAATTCGTCAGATTATTCAGTTTATCAAAGGACTTTTCACACTCAGTCCAAAGTATCTGGTTGATCAGTTAACTGAGACTTACTCTCACCTCCTTATCTTAAGATGAGGTGACTTGATTGATTTGCTCAGCCAATGTTGGCCCCTCCCCACATGAATAAGAATGTTATTAAAAAGAATGAGAATTGTCAGGGGCAGCTAGGTGGTGCAGTGGATGGAGCACCAGCCTTGGAGTCAGGAGGACCTGAGTTCAAATCCAGCCTCAAACACATAATACTAGCTGTGTGACTCTGGGCAAGTCATTTAACCCCAGTTGCCTCACACAACAAAAATAGTTTCATGAGGGAGAGGTGAGAAGGGAAAACATTTCAGGCATGGAGAACAGCCTATGGAAGAGCATGGATCCAGAAGTTGGAATGCCGAGCTAAAGGTTGTGTCCAGAAATGGAAATGATATCATAATGTGAGGTTTTTTGTTTAATATTTTATTTTTCTCCAATTAGCTGTAAAGACAATTTTGAACATCCGTTTTTAAAACTCTGAGCTCCAAATTCTCTCCCTCCCTCCCCACTCCCCCTCATTAAAAAGGCAAGCAATTCGATACAGGCTATACATGTGTAGTCATGCAAAACATGTCTCCATATTAGTCATGTTATGAAAGAAAACACAGACCCCTCCCTCAAAAAAAAAACTCAAGAAAAATAAAGTTAAAAAAAAGAATGCTTCACTCTGTATTCCAACACCATCAGTTCTTTGTCGGGGAATGGATAGCATTTTTCATCATAAGTCCTTAAGAGCTTTTAAGCTTTTTTAAATAGATGTTAAAAGCAGGTCCCCTTGCTAACTTAGTAGAGCTTCTAAGTTACCCTGCTAATGCCACATATGTTAACTGATCTAATTCTTGTAATCCTGTGAGGAAGAAAATGGAGACAGAAGGATCCCTATTATGTAAAACTGAAGCTCTTGGAAGGAAAGAACGTGTCCACATTTAAGCTCAGGTTTTCTGGGTCCATTATATGTAGCTTCCAAAGAGATAGTGCAATGTACTGGAAAGGAACTGCCTCAGGAGTCAAAAGACCTGTATTTTGGATCCCTGTTTTGCCACTCACTATTGGTAGGTGCTTAGGTAAATAATTTACCCTCTTTGTGCCTCAGTTTACCCATTTGTCAGTTGGATAAAATAACATCAAAGCTACTTTCCAGCCCTGAGAAGCTGTGATTCACATGTACTTTACAGTAGTCCCTGGGTGAAAGAATTTCTAGGGTTCCAGGAACTTATAGACATCACCACTTTTGCTAGCAAAAAAAGTGTAGCATGATGTTGTAAACAGTTTTACTTCTTTCACATCGTTTGGGAATAATACATTGTTTGATTTTTAAGACTTTTTTTTCTTTCATAAACTTGGCTACCACTAGTATCATATGTATGCAAATCTACAAACAAGAAGAACTATGACTATAGCACATGAAACCATAAAGTTCCATTGTTTACAATTGCTTCTAAGAAATGACTTCCACTCACTTTTCTCTTTTGAATTTCATTTTTGTTTTCTGTGAATTTTTTTCCAAAATTTCATTGCTATTGAAGCTTTAGTCAGTGTCTATACCATCCTTTCCATTCCACTTTTCTTCATAATGTGCCACTTCATATGTCTTTCTATACTTTTTAATTTATTCCTCATATTTGTCCCTTTTTGTTTTTATTTTTATTTTTGGCCTGGGCCTGTGATTTTATAAGATCAGGTAATTCCCTGCACTTCTGACTCTTGGAAAACTTCCAATGGGTATTGAAAAGTTTATTGACTTACCCAGTCACAAAATTATGTACATGGTGGGCTTTGAACCCATATCTTCTTAACTTCAAATGTGGGTCTGGATCTACTTTATCAGGCTGCCTTTCATTTGTCATTTCTTGTGCTACAATAATTTTCCATTATGTTTATCTGTCCCCAAATATAAAGCAAGGCTATTTTCCTTATTGTTATTCAACATAGTGTTAAATATTCCAGCAACAAGATAAGAAAAAGAAATAGGGAATAAACCTTGATCAAAAGTGGATAAAATATCTGTTTGCAGATGAGATGATGAGTTCTTTAGAAGTCCCAAAAGACTCAGCTACAATAAAAAGAATGATTGAGATAATGGTTTTAGTAAAATAGTGAGAACAAGAGAAACTACAAAAAAATGAAGACGACTGCCACAAAAGACCCCACACAGAAATTAAAATTGCATTAGGTGTCACTATAGTATAAATTAGATGTGACAGATTAAAAAAAAAGAATATACATTAAAAAAAATATAGTTGTCAAAACAGCAGGTTCTGAAAGTGCATTTCAATTACCCCTAGAGGTCTCAGGGAATTTCACAATATTTCATTTTCTTTCTAGGAGAATCTAAGTGAAGGAATAGGAGAGAAGGATAAAGAGTGAATTTGGGGGAGGATCTGAAACAGGCTGAGGCTCAGAGGAAAATCATTATACTTATGGAGACCTATATACATGTAGAAACAATAAAATAAAATAAAAGGGGTTAAATAAATTTGCAAGTGATAAAGCAAGAAATAAAGAACAAGAAAGGGGGTGGGGGAAAAAGGTTGCCAGGGGATGGAGGAAGAAGTGGTTTTATTTATTTTTTTTATTTTTATTTTATTTTATTTTTTTAAGGTCAATTACCAATAACCTTGAACCTGAGGAAAAGCTGGTTTAGATACGAACTTGAAGACATGGAGAAATCTTAAACAATGCTGCCCACTACAGTTTAAGTAGAAAAACTGAAGGTAACTAGTATTTTAGTTGCTAGTTCAAAGTCCAAAAACCTTGAGCTCTTAGCACCATCTTCTGGCTGGTACTATAATAGAATGTTTATCTAACACACTTTATTTTTTCTGCATACAGAGAAAGAAAGGACAAAAAAGGGAGGTAATTCACAGATTAATCTTAAAATATACTTTTTTTCCTGTTGAAAACTTAAAGTGTGCCACCTGCTAGAATTTCTCTAAATATATTTTTAAACATCTTGAATATTAAAGAATCGAAACACAAAGTCAAAATTAACACCCCAACTATGTAACTTAGACAAGCTATTTAACCTCTTTCAGCCTCAGTTTCCTGACCTGTAGTGATAATAATAGCACTGGTCTATAGGGTTGTGAGAATCAAATGAGATAACAAATATAAAGCACTTTCAGAATCTTAAACTGCTATGTAAACGCTATCTGTAATTATGACAATCCCTACTCCTAGGTGAAATGTAGGGAGCTCAAAAAAAGAAAATTCCCAAACCCCTATTTCCATCCCACTCCCACCAAGGCACACAGCCATACATTGAGTTCTTCATTAATGCAAACTTCAGACCAAGAGATCACAGAGATAATCTAATGCTAATCCTTCTTTGTACTATAATCAGTCAAGTCCTTGCATTCAGTTGATGAATTCTGAGCCTAGGGAGCTTAAGTGACTTCCTCAAGGTGACACAGTGAGTTCATGATAGGAACTCAGGTCACTGGACCAGCAATATAGCCTATACTGAAGGGAGTAGTGCCCTTGTGCCTTTGACTTCTACCTTCATATTCCTTACTGTCACTGGGCAAATTAGAGTCCTATGACTAGTTAATCCTCAAAAGCTGTTTGTTCACGTGGACTTAACTAAGGAGAGTAGCATACTTTAAGTGCTTGCTTATTAAGCACTTACTATGTTCAGGGGCCTTGTGCTAAGCTGGAAATGATGTATTTTATCTTCAAGTAGTTTCCAGTTTAGTAAGGGGATAAGTAGTGTGGATTATTCTGACCTAGATATCCAGCTCCATTGTCCAAGGAGAGGGGACAAATGGGTTAGATGAAGGTGTAAGATATTATACAGTTTCTAGTAATAAATCAATATGTGTTAAGCTTGCTGAATCCATTCGCCTTTACCATTATGAGGTAAAGGAAAGCATTACCAAGAACTCTGATCAGTGACAAACAATATACCATATTTCACCACATAATCATCGCAGATTTTAGGCCAATTTTTTTTTGCAAAAAGTGGGGTGCAACCATTATATGAAGCTTTTTTTAAAAAATGTGCCTGTATTACTTAAAAATCACTTATTACTAAACTGTCTTTGGCGCAAGATTAGGATACACGAAATACTTGTGAATATATGTTAAAATTGAATACCGATATCGTGCATGCACTGAGAATTCTAGGCTAGTGGCTCAAAATGTGTGAGAGATGAGCATATCCATATGCCACTGGTGAATATATTGCTGCTCTGTTTACCTTGTAAGTGGTGTGAGGAACAGAACTATGCCATGGGATGATTATGTAATTAAAGATTATAAACCAATTTTTTAATTGAAAAAACAAAACAAAATAGAGTGTGGCGATTATACAGTGAAATACAATAGAACATCCTAACGTGGTGTCTCAAATAAGAGCATACAAAATGCCTATGAAAAAGCCAGATTATAAAATCAATCAGACTACAGATTTCTAAGTTCTCACAGGTAAATCATGGTACACATTAAATTAAGGGCCATATGTCTTAGTGTAAGAGTTTAGACCTAATGGAGATGCAAACACATACAAAAAAGAAACAACTTTAAGAAGTGTCAGGTGTCTGAGTATAGAGGGTACGCTGAATCATATAAGAGCAGCAAGCATTTAGACAGGACCTTAAGGTTTGCAAAGTAAACCCTGGAAGGTAGGTGCTGTTATTATCTGCATTTTACAGTTGAGGAACTTGAGGATGTGGGGAAGTGACCCAAGGTCACATAGCTAGTAAATATCTGAGGCTAGATTTGAACACTAATCTTCCTAACTCTGGGTCTAGTGCTAGCTCTAAAGTCACTTATTATATAACAGAGATAGCCTGGGGGAAAAACATTCTATGGATTGGAGAGACCTGTAATAGCTGGATACCCTGGAAAACTACAGAGAGAGAGAGAGAGAGAGAGAGAGAGAGAGAGAGAGAGAGAGAGAGAGAGAGAGAGGAGAGAGAGAGAAGAGAGAGAGAGGGAGAAGAGAGAGAGAGAGAGAGAGAGGAGAGAGGGAGAGAGAGAGAGAGAGAGAGAGAGAGAGAGAGAGAAGAGAGGAGAGAGGAGAGAGAGGAGAGGAGGGAGGGAGGGAGAGGGAGGGAGGAGGGAGGGAGGAGAGGGAGAGGGAGAGGGAGGGAGAGGAGAGGGAGAGGAGGGAGAGGGAGAGGAGGGAGAGGGAGAGAGGGAGGGGGAGGGGGAGGGGGAGGAGGAGGGAGAGGGAGAGGAGGAAACATTGTGATGTACAGCTTGGCTGGACCACAGATTATGAAAGAATCCAAAATGAAGCTGTAAACGCGGGTAAGATTCAGAGTGCTGCAGCGAGCCCTGCCAGACAGAACTTGATTGGTCAGATGCGTTGGTAGTTTCTCCGCTAGAATCGTCTCACAGTCTGGCAGCCACTTCTCCTCCTTTCTTTGGGGAAGCCTGCAGACTGCATGTCTTTAAAGAGTAATCAAGGCACAGGGCTGCACCCATAACACCCAGTGATTGATAGTTTGGCTGAAAACGCCAAAGGACTCGATGGTGACGAGTCACTAAAATTCTGACACAACCCATCAGAAGATCCAAAATGTTAAGATTTCTAGTGTTTAAAACCAATGCTCCCGTTATCCCATTATTTACTGTTAATGTTGGTTTTTTTAAGTTTTTCAGTGTAGATATTTTCTTAAGAAAACATGTCTATGGGGCAGCTAGGTGGCGCAGTGGATAGAGCACCGGCCCTGGATTCAGGAGGACCTGAGTTCAAATCCAGCCTCAGACACGTAACACTAGCTGTGTGACCCTGGGCAAGTCACTTAACCCCACTGCCTAGCCAAAAAAAAACAAAGAAAACATGTCTAATGTGTAAGAGTAGTCTGGAATAATGCAGTGCTCGGAGAAAGAATAGAAAGAGACAGGGTGATATGATAGAAGTCTCTGAACCAAAAATCAGGAGTCCTGATTCTATCATTAACTTGCTATATGACTTTGAACACGTTGCTTAAATGTCTCTTTATTGGAAAACGGTCCCGAGGACTCCTCCACTATTTAACCTCAATCCTTGTGTTTTTCTAAGTGTCAAGTTAGGTAATGTCTACGGAGGTACTCTACACATACGATGTGGATGCTGGGCCCTCTCTTCCGAAGCCAGGCCGCTACGCCCTTCCGGGTGCTGGGTTTCCCGGGGAGTATGTGGAGCGGCCCTTGACTGATATCCATTAGAGCTCTCTCGTCCCACCTCCTCCACTGTTAGCAGCCTGTAACTAGTGCCCCAGATTCATTAAAACTCTTAACACAGGGTACTTTGCACAAAGGAATGTTTACTTTGAAGATATATCAAGAGCAAAGTACAAACAATTCCCCCAAGACCTTAGGGGCATTATCAGGGGCGGGGAATCCGCAGCCTCGAGGCCATGTGCGGCCCTCTAGGTCCTCGAGTGACCTGGAGGCTTCAGGTTTCCCCTGCTTCGTACTCTCCCTTATATCACCTAAATCTCTGGGAAGAATAAACTCAAAACTTAGCTCAATTCCTCCATGGAAATGATCCCAAGTCTGCATTCAAAGGTGACAACACATGTCAGCCAGAAAAGTCCCTGTCCAGGTTCCTGCTGAGCTGGAGTCCCAAAGGTCACGCCTTCTTTCTCAGGTCATTGTTACCGGACTGATTCTAAAATGCTCAGACACCATAACACCTTTCTGATCTTTGGAATTGTCAAAATCCTAGACTCCAATTCCTACATACCAAGGATTAAGGCCATAAACCTCTGACGAGAGAAGGCCAAGGCCACACAATCTCTCTCCCCCTTACACCAGACACTTCAGCGAGCAAAGGAGTCAATGACAGACCTTTTCTAACGCCTCTTCAGCCAGCCAAAAAGCCCCCTCTTCAACACATAGTTAGTGAACTGGAAACAGTCGCAGAATATCTACACGTGCTCCACAATCTTCCTAAAGCACTTTGTTTACACGTCCTCAGGACTCTACTAGAAACAGGCTTCCGGCCTCTCCACGCCGAAAATTGCTGACACAAGTGTTCTATGTATGTGCCAGGGCCTCATTACACATATACAAGCCTTCCTCATCCTTCTGGGCCTGCCAGTAGTTTGTGCAATAATACTAAACAAAATATATTACTTTATCTAAGACTCAGGGTTCAAATACATAGCATAAAAATGAGGAGCATTGAAAGCACTTCTGTTACAGTAAAAGCAATGTAACACTGTAACTCAGTGTTAAAACAGCCAAGTTAACTAACCCAAGAGATGAAACAGTATGCACTGAGATCCAAGATTTGCCACATTGTAGAACACAATGATATAGGCACTGGTGACTAAATTGTAAATAAGGACACTGCACAGTTTCCATTCATTCATTCAACAAATATTTAAGCCCCTACTATAGGTAGTCAGGGTACAAAAATAAGTAAAGCCTTATCCCTACCCTCAAGAACTTACATTCTAGTAAGGGAATATAAAAATTGGAAAGAGGAGACCTGTATCACAGCTAGGAGGCTCAGTGGATAGAGCGTCAGGCCTAGAGTCAGGAAGGCCTGAGTTCAAATCCAGCCTCAGACACTTACTAGCTGTGTGACCCTGGGCAAGTCACTTAACTCTGTTTGTCTCAGTTTCCTGGTCTGTAAAATAAGCTGGTAAAGGAAATGGCAAATCACTCCAGTATCTTTGCTGAGAAAATCCGAAATGGGGTCATGAAGAGTCATACACAACTGAAAATGACTAAAAAATAACGAGAGCAAAATAAGCTGTCTCCAAAGTTAAGATTTTGATTATTTAATAAGGAGGAGACCATACAAATGTCAATAATCAGTGCTGATATTTCCCAAGATTGTTTTTCTGGCCCTGACATACAACAATTATCTTCCCCTGGGAACATTAAAAATCCTTCTGATTCTGGAATAACAGGGGAATAAGCTCTTTCTAGCTATGTATTGCTGACTACCTAATGCCATTTTGGCTGTACTTTACCCAAATTATGATAATAAATTTTCAACTGGAAGAAATGATCAAGATCAGCTAGTCCAGCTCCCACAGCTTACAGATGAAGAAATTGAGGCTCATAAGGGTGAAATGAATTGCTTAAACCATACAGGTAGCAAGCGGCAAAGCCAGGATATAACTGCACATCCTCTCATTCTAGATTTAGCCTGTTTTAGATGAACTTAAAAGATTATAACTACAGAGGATGCAATTGCTTCTGGAAAAAAAAAAAGCCTGGGAGCTTTATCTGGGCTACATTTCTCTTGCTTAATAAATAGCATGTATTCTTAGGATATATCAACAATCCTTTCTCTTCCATTCCATGAATCTTCACCTTACCTGAGAATTAGTATCTTATAGTAGAACACTGTGTGCTCAGCCAACTAAGAAAAAAGTCTGGGAAGGAAGCCTTGTAAACACAATGCAATCAACTTTCACTTTTCAGCGTTCTGATTTCCCTGGGGCTCAGAAGTGTTTCATACAATAGTAATATATACAAATTTTCACACATACAGTGATCTGAGTGAATTTTAAGCAGTCTTTTTCTATATCTAAAATATAACATTATTCTCTGGAAACAGGAACTGCACTGTGAAATAATTTTAGTAAATGTAGTGTCATAAAAAATAACTGACCTGGGTCTTCCCTCTGCCTGAGCAAAGTCTTCCTTGAAATGAACGACTGCTTTGGTAAGCGAGGGCACTGGCAGAACTGAGTGCTGGTCACAATTCCATAACTTCCTATCCACATGACCTTGGACAAGTCATTTCATTGGTGGCTTGTTTCCCCATCATCTGTAAAGTGAAGAGGATTAAATCAAAAGGCATCTAAAGTCTTCTGACACTCTGGCATTCTATAATGCTACGGTTTTTAATGTCCTTGGAAGGTCCTCAAATAAATGGAGCAGAGGAGTAAATTAGTAGACTCTTATTGATACCTCCTTCAACTTCAATGACTTATCTCTCCATTTTGAGCATTTAGTCTTTAGCATTACTGACCCCACCCTAATAACAAGATTTATTTGGCATATAACTCCTAGAAATGTATATACAATATAATTAAGAGACACATTTAAGTTTGAGGTAAATAACCTCTATGTAAGGCTAACAAATGCTGACATTTCTTTAACATTTAAAAGTTTGCAAAGCACTTTTGTGAATATTATCTTAATTTATTCTCACAACAGCTTTGGGAAGTAGGTGTTATTGTTCCCATTTTACAGTTGAGGAAACTGAGGTAGATGGCGGTTGTCAAGGGTCATACAGCTGGTAAGCATCTGAAGCTACATTTGAAGTCAGGTTTTCCTCATTCCAGGTCTGGCCCAGAGCCACCTGAGCCTCGTTAGGGAATTAAACATTTCACAAGTAGAAGATCTGAGGATAAATTATTCCCCTGACCTTACCTTACCTTACCTCTGATGGCTGCTTCATGTTTGGCAACTTTGAGTTCTAGAAATTGAGTTTTGTTTTATCCTGCATTCCACACAGGAAAGACACTGGAAGAGTTCACTTAGACCTCTGTGATGAGTTGCAGGAAATAGAAGCCTAGATCCACTCTGGGAAGATGCATCTAGGCACTAGGCCAAGTTAGAGGAATATCGCACTAATTACAGAAAGGATCACTTTAGTGCAAAAATGATGATGATGATGTTGATAGCTACACTCTTAAGTCTGGTCCCCACTGACTGAATTTATGATACCTTTTCCACTGACCACATTAGTTTGGCCACAAAGTCACATATTGACCACTGTATTTATTTATTCATTCATTCAACTGCCATTAAAGAGAGAAGATAAGCCAGCATGACTGAAGTATCACAGCATTCTGAGAGATGGGAGGCAGGATATGCCAAGAAGGACAAACCACCATCACTACCTTCATTTACTTCCCCTTAAGACTCTGATGAAGACAGCCTGAGGGGAAAAAAAGGCAAAGACAAAGAGACTTGGGGGTTCCATTAGCTCCTAGATCACCTGTCCTGCTTCCAGTCTTTCCACCCTACCCCATGGCCATCATTGAAGGGAGCAACTCATGAAGAAGAGCCTGGCATCCTCACCAACCACCCAAAATCAACTTCCATCACCAAGAAGGCACTGTGGTCCCCACCTCCTCAGTAGCCAACAGTTACTTAATATATGGGGGGGGGGCAGAATTTCTCTCCACTGTGAAATGATTCCACATCAGAAACTGATATGGTGTATAAATAGAAATGACATTAAAGAAAATGTGTTACTGTCTGCTTTGCTGCTGCACCTTTGGCAAACATTCGGCTGACTTGAAACTGAAACCTCTTCTATGTGCTGCCTCCCCTTACTGGAAAGTGAGTTCCTTGAGATCAGGGATTTTTTTCATTTGTAACTCCAGCACTTAGACCAGTACTTTGCATGGAGTAAATCCTTAATAAATGCTTTATCATTCATTCATTCATTCTCTCCACCGTTACAGGAAACAGTGAATCTGAATTCACCAAATCCCAGAATGTACCCTCTGTTACTCAACATTTTTAATTGAGTCTAAATGGTGAGACTGTAGTCCTTTTCTACGTCAAATGAAAAAAAAAAGAAAGTAAAACATAAAATTCACTTTAAAACATGAGAGGTTAACAATTGTAAGATGACTATACTTAATTTCATAAGAATGAGAATACCACACTTATAACAGGGATTCCAAAAAACTAAATTAAGTCGGGTAGGAACAGAAATGATTTAGTTGTAGCATAGTAGTCAACATAAGCAAAGGCAAATAGCAGAAGCCCTGGGAGCCTGAACAAATGTTTGGTGACACTTTCATTAGCATGTTGTCACTCTCCACCACATACACCTCTCTTCCTTTTCTCCCCCTTCTTTTTGTGTGTGTGTGTGTGTGTGTGTGTGTGTGTGTGTGTGTGTGTATCTCCTCCTTCTTCCCTTTATTTATGTTTTTATTCACTACCGTGCATGGATTTTTACAATTCACTAGCACATCAAAGGCCTGCTGTTGGCATTCAGGCCTGAAACAGTTTGCTTAATGGGGAGCACCCCTTGACATTTCCCGCCATTCAGACCTCAAGCACACAGAGTAGTAGAGTCAAAGGTTCAGTGAAGGTCAGGAGGAGACCCAAGACCTTGAATTGAATTGTTCATGTTTTTCTAAGGTAGCCAAGTATGAGAACAAATTCAATACAACTGGTCAAATGTACAATATGACAACATCACAGCAACAACACTGACCATCTCTAATTCTGTTTACAATAGAGAAAATTACTTTAACAGTCTGGAATAAAAGACTTGCACTAAAATACTCCTCTGATGCCGCCTATGGGTGGAGGAAGATAAATTACAGCCAAGATGAATATCTATTCAATCAACAGTGAATTGTAGCAATATGTGTGGTAGAACTGCAAGAGTATGCAACTATATAGGAGACCCAAGAATAGGCAGAAATTATTAAATGGGACATACTATGACACTTGCCTGCTTGTTATATTCCTGAACTTTTTAAAAGGTCTCCCTGAACATGGGGCCCACCCTGTAGAGTTATATGTATATATGAGATAAGGGGCCCTTCGGGGCCCATGGAGGTATATGCATGTTGGCTATGATAATCTGCAAGGTTAACCACAGACTGAGCTACCCTCCTTTTTACCCTTACAACCAATGTTGCCCAGTCTTCAAAGCAAAGATCCGATGCAGAGGAGAAAGAGACCACCCTAGAAGCAGAGTTCTTCCCTTCCCTCAAATAGAAAACCATAAATACTGGGATTTGCTGCTCTGTCCATGGTCACTTTATGTTTTGCATTACATGCATCCTGAGGAGAAACAGCCCCTAAGAAATTCAAACAGGCTCACTCAGGGAACAAACAACAATCACTTCTCACTCTAATTTTGCTGACTCATACATACTCTTACATCCATGTTCCACAGCCCAACTGTGGGTGTCCTACAAGGCTCTGCCCTTTATCCTCTTCTTGTTTTTTCCCCACTCTCAGTGACCTTGTTAGCTTCCTTAGGTTCAAACATCCTCTTCATGCAAATAACCCTCAAGATGACCTATTTAGCCCTACTGTCTCCTTTGTGTTCCAGTCCCATATCACTAGCTTCCTGCTGGACGTTATTTCCACATGGATGTCTCATGGGCGTCTCAAACTCAACATGTCTATAAAAGAATTAATTATCTTCTCCCCTAAATTCACCCCTTCGTCATTTTTTCTCCCTGTTCACGTTGAGGGTACCAGTAGCCTTTTGGTGACCCTGGTTCACAATCTTGACTTCTTGATTGTGATTCATCCCTGACTCTTCCTTCTTTGCCCTGTATTTTCTTGTAGTCCCCTTAGAAATAACTGCCCTGATCCATTTCGTAGTGTGTGATTTGTAGTTTCTATAACCCTTTGTTATAATGTGCACAAGGCTATGTTTGTTTCTTAGAATTCTGAAATCACAAGGGCCATCTCTCCACTGGGAAATGTAAATGAATTGATATGGCTTGCTGGAAAACAGATACATGCATACACAGATTCATATAAACCTATAGTAATTATAGATGCCTTTCTACCTTTTTCAGGGTGTTTGTATATTAGAAATATATTATGAATTTATACTACACACTTATATGCTAGTTGACTTGATCTATATAGTCTTAATTGAATATTGCCTTTCTTTGCTTTCACCTCTGAAACTAGCCAAGGAATTCTCCCCTTGTTTCCACAACTTCACAGATAAGCAGCTACCCAAACAGCCCCCTAACAGTAATGCTCATAGATGAGTTCCTCTACACCACCCTCTCTTATTAAGGTGACATTGAAAAAATGGGAAATTTCATATTTCATACTCATTTCCCTCCACCATGTACTGTACTCAGACATCTCAAAACATTGATCTGGAAGGAGATAATGCCTTGGTCCCCACCAATCATCATCATGGAACCTCCAGAAAGGAGGAAGCATCAGAAATATATATATCAGAAATGAGGGGTTTTTTTCTATAACAGAAGGGGAAGCCATATTATGTGGAAACTGCCAGTCATCACCCCAATCTGGATTCAGATTTGGAGGCCTACAGCAATTCTTCCTACTCTTTAGCTGATAAAGACTACCTTCTAATACATCTCTTTTGAATATAGAAGTATTTTTCATAGATTTCCTTCTTTGCCCTTTTCTATTACAGATGCTGGATTATGACATAATCACTTATTTAGAGACTTGTCTGAGGCTAAATGTAGGAACTAAAATGTGTGGGAGAACCTGGTCAAATCTCCTCATTTTAAAAGCTCTCCAGACTCATGCAGAGACTCTTTTATTCCCATTGTTGCTGTAAGTGGCTTCAATTTACATTTCTAATCATTGTAAAGTCTTTTTGATTCTACTTCCACAGAATCTCTTGCATCCTTTCTCTTCTCTCCTCTCATATAACCTCTATTCTAATTCAGACCCTAATCACCTCTTACCTAGACTATTGCAATAGCCTTGTAATTGGACTCTTGGCTTCCCATATTTTCCCTCTCCAATACATCCTCCACACAGCTGCCAAAACAACCTTCTTAAAGGTCACCATTCCTCTGCTCAATAATTTTCAGTGGCTCCCAAATGCTGCTAGGATAAGTACAACACAGTCTCTTCCAGTTGCCATTTGAAATCCTTGACAGTCTGTTTCCAGCATACCTTCCCATGATTATTACATATTCTCCCCGTTCATTAACCCTATATTTCAGTCCAAGTCATCCACCAGCTATTCTCTTTGATGGCCCTCCATTTTGCTATCAATTTGTCCTGGACTTTCCCATGTCCAGAATGTATTCACTCCTTATGGCTGCCTTGTAAAATCTATAGCTTCCTTCAAGGTTTAAACCCTATGCCACAATGTTCACCAACAAACAAACAAACAACTTTCCTGATCCCATTTATTAGTGATCTTTCCCTTCCTGAATTATTATTATATACAACTGTCACCCGCGACTAAGTGTTGCATCAAACGGAGGAGTGTGCAATGAAGAAACATGGGCCAGGCAGGTCAGTGAAAGACTGAGCCATTTATTATTCTGAGGGTCCAAAGCTAACAGTCATCTCTGCAGAGTTCCCAAGATTCTTAGGACACTAATCCCAGCCCTTATGTGCATCCTTAATTGTTCACACCTGCTTGCCAACAAGGTTCAAGGGGTAGAGTGTTCTAACACCTTCCAGGCAGGGGAAATTGCTGAGCCAAATATTCTGAATAATTAAGCCCTTATGGGTAGGAAAAGGAAAGAGTCAAGCTCTAACCTAAATTCCTTATCCCATATTAGACCCTTCAGCTCTGGCCCTCAACATACAATAATGCTTCCATTAAAGTAAACTACTTTCTCCCGCCAGTAAAATGTAATAAAATGTAATCCAGGTCAGGGCTTTTTTTTGTTTCCCCGTCTTGTCTCTTTTGACTTTGAATCCTACTCAGGACTAGCACTCTGACTTGTACACAGTTGGTATTTAATATTTGTTGGATTGGAATTGGCACATGTGTATTTCCAAATATTGCTGAAAAAAACTGAAACCAAGAACACATAAATGCCTGTGTTTTGTTATCTACATTTTAAGAGGAGCTGAGTTTCTCATTATAGCCAGATCCTAAAGGTAGGAGGGCTTAGTTCTTCTTGATTTACTTGTGTATTGGAACTACATGCAACCAGGCGTCATGAACTAGACTTTTAATGCTCACTATGATATGAAGATTACTGTAGGTGCTCAGAGACTTTATTGTGGAAACACAAGCTCTCGAGGGGTTTTATTTAGCAGGAAAGGATTCAAGAACTGGCCTGTCAAAGGCCTATATGTCATCCAAGAATCAGCCCAAGTTTATTTATTTTTTATAAATAGTATTTTCTTTTTTTTCCAATTATATGTAAAGATAATTTTTAGCATTTTTTAAACAAGATTTTGAATTCCAAATTTTTCTCCCTCCCCTCCTCCTAAAATGGTAAGTAGTTTGGCATAGGTTATAGACGTGCAATCACGTAAAATATATTTCCATATTAGTCATAGTTGTAAAATAAGAAACAAGAAAGAAAAAAACAAAAAAAATAAGTGAAAACAGCATACTTTGATCTGCATTCAGAGTCCATCAGTTCTTTATCAGTATGTGGATAGCATTTTCCATCATGAGCCTTTGTAACTGTCTTAGATCATTGCACTGCTGAGAAGAGCTAAGTCATTCATAGTTAATCATCATACAATGTTGCTGATACTGTGTATGATGTTTCCCTAGTTCTGCTCATTTCACTTGCATCAATTCACAGAAGTCTTTCCAGGTTTTTCTGAAATCTGCCTGCTCATCATTTCTTATGGCACAATAGTATTCTACTGAATTCATATACCACAGTTTGTTCAGCCATTCCCCAACTGATGAGCATCCCCTCAATTTCCAATTTCTTGCCATTATAGAAAGAGCTGCTATAAATATTTTTGTACATGTAGGTGCTTTTCCCTTTTTTATGATCTCTTTGGGATACAGATCTACTAGTGGTATTTCTGGATCAAAGGGTATGCAGTTTGGTTGCCCTTTTGGCATAGTTTCAAATTGCTCTCCAGAATGGCTGGATCAGTTCACAACTCCAACAGTTTCAGCCCAAATTTAAAGAGGCCCAAAATCCAAAGGCTAGCCATCTTGTCAGCTATAGTAACTCTACATTGGTGGAGGGAATGCCCACCCCAATAAAATTGTGACTCTTAAATGCAATCATGAAGTATCCCTAAAGTTATCAGTTTTCAAGAAATTGGCCCTCAATTGTTGGTATCTAGCAATGATGAATAGCTATTTTCTATCATCATAAGGACAAAAGAGGAGGAATTGGATTTATGTCTTCAGGTAAAATGTGAAACTTTAAAACATGAGAACTGTCATACTGCATCAAACCAGTGCTCCTTCCAAGACAATAGTCTCTAACAAGGGCATGAAGGGACATTGGGTTATATCACCACTCTTTGAGATTAATGCCACTACATTTTTGAGGCTTAGGATTCTATTCTGTATCAAACTTTGCCATAAGAACATTAAGAATAACAACTAAAATTTAGAATGTTAATGTTTACAAAGTTTTCCTTGCAACAACCTTGTGAGATAGTGGACCACGATGTTTTATGGTAGGTCATAATCTCAAGAGAGATATAACTTAGGCATCTCCAGCCTCTTTTATAACTCATATTCAGATGGATTTATCTCACTGATTTGGAAGTTCCCTGGAACACTGAAGATCACAATCCATCCTGTACAACTCTTATCAATTCCCTCCCATAAGTTCAACAGGAAAGTCCACCCAACATGATAGAGGCTTTTTTTCTTTTTATGACATTGTAAGGATGCTAGTGCAGCACCCTGTTTATGTACTTGTCATCTCACCATTTCCACATGAACAACCCATCTTATTTTTCTATCATAAGTTCCCTAGTAACATATTTTAATGCTATTTTCTTCAAGGTTCTTCGGTAATAATATGTTGAGGCTTCTTATTCCAAATCCAGCACAGTTATTATTGGCAACCTGATAGTAAGCATGATTACATTTTCCACCGGTCACTGAATCTTTAGTCAAAAGCAAATTAGTGGCACTATTTAGTGGGGAAAGCTCTGTTCACTGTTCATAGAACTCTGCTGGTTCTGGTTTGGTCACTAATTTGGACTTCATTCAAATTTGAGCCTTGGTTGCCTTCTATTAGTGAAGTGACAAATTATAGTATTTAATACTCTTCGGCTTGGAACTATTTCCAGTTGAGAAGGGGTTGGGCCTTACGACTATAAAGCTAATTGTCTACTTTCTATAAATCACAGAATATTAAGTTTATAAACAGAAGCTTTCTTTTAGTAAACTAAGGCTGTCTGCATTCCACAAGAATGGAGGTTTAACAATTATTTGGAGGATTTTAATAATTATTTGATAAATACATGCTGAATGAATGGTTATTTTGAGCAAATATCCTTGGCCCTAATGTGTGTGGGTTTAGTTATCTGGATTCTTCTGTAGACAGCCTTAATTTTCCTGTAAAATATGATTGCAAGTACCTGACCCTATCATTTTTTTCCAGGTATCTTTAAAATACCTCTAAAAGTAGATAGACAGATGTATAGACAAAGAGATAGATAAGGATAGATAATTATCTATATAGCTATCTATCTTTCTATTTCTCCCTATCTATATCTCCATACCTATCTCTCCATAGCTATCTCTCTATCTATCTATATCTCCAAAAATGGAATTTGTTTCAGGCTTAGTGAGTGCTCATTCATGGTTCAGCTTAGCACCAGAGGCAGAGTTCATACTTAATACCCTGGAGAATCAATCTATCTAAGCCCCTATCTTGATGAACTCTTCAAAAACAGTTCACATTGGAAAAAAAAATCTATTAAGTCCATGAAGACCATTTTTTCATAGACCAAACCTTCGTATTCTAGTCCTGAATATGCTTCTCTCAGAAGTCGATCCATGTCAAAAAGAGCAATACAGTCTGAGAATGAGTGGCGAGAGCTCCCAGACTTAGATTCAGGAAAACCTGGGTTCAGATCCCATCTCTGATATTTATCAGATGTATGACCATGTGTCAGTCACAGAAGGTCTCTGAGCCTCAGTTTCTTTATATGTAAAGTTGTATATAATAATACTTTTAGAACCTACATCACAGGATTAACTTTGGAACCTTTAAAGTATTATGTAAATGCCAGTTACTATTAAAGCTACATTTGAGCAGAGAAGTCTTAATGTAAAGGGGACACTGTGTATTATCACTGTTTAGTGAATACCGTGCGCAAAATAGACATTTAACAGACATTTGTTGATTTGAATAGAATACTGGATAAAAGAGCATTAGAGCATCTGCACGCTGCCTGGCCTCACAATCTCTAACACATCAGCTGAGCACTTTTTCAATAGGTTCAATTTCAGTTTGACCTACATATTAAAGCACTGTATTTGGTCAGTAGTACTGGCATGAGAACCTCATTTGGATTCTCAGTTGATCAACCACCCTAACAGGCCCTTCTATCAACCATAAGCTTTGTTAGCACTACATCTTAGCCAGGATTATTAGAACTAATCTGCCACTGCAGGTGCAGGATGCATCTACACATCCAGGCTTAGCTGTCTGCTCTCCAAGTGGGCTCAATATCTGTGCCCACGTGCATGGGAAGATCAGAATTGGACAGAGTTCTCTATAACACCATTTGCACCTGGATCTCCCTCTTGGAAAGAATATTTAGGCAATCCTCCCTCTCTGCTGCACAGACCAGTAATGGATTGGTCACAGGGCTCAAAGAAAGGCCATGAAAGTCAGCACACAATGTCCAGACTTAGGTTCAGTAGATATTTTCTAGCAATGCCATTCCACCAAGCCATGGTCTCAAGGTCTAAGAAAGGATTATGGTGTGCTGAAGTGTATTTGAGATCCTGACCTCTTGAGCTCAGTGGAGTCAGAAGGAGACGTGCATAGCAGCTGCCACCTCTGATGGAGAAGCTAGGGATGGAGAGAATGCTAACAGCCAAAGAGAAAGGACAGAGGCTCTGCAAAGATAGGCTGACCAGGAATAACAGGTTGGTTTGCTGGTCATGGACAGACTTCCTGGATTAAACTGACGGAATACCAATTGAAAAGTACTGTGGCTAGACTTTTACAAATCTAATGAAGCACAACCAAATAACCTCTCCCCACCAACTTCAGATGCTACAAATTAATCATACAATGCCATTCCAATAATGCTCCCTCCTATTTTGCACCATCTAACCTGTGCTGTGGTAACTCCTGCTTGTCAGGGACTCCAGGGATACACTCTGGCACCAACCTGCCTTGGCTTTTCACTCTATACATGCTCGCTTTCCAATGGGAATGCCATCTCCTTATCTCCAGATGAAGAATGCTTTCCCAAAGGTTTGCCTGACCACCTATAGATGCAGGCTTTGTCTTGCTTCAAAAGGGATATGGCACCATTACAGTCACTGAGACATTGTTGATATTAGCTCATCAACATGTGCAGGTCTTTGACAGTCTGAGGCTGGCAATCCATTCTGGCTCCATTTTCTTTCATAGTAACATTGAGTCAAACAGTGTTATATGATTATACCCTATAGTTGGAATGCTTCAAAGATCATGGGAACTGATCCTTTCCTAAATTATTGGAATTCTGTTCGCTATATATGGTTCTAAGGCAGAACCTGCCCCTTTGGCTTGGAATAAAGAGTTGGGTCCTGTCTGTTCAGGGAAGGACAAGTATCTCTTGAAAGAGTCCCAAGTCTGAATCTGAGAGCAATGAGAGGCTGGAGATGAGCTGACAGAGACAGAGGGATGCAGTGGCAAGAGAATAGGAGTGAGAAGCAAAGGATAGGAATTCAAATTTTAGCTTTGCTCCTTGCGTGATCTTGGTCAAGATATGTAGCCTCTCTGGGCCAGCAGAAGGCAGGCTAGAGTCTCTTTCAGTTCTAAAGTCCTTTGAGTACTTGACAATGAAGCATATAGGAAAGGGACAGAGAGTGGGCAATAAAATATAAACAGTCCAAGCCTCACATCACTTCCCAGACATTCCCAAGACATGTTACTTTATCTACTTTGACCAGCCATCATTGTTATCTCCACCCCACAGGAACCTTGGACTCTGTCTCTTGGGTATCAGACTCTGACCATCAGTAAGCTTTTTCCTTATCTTAGCGAGAACCAAGTTTCCATGGCATGTCCTGGCCATCTCTAAACCTCGCTGCCTGGGTACTGCCCTTCTCCCCACTCCCCTCCTAGATCGTCCACATGTATTGTCTTCTTCCATTAGAATGTAAACTCCTTCAGGGCAGAGACTAACTTGCTTGTATTTGTATCCCCAGTACTTAGCACAGTGACTGCACATAGCAGTGCTTAATAAATGCTTACTTTCTCATTCTATCCATCTATCCCTCACCTGTTTTCTTCAACAAAAATAGGGAAGTTATAAAGAGGTAATTTTTTTTGTGGAAGATGAGTTCCATTTTGGGTATATTTTATTTGAGTTGTTGGTAAGATCCAATGGGATGGGTGGGGGGCATGGAGGTGAGGGGGAGAAAAGAAGAGGAGGAGGAGTTGAGAGACGGGGGGGAGGGAGAGGGAGAGAGAGAGAGAGAGAGAGGAGAGAGAGAGAGAGAGAGAGAGAGAGAGAGAGAGAGAGACAGAGAGAGAGACAGAGAGAGAGAGAGAGAGAAAGAGAGAGAAACAAGACAGAGCCTTGGAGAACACCCCTGGTTGTAGGTGAAGCAACTAAGATGCCCAGAGGAGACTACAGAGTAGATTAACAGGTTGAAAGAGAACCAAGAGAGAGTTGTCACAAAAATCCAGGAAAGGGAATCTTCAATAAATGAAAAAACAATTAAAAACTATTTACAGTAAAGTCTTGAAAAATCAGTATGCCAGAGCTTATTGCCTTTTAATGTTTAAGTCAGGAGACATATCTGTGCTGAAACTACAAAAACTTTTTTTAAAAAACATCCTAAAAGTCCACAATAGGGGGGGCTCATTACTATGAAAGTCAATCCTTCTAACAATAAACTGAAACCCTCATTTCTAAAGCAGTTGATTATTATTTCTCTAGTTAAACAGGAGTAAAGGTCAGAAATCAGTAAAATAAAGCTAAGATGGGATTTTATGCACTTTGGCCACTTTTCTTGGCCATGGGGTGTTTTCTTTGAGTTATATTGCAAATGCAATATCACTTTCTTTTTCTGATATGTTGTAATTTATAATAAGATTACTACGATGCTTTTTAATGTGTTTATGTTTCTCATTTCCTAGGAGACCAGCTTATGGCCAAGGGCAAAAGAAAGGCCTGTAAATTGGCTTTCTTCAATTTTGACTATATTGACTCTTCATTCAGTTGGAGTGAAAATTCGATTCAATAGGGTTCTATACCAGGAGGCTGAAGGAAAGGTATGAAATTCCATATAACATCTTAGATGACTTTTAAACAAACATAACAGAGACAGGAGCCAATTGAATATTCTCCCCTGAAGAGCAGTCAAGTCAGGAGGCCACAAGCTTATTTCAACAAGATTGCAATTCCAATTATACCCATTCCTGTACTGTATCAAATTAGTTTAGGCCCAAGTAAGGTTGCAACTATGATAAACAATTAATAAGCAATTTCCTAAAAGACACTTAGCAACAAACATGGAGGTAAGAAGAGTATGCTGAAACAAAGCTAGAAAGATTAGCTTCAAGGGATCTGCGCCTTTCAAGTAAGGCAGGAGGTATTTAAGCTACATTTGCCCTGTCCTTAGAGCTGGTGCACCCTGGTCAGAACAGCTGAACCCTTATCTGAATTATAGTGTGGTTTAAGAGAGAGTCCCCTATAGCCTGAGGGCAAAGTATTGAAAATGGCATAGAATGGCATCATTTTATTTGAGGGGAACCAAATCAGGGGTCTCAAATCAATACTGCAGACAAGGAAAATGGAGTGAGACTGAGGCAGGAATGAGGTGAAAATTCTCATCTAGGAGGGAAAGGCTCACTAGAAATCTTGAGTCAAAGTTGGGTAAACTGAGGAACTCCCCACTCCCCTTTATCTGTGTGGTGAAAGTGGTCCCAATATCCTGCTTTCTCACAGAAGATGTGATCTGTAACTGGGTCAGTTCTTGAAGTCTTTCCAGTTTCCTGGCCTAGCTCTTTAGAAAACAAAGTTTACCACCATAGGCAGAGTAGGATTTTTCTGTAGGAAACTATAAAAAAAGTGGGACAAAATAACAATAACATTTATATACCACTTCAGATTTTAAAAAAGTTTTAAAACTATATATTTTCATAACTGTTTTTGTTATATTATATAGTAGCTTATTTTCTAAGATTTTTTTTAAAATTCAAGGCATTCCAACAAAGAAAGCAAGGAAACTCCTCTCTGCATTATTCTCAGTGGGATCAGAGAAATATTTTTCTTTTATAAAAAGGAAGGAAAAATTCAATTTAATTTTATTCGTTCATTCAGCGGCTTGTGCACAAGCCTGAGTTCCTGGATGGGGATAAAAAGCAGAGTCCATGTTTCTCCCAACATCCCTCACCAGGAACCCTAAAGAACTTAAATATACCAAGGCAGGATAAGACCAAGTACAGGCAAGTTTAACAGAAGATAGAGTCTGATCAAGGTAAAGAACAAATCCAGATAAATTCCTTCAGGAAAGAATAAGAAGAGATCAATTTAACCTGGCTCTTTTCGGAGAAATTTCTCTGTCCGCCACTATTGCTCTTTGAAAGTGGACTGGATTGGGAGTTGGAGGATCAGGCCTTCCAAACCTAACCACAAGGCATTGTGGGAGGATTCTGGACTTGGTGTGAGGAAAGAACGAGTTTAAATCCTAGCCCTGAGACATTTTTAACCCAGTACTCAGCACAGAGTAATTCTTTAAATAAAACAATAAAGTTCTTTGTCAGTCTTTCATCTATCACCTATCTGTGTGACTGAATCACAACCTCTCTGTGCCTCAGTATCCTTATCTGTAAAACAAAGGGGTGTGAGTCCATTCCCTCTAAAGATCCTTTCCATCCTTCTGACTCTCTTCTGCTATTCTATAATGCCGATGGGTCTTTGTATTCTCCTAAGTGAGCAAGCTGGAATGTGGGGTCAGGAATACCTGGGCTCTGATGCCTCTCCTCAGCCACTTTCATGCTGTGACTTCGCCTCTCTGTGCCCCAGTTTCTGTGTGTCCCCTCCGGCTCTATAACCCTCGTGGATGCTATTAGCCCCGGGTCCCAACGCCTGACCTCCACTCCCTTCCTGCACAGTGTGAGGCTCCTCGGGCTTCAGCGAGGCCTCCAGGGAGGGGCGGGGAGGGGCTGGCCCGGCGTGGGGGGCGTGGCGGGAGCACGCCGCCTGGGCGGGGCCACACTGGCCCAGCTTTCTAAGCGGAGGGCGGCTGGGCCAGGTGCCATACGGAGTGGACATGGGGCTGTGCCTGCCCTGCCTGGGAAATGGGCCCCGGGACCCGCCACACGTAGTAAGTGAGGCCTCTGCGCTGTCTCCCCCTCCCTCCCCTGACGTCCTTCCCACTCCCCGGCCCAGGAGCGACAGGTGTCCCTGGCAGCCTGCTGGCCACTTTCCTAGCCCCGGCTTGCTCGCCTCCGCCTCCCCGGCGCCTCGGGGAGCGGCTGGTCTTCCCTTCCGCCCCAGGGTTCCCTCCGGGACTGGACGCTGTTGCGGCCCCAGTTGCCCCGGGGGGCGGGTCTGAGAGCCTGGGTTGCGGGAGCCTTCCAGTGCAGGGCGGGGCCGGGGGTGGGGTAGGGGGAAGGCACGTGCGTGGCCTGGACAATGGGGCTTGTGTGTACTGGAGGGCGCCCCCCCCTCCGCCCCTGGCGCGTGAGACCACGGGGGGGGGGGAGTCTGAAGCCCTTTCAGGTGGGGTGGTGAGAAAGGGGACAGCTCCTAGGATCTCATTGGTTAGAGAACTGCCAGGTGAGAGCGTGGCCCTACTATGAACACCTGCGCCTGCTCTACAGTTTACGGAACTTCAGGTTTATTCGGGAGCGGCCAGGTCTACATTGGCTAGAACGCTGGGTAGACCTGAATTCGAATCCACCCTGTTTGTTGCAATTCCTCATCTGTAAAATGGGAACAGTTTAAAACCTGTCTCCCAAGATGGTTGTGAGGATCAAATGGATAATACTTGCAAAGCACTAAACACAGTGTGGAACACATAATAAGTGCTGCATAAATGTTAGCCGTTGTTATTGTTGTTAATTGTTCTTGTTATCTGGGGCAGGGATAGGTTCCAGGGTCACATAGCTGGTATGTATCAGAGATAGGGATTGAATAGTTCTCGGCTCTAGGATCGGTTCTCTGTTCATTGTGCCATGTTGCCTCTCTTGGTGAGCTCTTATGTTCGCTGCGATTTTGGCATAGGGAGTGGCCCATTATTTCATTGATTTTTGGCTTGTGAATTTTATCAGGCTCTAGGACCTGCAGTTTAATCCCTGTCATAGATTCCATACTGCAATGAACCTGAAAAATCAGCTAGTTTAACTCCTTTATTTTTATGAATGGAAAACTGAAGCCTCCAGAGCTTGGGTCTTGCCCAGAGTTACAGAAGTTGCAAGTGGCAAAACAGGGGTGCAATTCTAGGTCAATCCAACTCTAAAATCCCAGCACACAGTCCTCTGTACCCAGCCACTTCTCACCAGGTGTCTTCTTGGTCATTGGCGTAGAGTCCCATGAATGGTAGTTTGGGTAGAGAAGAGTTTTCTTTACATTCAATGTTATTTCCCAGTTCCATATTTCCAGAAGTTTTCACTTAATTGGAAAATTTCTTGGAGTGCTCCTATTGCTACTTATTCTACTGTGATTTCTGGATATACATTTGTGTTTATTTACTGTAAAATTCCATATTAAAATGTAGTTCTGCTTTGCTTTTACAGTAATGCAGATGTTCATTCAATATATCCTTTGTGGAAGGCTTTTTTTTTGAAAGAATGTTTTTACATCAATATGTTAAAAAGAGGATCCCTAGAAAACTCAAGAGATTTGTCTCTTCCCTTGGCAGAGGTCTCTTGAGAAACCCTTGTGCAGCAGCAGAAGCTTGGGAGTCAATGGACCTACATTGTATCTTAAGCTCTGTCACATCCTAACATCTGTCCTTGGCACTTAAAGTAACTTCTGTTGTATGTAGCGTTGTCTTGTCTTTTCAGCTATAGAAGGCATCATGGGGGACTTACACTTTATTCCCTATATAACCTACTGTGGCAATACATAACAGAAAAAGAAAAGACATGGGGGGGGCAGTAATCATTTTCTGAGAAATAACTATATACCTCAAAATTATTAACACTTCGGTATTACAAAGCATTTTATTACTTATTTGAACCTTTCACAACAAACCATCCATATCTTGAATCCTTGCTGGTTAAGTACCCAACAAGGAAGGCTGCTTCCTTCTTTGCTTTAGTCTCTGACAAAAAGTAACAATTCTTACCAAGGCCAACACTTCTGCTATAATTTAGTAAGCATTTATCAAGCGCCTACTGAGTTACAGATACTGTGTTTGGCTCTAGGGATGCAAAGAGAAACTGCTGTGATCTGGGGCAGGTAGGTGGCACAGTGGATAGAGTACTGGTCTTGGAGTCGGGAGGACCTGAGTTCAAGTTTAGCCTCAGACACATAACACTTACTAGCTGTGTGACTCTGGGCAAGTCACTTAACCCCAGTTGCCTCACAAAAAAAAAAAGAGAGAGAGAAAGAGACAGAGAGAGAGAAATTTACATTCTATTTGAGCCCTTGATCTATCCTTCAATTATTCTCTCTCTCATGCAAGAACACACACACACTTTTGATCTTTTCCTCCTACTTACATTCCAAAAGCCTTCCTGTTTTGTTAAAATAGCAACAGAAAAACAACTTTTTAAATTTGCCATGACATACCTTCTATCATATTTTATTTCCCAATCCTTTTATAACTAAACTCTAAGTTCTTTTGTTTGTTTTTGTTTTTGTTTTTAAAGCCTTCTGTAACCCTTGTGTTCACTTCTTCTTCCACTTCTCAGTCAGGTCAGATCTTCCTAACATCACCCCAAGATCTCTTCTGCCATTTCCTTCTGCCCACTCACATAGCTGACACACCATTTGCGGGTGGTATAAGGGTCACCTCTTGCTTTGAACCTCCTGATTGGACTTTGGCCTTTCTATCCCCTCTGTAGCTCATCTTATACTAGCTGCCAGAAGGAGAAGTCTGACAACATTGGACTTTCTCGACATTTTTGGTGACTTCTGTTACCTTTAGGAAAAGATGTGAATTCCTCAGCTTGGTTTTTAAAATCTTTCAGAGTCTGGCTCTAGCCAAGTGCATGTTATTCACATTTCATCCACGCAAAATTCCAGGCAAACTGGCCTTGCTGTTCACCTTATACAACCTTCCATCCCCATCTCTGTGCCTTTTCATACACCGTCCCTTCGTCTTCCCTTCCAGTCATTTTCTATACTTTGGACAAAGTGATTTCCAAGCACAAATCCAATCATATCACTCCCGCCCACCTATTTCAGTAAACTCTAGTTGTGCCCTATCAAATTGAGGATAACATATGTGCTTTTCTGTTAGGCTTTTGAAGCCCTTCTTAACCTAGCCCCAGATTTCCTTTCCAGCCTTGTCCATTACACCCCTTCCTGTACTCTCTGATCCAGCTAAATTGTTGTCCTCACTGTTCTCACACTAGATATCTAAATATAAAAGACTTTGGTTGGGAGAGAATAAGGCCAGTAGCAGTTGGGAAGGTCAAGGAGAGCTGCCGTAGAAGGTGGTACCTGAGCTAAGGCTGGAAGGAAATTGACTGGTCCTTTGAGCCTGGGTTGAGGACCCCATGTGCTTTCCAGGCATGGGAAGAGGTAGAATAGGCCAGCACTGGGGCCCCACGGTAAGGCCCTAGCTCTCTGTCCTTAGACCAGCCTTTTAATGTTTCTTGTCTCATTTACATGTGTGGACATGAGGCTCTGAGGTGTTAAATGACTGGCCCAAAAACTTACAACAAGGAAGCATCAGAGCAGGCTGCCCAGCTTGAGGGTTTGGTTTACCGGTCCACATTCTTCCTATTGCAACACACTGCTTCCTGAGTTAGCATGGCAACTTGCTGCTCTGTTTTCTCAGGGATTTTCATAGTCATTTTAAAAAGGTATTATCAATTTTTCACAGGAAGATAGAAGACTAAAACTTGCAGAAGCTGCAGAAAGAAGACAGAGAGAGGTGAGATTTGAAAAGACATAGTTTTGGTTATTTGGAAATATTTTTTAATCATATCATTGTTATCATTGTGTGTGTTAGAATTTTTGTATACAGAAGTTTTCCATTTAAAAAGAATGAAAAAGATGATGCCTACTAAGTTCAAAGGCAATTAATTACCTCATAAAAAATTATGATGCAATTCCTATAAATTGCATTTACAATAAGATTAAATTGATAAAAATGTTTTTACAATTGCAATTTTTTAAAAGGAATACATCTTGTATGGAATGGAAAAGTATTTATTAACAATTTACTAGTTGCTAAACACTGGGGTTACAAAACAGAACATCAAGGGTCCCTTCCCACAACGAGGTCACACTCTAAGGGAAAGGAAACGTAAAGGAGTAAAATTCCATGCAGGTGGAAGGCTAGAGGTACTTAATTTCTGGCAGGCAAAGCCCTAAGGATCTTGGGGAGCGATGGCAGAGCAGATGGTTCCTGCTCAAAAAAGAGAGTCGGGTTCAAAGGTCACAGGGGACTTGGGCTTTGGGACACCTCCAGCAGAACAGGGGGCTGAGGTGAGATGCACCTCCCCCCCCCCCCCCCCCCCGCTAAAACAGAGAAAACAGTTAGTGTCATAATACTCCAGCATTTTGGGAATCCATGATCATGGGTTTTAGTTTCAAATCACAATCCCTTGGTGCCTTGGCATTTACTCTTCATGAGTTATGACTGGAAAAAAAAGCTAGTGCTTAGATTTGTGATCAGCTTCCTTGAACTTTAATCAGCTTTGACCTCTTATAATTAAGCATATATTCTGTCACTGACTCTGAGGTGTAATAAACAAAATATAAATAAAAAGTTAAATATTTATCATAGCAAATATATGTTAAATAAAGAAATGATTGTTGCCAGTAAAGGCAGACTTAAAGTCTTTGAGAAAGAATTACATTAGTATGTTTGTTAAACGATGATTTGGGTAAAACTCAGCCTACGCTTAAGTCTGTTTTTGTCAGGCTTAGAATGGATTTTACATTTTTACCTATGATGAAAGTTTATATAAAAATGTAAAAGCAGGAGGCTGATTTGATTTGAATTTGATTTACCATAGTTTTGGGACCACTAGTCTGATTCCTAGTTAATCAATCATGAGCATTCTTCAGTAAACTGTTGCTATAGACATAGCCTAGCAAAGCACCTGGCTTTTATTTTGCGGTTTTTTAACAACAACAGAAATCATTTATATTATACTGATTTCTTTTTCCTAAAGTCATCATCTCGAGGAATTTTAAATCTGCATTCTGTAGAAGAGAAGAAGAAGAGAAAGGAAAAAATGGAAAAACAGTTGCCTTCTGGTGGTCCCTCACAAGGAGGGCTTCGAGTAAGTATAAAGATATCCACTGAACCTGGAGGCTGGGGACTTAGTTTTATTTTTATATTTTGGTAATTGTATTTCAATATGATTGTTTTCCTTTGTGATTTTATGTATTTTGTGCATTTAAAAACATTCTGATGAGAGTTCTATAGGCTGTGCCAGACTTCTAAAGAAGAGTTCCATAATACAGCAGAGTTTAAGAACCTGTGACTTAAAGTGTAATGTAACTTGCATACTGGTTTTTCATTTATGGGGAAATTAATTTTTTTCCTTTTTTTTAATATAAATTTGTTTATTCTTAGTTTTCAATATTCACTTCCACAAGTTTTTGAGTTCCAAATTTCTCCCCCCATCTTACCCCTCCCCCCACCCCAAGATGGCATGCATTCTGAATACCCCTTCCCCTGGTCTGCCTTCTCTTCTATCTCTCCCTGCTCCCTTCTCTTATCCCCTTCCCCTTCTACTTTCCTGTAGAGCAGGATAGACTTCTGTACCCCATTTCCTGTATTTCTTATTTCCCAGTTGCATGTGAAAACATTTTTTTAAAACATGTGTTTTTAAAACTTTGAGTTCCAAATTTTCTCCCTTCCTCCCTCCCCACCCACCCTCATTGAAAAGGCAAGCAACTCCATATAGGTTGTACATGTACAGTTATGCAAAACACTTCCTTAGTAGACATGTTGTGAAAAACTAACTCTTATTTCCCTTAATCCTATCCTGCCCTCCCATTTATTCTGTTCTTTCTTTTGACCCTGTCCCTCCTCAGAAGTATTTGCTTCTGATTACCCCATTTCCCAGTCTGCCTTCCTCTCTATCACCCCCCTGCTCTTTTGTCCCCTGCTCCCCCTATTTTCCTGTAAGGTAAGACAGATTTCCATACCCAATTGAATGTGTATGTTATTCTCTCCTTAAGCCAAATCCTATGAGAATAAGATTCCCTCTATGGGGAAATTATTTTGAAATTTGAAATTTAAATGAAAAAAAATTCCTTTCATAGATATTCAGCTATCAGAATGAAAATTGAAAAATAGTATCTGCCAGACTTGGGGTGGTAGATTAGGAGACAAGATTATTTGAACATATAAAGTCCAAGTTAAGCTAATGATGTATCTTTATCTAATAGGAAAACACATATATACCAAGTCAAAGAAGTTTAGATAAAAGCTGGAAAAAAAATGGCTTGGATAGTTAAGATTTTATATTTTTAACAAGTAGAAATTTTTTTCAAGCCAAAGTAATTAAAGGTTTTTTTTTAATTACTTTCACTGGTAGAGAGAATTCAGTAGAGCAGACAAATCAAAAGTCTTCTATTTGAGACTGGAGTATAGTCATACTTTTGCAAAACCATCTTCCTAGTTGTTTATATTGTTGAAATATAGGACCTAAGCTTTCAAATCATTTAGTAGAGGCAGTTCAAGAGCAGGCTTACCTAGTGATATTTTATTTGTAACTGATATAATTTCGTTTAGTTTTATATATTACTCTCTCTGACTTTGAGCTTCTTGAAGGCTATCTAAATTTTTGTCTGTTGCCTCTTATGTAAATATATTAAAAATCTAGGAATTAAAAAAAAAGATTTAAGTGTTAATTCACCAGAATGTAATTATCTATTTCATACAATATTAAGTTTTGGTGATTTTCCTTTTTTCTTTTAAATACCATTATAGAAGGGTTAATAAAATAAAGCAAATAGGAAATACATATCTCCAATATAGATTCTTTACTTCGTTAAGAATTTTATTAATGTAGGATTTGTCAAAACTATAATTGTACTTCACCCAGGGTCTCTATGCTAATGTAGTAGAATGTGAGCCTGAGTGGATCTTCCTTCCCTTCTGTGACTTTCTCCCTGAATTTATTTACAGATGGGAAAACAGGAAGAGAAGGGTCACCTGCCTTGCCCAAGGCCATGCAGCATGTTATCCATGTAGCTTTAATGAAGGAAGCACCTATTCTTATCAGGGTTAAGCTCACCATGTTGAATGGGGGCGGGGTAGGGGTGGGAAAGCAGATGTAGTGGAAAGAGCCCTTGTTTGGGAGGTAGATGACATGGGTCTGAATTCCAGATCTCTCTTGTTTCCTGTAGGAAGACCCTTGTTACCTCACTAAGCCTCCATTTTCCTATCTAAATAGGTAGGCAATGTAGTAGATAGAGTGTTGCACTGAGAATCAGAAAGGCTTGGGTTCAAATTCTGCCTCACACATTTATGAGGGCAAAGGAACTCACCTGGGCACATTACCTAACCTCTCTGAGCCTTTAGTATGCTTATTGGTAAAATGAAAATGATCTTGCCTTGCTTTCCTTCAAATCTCAGTTCAGATTCCGCCTTTTGCCAAAGATCTGCCTTGTTCACCCTACCGCCTGCCACTGCTAGTGTCTACCCGTTAGAGATTATCTCCATGTTGTCCCTCTTATTAGAATTTGGGTTTCTCAGAGTCAGGAACCGTTTTTGCCTTTCTTGGTAGTGTTGTGTAGAACAGCATTCAGCATGTTGGTGGCACTAAATCAATTCTTGATTTGATTCACGGGATGGTTGGGAGAACCTAATGAGCTAACATGTGAGTGCTGTGTGTGCATAGATGATCTCTATAATCCTATAAAGGTGCCAAATTAATTTACAGCCACCATAGCCAAGACAGTGGGGGAACAAGAAATATAAAAGCAGAGAGATTATAATAATCCATGCCTTCCCAAGTACTCTAATCCTCACAAGTGGTCAAAAATGCAATCTTGACCAAGACAAAATGTATCCTTTTGCTATCTTAAAATATTTGTGACTGCATAGGGACTGATTTTCTTTATTAATACGATTCCCCTGAGCCTACATTATTTAAATAAAACTATATCTAGTCCCTTAGTCATGGGCCAAAGTCTTGTCTCTCTGTCTATCTCTGTCTGTGCCTGTATGTCTCCCAGTTTTTTCAAATATAGTTCTTGAGATTTGTTACTACAATTATAAGCTTGCCCTAGGCTAGGGTTTGAAACTGAACTGCATTGATTGTATGTCAGTATTTCCTTACTTAACTTCCTTATGTCTCCAAGTAGAATGCACATCTTTATCACATGGTCTTAGAGCTTTCTTTTCTCACTTTGGTCTGAAGTTTTCTGACTCAAATCCTGAGCAGTACTCCTAGTTCTTTATGCAGCTCACCTTGCATTTCTGTGTATGTGACGATTCCTGCTTGTTTGTGCATTATAACTCCAAAACTTTTATCCCTGTAGATTTATATGGAAGTAATCTGTCTCTTTTCATCTTTTTTTAGTGGACAGTTTCATAAAAATGTGTGCCAAATGGAAGATGAGACTACTGGCGATAACCTGTGGAACACTGCAGTCATCTGGCGCTTCGTAATGTGACTTTTGCATATAACACATTAACACTCCTCTGTTTTAATGTGATAAATGATAAGTCAACTGTATACTGGAAATCCTTTATTTTTTTGAGCAGACAGACCTCAAGATGTTTAACAAGATGGCCAAAACTTTTCACTGTAGTCTTTTATTTTTGCTCAAGTGGCTGTCCCGAAGGCAGGGGTCATATTTGTGACTTCACAGAGATAAATTAGTACCGCATAATATTATATTTCTGCTTTGGGTGGTAATGATTAAATCTTTAATCGGTTTTTCACTTATAGTCTTTTTTATAAAATATTAAGTGGACATTTATAGCTTTGCTGATGTGTTGTGTTCATTTTGAATTTATACTGACTTAATGTTTAAACCTGTTGATTTAATGACTAAGTAGAAGGAAATACCCAAAAATAATTTGGAGGTTCATATGAAACCAACTTTCCTCATACCTTTTGATTCACTGGATGCTCATTTGTAAGCAAATAAAATATTTAACCTGATATTTTCTGTTTAAATTTTCTAAATAAGTTATGTGGAAATAAGGGATTTTCACTAAGCTAAAATTTATTTGCTGAATTTAAAACTTGGTCCTTTTGGTACCATAAGATGGCAGTGCTGTGCTTGTATAGAAAGCAGATCAGATTTATTTCTCTAAAGACTTTTGTTGTAATTAGATTACTTACTGACATTTGTCAAGTATAAGATTTATTGTCATTTTTTAAAAATCTATTAAAGAATTACCATAAGGCAAACTGTAATTGCACTAATGTGGTTTTCATTTGTGAAAACATTCATGTGGATATTTGGGTGATATATCCTTACACATCCATCTACATATATGTACATATATGTTTGTATGTATAAGTATGTATATCTCCCTGGCCAGTATTTTCCCCAAACACCACATTATCTTTCATAGTTGATGACTAACAGTGGACTTCAAAGTTCCATGCTTTGAAGAGTACCAACCAATAATCTCCCCTCTTCTCACTAGCGATATATATATATATATAGATATATATAGATAGATAGATAGATATAGATATAGATATATATCTCACTATGTATCTTTATATACCATAATATATATCAACAGATAATATGTATTTGTATGTATATGCATAAAAATAACTGGAAGATCCTTTCTACATGAAATTAATAGCATAATTCAAACTTTATAAAGATTTTGTTTTTTAGGAACATGCTTAATCTGGAAACCTTTTGTGTCCTTGTTTTCACAATTGAAATGTAAAATGCCAAAATCAATCAAATTGATGACATATTTTCTTCATCTAACTTGCTATAGGGCAAAGGTTCTTAACTAGATCCCTTTGACAATCTGGTAAAGCCCTAAGTACCCCTTCTCAGAATGATTTTAAATGCATAAAATATAAGATTACAAAGAAACCAATTATGCTAAATTAGAGATGGATTTTTTTTTAAACCATTCAAGTTTAAAGCTGCCTTGAAATCTCTCCCTAGACCCCATGGAGCTGAGGTCAAGAATCCCTGCTCTCGGGGTTAGATTCATAAATCTAGATCACTGATTTGAAAGATACTTCCTGATTCCTATGGAATCAGACATAGGAATGTACAGGAGATAAGCCAGCACACTTGGACCAGCTACTTCAGCTGCCCCCTTTCAGCCACCTTTCCCCTCAGTATGTTCACTTGTTCCTTCCCCCAAAGTATACTCCTGATATCATTTCTGTCTCTGGCACCACTATCTGCTCAGTTTTCCTAGGTTACAAAGCTAAGGCTCAGTGTAACCTACCTAACTTTTCATGTGTAATCTGTACCACATCTTATCTTACCTCTGGATTCTCACACATCAATCACATCATTGATTTAGAGCAGGAGGGAAGCAGACCGGTCATTCAGTTCAAGCTGCTCATTATCTAGTTGAGGGAGGCTGAGTGATTTGCTTACAGTCAAACAGGTAATGTATCTTGGGGGGGGGGGGTGGATTGAACTTCGATCTTTTCGACTCTGAGCTCAGCACACTAGCCACCACCCTACTTTTCCTTTCCCGATGTTGTCTTCCTACTGCAGGCCTCCATTTCTATCCCCCTGGCATATTGAACTGGCAAAGCTATTCTTTCTTAGGTATAGATCTGGTTGTGGCATTGCTCACTGTGTTAAAATTGGTGCCTTAGCTTGGCTTCTAAGGGTCCACCGTAACCCTGAGTGACTATATCTCCCAACTTTATCTCAAAGAGCACTCCTTTACCCACCCAACACTGTCTATCCCCAACCTCTCCCTGCCTTCATTCATGCTATTTCCTATGCCTGAAACTCCTATCTGAACCATCCCCATCCTTTGGCTCTTTACTCGTAATTTAAAATTGAATTCTAGTGTCATCTTCATGAAGCTTTCCCAGATTTCCCTAATAGTCAAAGGTCATAAGGATCCCAAGATTTAGAACTTGAAAGGGCTATAGACATCAAATGGCCCATGCCCCTTGGCTTAGAAATGAAGCTTAGGCTCAACAGCATTCCATAGCTCTTTCCAAAACATACATCATTTTAATTATTATCATTTTTGGTCTCTGACCTGCCACCTAATCAGTTTGGTGAATTGCCTATGTAGAAACTCCATTCACTCACTGATGGAACTGGTCTATAAATTATTCTCAGCAAGTGGCTTGGGGTGTTGGGAGGTTAACAGACTTGCCCAGGGTCACATAACTAATAAATGTCTAAGGTATGACTCGAACTCAGAACTTCCTGACTCCGGGGTTGTAACTTTATCCTCTGTCCATACCATCTTACCTTCACTATGTTTAAAATAGGTAGTTTTATTTAAATATAGTATTTGTGATTAACTTTATTACTTGGGAAACTATTATTAATTAGCTATGTTTCTAAGAGAGTCAAAGCTTCCAATCATAGGAAAATGTGACTAATGAATATTTTTGAGTCACTGGGTTCATGAAACAAGAACCTGTTTCAAGTGCAGGAAATGCTCTATTTGTTTCTAAACCAGATAGATGACTATTATTTATGCCAAAATGACATTAAAATCATTCCTTATACCAAGGTGAATTTGTTCCTTATCTAAATTTTAATTGACCTTAAAATATTTGGAAAGTAGTTGAGACTACTACTAGATTTCAAAGTATTTAGGACTTCATTAATAAAAACCCAAATGCACAAAGGTTCTATGATTTAATCAGTTGGGGAAATCACAGTGTGACAATTCTCTTGACTGTTGCCCGCAACCAGATTGTACACCTAACGGAGAGGCGTGAAATAACTTGTGACATGGGCCAGGCGGAGTAGAATTACTGACTCAGTTTATTCATCTGAGGGTACAGGATATATAGAGAAAATCTAGCCTAACTTCAAAGAGTCCTCCCTGTGAGATACTCCCCAGAATATCTGCTGAGGATGTGATAATCATGAATTTCCTCCTTATCAGGGTTCCTGCATTGGGCTGTAAATTCCAAGGTTTTCCCAGGCACCTTGGCGCCACCTGCATAGAGGAGTGAATATGTAAATCTAAGGTTCAAAGAGTGAAAAGGAATGTCTCAGGAACCTCCTAATCAGAAAGGAATTGGAGAGCCGTGCCACTTAATCATTGAGCCCTTTTGGGTAAAAGCCTGGGCAGAGGTCAAACTCTGCCTTAGATCCAAGGCAAACCCTTATCAGACTCTTAAGATCGGCCCTCAACAACTTCCTCCCTTTGTGAATTAGCAAGGAGCTTGATGTGATGAACATCAGTTCCCAACACTGTGATCCTTGATTTAATTAAGGTAACAATGCAGGGGAAGATAAAACATAATATGATGAATAATATTGCCCAAGAAAATGCATGAAGTAACAAGGCAGGTAAATTGTTAAATATATTGGTCTCACTTAATTTTTCCAGGATCTCTACAGCCAGATTTTTTGGGTTAATCCCCGGGGAGTGACTATCTACAATCACCTGGGTGATATTAGCTAGAAAAGACAAATCAGTAGAAAGGTTACTATTATGCCAAACACCTTCTAAATGATTCTTAACCATGTTCCAATTTACAATGCTAGAGTTATATGGAAAAGGAGTAACACATACCATAGTAAAGCGATAATCACATTTTAAAGTAGCTCTAGATTCTATTTTTGCAAGTTCATCCCCAATAAATTCCACAGCATCTTTTAATGCATCCAATTTTCTCTCAAAATCTAAATCAATTTCCTTTTGTGTGTGAAGTGCCAATGACATTCCTAGCCAATGCTTCAGTGTATTGTGCATCATGCACTTGCTGTGTAAATGTATGAAATGTTACTGCAGATGCAAAAGGGATGAGATAAGTGATACCAGGGACACAACTCCCCAAACGACACATTGGACACATCTCTTTTTTCTAACAGAAATCTCTCGATTAAGATAGTACAATGTTTGATCAGCAGGAGCTAAAAACCATCTCCTGTACTTGAGTAGGAAATATAGAATATTTAGGTCTTTCTAATATCATAGCTACAAATTCCCAAGTTCCATGTGCATAATATAAGCATCTATTTACTACACAATTTTTGCATACATTTTATAATTTACTGCCATCAGGTGTCAGTGTGATGTTGGGTCTTCCCAAAAGAAATGCTTGATGCCTGGGTAAACAGGCAACTAGCTTTGTTCTATTATAAAAAGAGCAATATCAGGTTTAAAGGGAGTGGCAGCATGTAAGTATATAGGATCAAATGCTGCCATTGCTAACCAAAGTTTTTCCTGATGTACACCATTCTTATTGATAATTCCTGGCATAATCCACCCCTGTCTTGCACCCTCAATATCATGATCTAATTTATTCCATATTTCAAATTTTTTCCATTTGTAGTTGGCTACACCCCTATACTGAGTATGACATTTTACCCAAGGTGGAATTTTATGCCATGCTGAAGATACAGACATATTAGAACAATCTGGCCAGGGAGAAAGATGAGCTGGCCCTTTCACAGATCTAGTAGTTTTCATACCAAACATAGATATATTCCAAACTATTCCCCTAGGAACAAATTGAGCAGAGTGAGTAATGTTTTCTAACTTAACACAATAATCTATAAAGTCTACATTAATTCCAAAACATATTGGAGGTGTGCCAGTTTTGCCTTTAAAATTGTACCCTAAAACATCCTTCATTTCTAAGTCTTTAATTCTCCAATCCCTTTGTCCAAAAATTTCTGCCGCTTGTCCTGCAGGTATAATGTCAATAACTGGATCATCCCACGTGAGTAGTCTCAGCCACGGGGGGTTGCTAATGTATGACGAAAGCTGTAAAGTCTTTGCTTCAACAGTCATTGTTTGTAACAGCATCATCAGTTGCAGCAGCCATCCTGCTCGTCACCTCCTGCGCTGCTTCCACATTTACTTGTGTCCTTTTTCCTCCTTGGTATTTGAAGTTCCTGAAACCTCCAGGTCATCTCTGAGACAGATTCTGATGTTACGTTCAGGGATCCATATTGGTCCTTCTGCACCATCTGGAAAGACAGAAGCATACCCTCATCCCCAGGTCAATAATCTATCTGGTCCAAACCAATGATTGGTTTTTGGGTCCTTCCACATGACTCTTTTTTGAGTCTTTAGTTCCTCATAATTACTTCCCTTATGTAATCTAAAGTGTTTTTCAGCTGGGGTACAGCCTTCTCTATCAGGAGTAAGAAAATTTAAAGCATAATTGTCTTCGTGGCCTACCCCTGGCTTCTCCCCCCTCTTGCTTTTGAAGAAATGTTTTAAGAGATCTATTTTTCCTTTCCACAATTGCTTGACTGGTAGGATTATAAGGAATCACGGTAATGTGGTGAATATGAAACATAAGACAGAATGTACGAAATGCATGAGAAACATAAGCAGGGCCATTATCAGTTTTTAAAACTGAGGGCACACCAGAAATAGAAAAGCAATGAAGCATATGATCTATGACATTTTGTACTGCTTCCCCTGCTTGTGCAGTAGCCATAGTGAAGGAAGAATAAGTATCAACTGTTACATGAATAAATTGTAACTTTGCAAAACTGCCGTAATGAGTAACATCCATTTGCCAAATTTCTCCTGAATATAATCTGCATGGATTAACAGCCATTTTATATGGTGTGGGTATGTAAGGAAGACATTTACACTAGGATTTTACTATCTGTCGAGCCTGTTCTCTAATAATCCCAAATTGTTTCCTTAACATAGAGGCAGACTGATGAAATTTGTCATGTGATTCCTTAGCTTCCTCAACAGACAACATTAACAGGGTTGGTCTAGTGAGGTCATCAGCTATCTGATTCCCATGTGTAATAGGTCCTGGAAGCTCCGTATGTGAAGGAACATGTGTACAATATACTGGGGAAGTTCATTCCCGAATTGTTTTTTGTAACATCATAAAAAGTTGCAATATATTATAATTAGATGACACTTTAATTTGAGCAGTTTCTATGTTATTAACCATTCCTACTGCATATTTACTGTCTGAAAATATATTAAGAGGACCAGAATATCTTTGTAGTACTAATATTATAGCATAAATTTCATTTTGTTGTGTAGAATCAAATGGTGTATGTGCTGCATATCTCTCATCAGGGGGAATAAAATATGTTGAAATGTGATGAGAGGAAGCGTCAGTAAAGGCACAGAGTGCTCCCACTATGGGATCCTTTTGCACTATCGTGTTAATAATCCACTGATGTTTCCTGGCAAATTGTAAAATTGGGTATTGGTATGTATTATCTATTTCCCCTTGAAAAATAGTAAGAAGCACCTGCCAAGAATGGTCTTGACTGAGCAATTCCTCTATTTGTTTTTTATCATAAGGTTGATGTATAATACTAGGGGCATTTCCAACTAATTGTAATATTCTTTTGCAGGCTTTCTTAGCCAAGTCTGCTACCATAGAAGGATATGTTTGAAGGGTATATTTTGGCTGTGAAGGCCGAAAAACCCACTCCAGTAACTTGTCTTTCTGATGTATACATCCAAAAGGTATATCTGGGGTATCTAATATTGTAACTTCTAAAGGCACACCAGATTCTATGCGATGAGCCATTGCAGTTTCAATTGATTTCTGTATTTTTTCTAATTGCTGTTTTGCTTTTGTAGTAAGTGTTCTAGGAGATGTAGGATCAGGGTCCTCTAAGAATATCATATAGATCCTTTAATTCATGAGTCCCTATTTTTAAATAAGATCTGATCCAATTAATGTCTCCTAGGAGTTTCTGAAAATCATTTAATGTTTTTAGTTTATCTTGTCTAATACATATCTTTTGAGGCTGAATTTCTTTCATCCCTACTAATTGTCCTAAGTACGAGTAAGGAGGTGCCTTTTGAATCTTTTCAGGTGCAATCTCTAACCCATGATCTCTAAGAGCGGTAAACATGTCCCCCATAATACTAGCTAATTGCTCTTTTTGTGGATGAGCACAAAGGATGTCATCCATATAATGAATTATGTATGCTTGGGGGTATTTTTTCCTGATGGGATCTATAGCATCTGCTACATTGCTGACACATGGTGGGGCTATTCTTCATCCCTTGAGGAAGCACCTTCCACTGATATCTTTGGTAAGGTTGTTTCAAATTTTCTGATGGTAATGAGAATGCAAAGTATTTACAATCTTCTGCTCTAAGAGGTATAGTATAAAAACAATCTTTTAAATCAATTACCCACAAAGGCCAGTCTGCCGGGATTGCAATCGGAGAAGGCAGCCCTGGCTGTAAGGTTCCCATAGTTATCATACGAGCATTAACTTGTCTGAGATCTGTTAACATTCTCCATTTACCTGATTTTTTCTTAATAGCAAATATAGGAGAATTCCATGGACTAGTGGAAAATTCTATATGACCTGCTGCCAATTGTCTGGTTATAATATCTCGAAGAGCCTTAATTTTTTCTAGACTAAGGGGCCACTGGTCCACCCATATGGGGGGCCCTTCTTTCCATGTTATCTTAGGAACCTGTACTGTTCTTTTCTTTTCGACCGTGACCCCTACTAAAAATTTTTGCTACTTACAGTAACATTCATATGTTTCAATAAATCTCTTCCCCAGAGGCAGTATGGAAGGTGTGGCAATACATATGGTCTAAATCTCCCTTGCTGCCCCTCCACTCTCCAAGTAAGCCATGCCGCACTTTGTGCAGGAGCGGCTATTTCTCCTATTCCCTGTAACATCACATTTCCTTGATCTAGTGGCCAGTCTCTAGGCCAAGCCCGTAAGGTGACAACTGACTTATCAGCTCCAGTGTCTATTAACCCTTCAAATTCTTTTCCTTGTACCTCTATTTTTAGAGTTGGTCTGGCATCTGTGATAGTTCTATGCCAAAACAGTCCTGTGCTACCAAATCCTTCTGTCCCCCTTACCTTTTTTGTCATATTCCCCAGTTTTTTATAATCCATTACAATCATTTGTGCTATTCTTTCCCCTTTTTGAATGACAAAACGACAACGAGGAAAAGCATAAACCATAACCTCAATTTCTCCAGTGTAATCAGAGTCCACCACTCCAGGAATGACCATGAGTCCCCTAAGTGTCTGGGAACTACGGCCTAAGATTAAACCCACCATCCCTGGGGGTAATGGACCATGTACTCCAGTGGGAATACGTACAACTTCATCTCCAATGTTTTTATCAAGAGTGGAACTTAAATCTAATCCGGCACTACCTGGGGTGGCATTAATAAGGTCTAATATTGTGAGTCTTGTGGGTTGCGGAGCAGGGACTGGTTGAATCAAGCTGCTCCTATTGTTTGGGGCTCCTCCGGGAGTTTAAAGGCTGTCCATTAACATCTGAAGTAGATCTACATAATGAAGCCCAATGATTTCCTCTTTGACACCTAGGACAAGGAGTACTAGGGGGCTGAGACGTGTCTTCCTAAGAGCCCTACAATCCTTTTTTATATGGCCAGGCCTTCCACAATTAAAACATTTTAACCTTCTCAGGTCCCTCTGATTGTTAGGAAAGGCAGCTGCTAGCATTTCTGCTTGGGCCGCTGCCATAGCCTGTACCTGAAATTGTGTGGTCCCTACACTCTCACACCGCTGAATCATTTCTGTAACATCCATATTGGACTTGCCGCCTTGTAAGGCTTTTTTACAATCAGCATTAGCATTTTCACTGGCCAATTTTTGAAGGAGTATTTCAGCTGCTTTTGAATCAGAAATGCTCCTTTGTATGGCTTGCATAAGTCTCGCTACAAAATTTGGGAAAGTTTCTTGGGGGCCTTGCTTTGTCTGAGTATACGAGGCTCCCCTATCTTGTTTCCCAGGAACCTTTAACCATGCCACCCGTGCAGCCTTCGTAATTTGTTCATATGCTACAAGTGGGTAATCTAGCGGTTGCTGCAGTGCAGTAAACATTCCTGTCCCTGTGAGCTGCTCCAAAGAAACAGGAATCAATGTTCTTGTATTGTATCCTGCCTGCTCTTGGCATTGCTCAATAAATTCTGATTTCCATATTAGATAATCTCCTGGCTCCAAACATGTTTTTGCTAATGAATACCAATCATATGGGGCCATGGCTATATTAGCTATTGAATCTAATAAAGTTTGTACATGGGCCCATATTGTACTGAGGCTTGTTTTAATTCTCTTAAAACTTTGAATTCAAAATTCCTGTGTTCCCTAATCATCTGTCCAGGATTATCTGGATTCTCTTCTTCGTATAGTGGAAACATCATACTTTTTGGGATAGCTAATTTTAAGTCCATAGGCACTTCTTCCCCTCTGCTTTCTGCCCTTTGTATTGTCTCTTCTAACAAGCCCTTACATTTTAACTTTCTCCCAGGCTGTTGTTTAACTGAAGGTAAATACACATCTTTCTGTTGCTTAGGGGAATGCACATTTCTCTGTTGTATAACAGAATAGCATCTTCCCTCTCCTCTTCAGCTATGCTCAATTGTTCCTCAAAGGCTTTATGCATTTCTTCTTCCTCATCTGTTCCTACCCCCTTATCTGCCCGAATCACTTTCTCAGCCACTAGTACTTTATCTGGGGGCATAAGACATATTTTTAGCGTATTCCACATTAAAAAGGTAGCAATCGAGAATGCACCGAGGCCCTCTTCTCTGTAATATTCTCTTAGTTGCTTGCCTACAATCTCCCATTTCTCTAAATCAGTTGTCCCTTCTTGTGGAAACCATGGGCAGCATTTTTCTATAACTTCTAAAAATTCCTGTAGCTGACTGTTTGGAATAACTAAACCTCTTTCTTTCACTATTTTCTTTAGTAATCTTAGGTAATACTCTCTATCTCTTTTTCCACTTTGTACTTGACCCATACTTTTGATCTTACGGGCGCCTCTTAAGATCAAAAGTATATATGTGGGCCTTTCCAAAGCGACACTGTATCTTATGCTCTAAATACCGAGCCTGTTTCTAACCTTTTTTCTAATCAATTTTTTTGTAATTTATAATCTCCCATGTAAGCCTGGTGATTTTCCCCCCCTCTTAGTTCTATTATTTCTATGGGGAAACCTGTAATGACCCTCGTTCCTTTTTACCTTAGTACCGCGGCATTGAGCCACTTCAGGACCTTGTTTCCTGGCATAGTGACCAGCAAGGATTTCTTTTCCTCTGGAGGGTGTTCAAGGAACAGACCTCCCTCTGACTTTTAGTCACTGTTCGACGCTCCAATGTGTTGCCCGCAACCAGATTGTACACCTAACGGAGAGGCGTGAAATAACTTATGACATGGGCCAGGCGGAGTAGAATTACTGACTCAGTTTATTCATCTGAGGGCACAGAATATATAGGGAAGATCTAGCCTAACTTCAAAGAGTCCTCCCTGTGAGATACTCCCCAGAACATCTGCAGAGGATGTGACAATCATGAATTTCCTCCTTATCAGGGTTCCTGCATTGGGCTGTAAATTCCAAGGTTTTCCCAGGCACCTTGGAGCCACCTGCATAGAGGAGTGAATATGTAAATCTAAGGTTCAAAGAGTGAGAAGGAATGTCTCAGGAACCACCTAATCAGGAAGGAATTGGAGAGCCGTACCACTTAATCATTGAGCCCTTTTGGATAAAAGCCTGGGCAGAGGTCAAACTCTGCCTTGGATCTTAAACTCTTATCAGACTCTTAAGATCGGCCCTCAACTCTTGACCAATGCAGCAGTCTATCCAGGGTTAGGTCCTAGGAAGTTGCTTAAGATAGATAAAGTTTAAGGGATCTTTTTAGCTTCAGACATGAATCAGAGGCAAGATCTGACTACTAGCCACACAATCACTGTACCCACTATGTATCATGTGGCTTCTAATGCCAGACAGTAAAAGTCTTGGTTAGCCATAGCTATGCTTTCAAAAGCTAAGTATTAATAGTCTAAAAACTACCATATAGAGATACCTTCTCATGATAATAGGGCTTAGAAACGAACAATAAAACCTCTCCCTATACCTTTTTTTTAAAATAGATTTCTTCTGAATTGAAAAGTGAGGGGAAAAGAAAGAGTAAGGAATACGTCCATTTACATCTCCCCCCCCCCACCAAAAAAAGTAAGACTTCAGAAAGTTAAAGATTTGGAACTAGAAAAAATCTTGAAGATCATTTAATCCAAACTCTTCATTTTCAAACTGAGGCCCAAAGAGGTCAGGACTTGCTTACTTTTAACAACATAGTGAGAATGATTATTATCAACAAATGACTTGGGGAGATCCAGAGTTCCTCTTTTTCTATAGTCCTCATTTCAAAGTTCTGTCTCTTGAAGGACATTATTGATAATGAGATTGGATTAACTTTTAAAATTTTATTCAAACTCCATACAGCTGGGAAAGCCCACTGTTCTCTGCTCAGTCTTGGGTGGAGATGAATTCTTTGAACAGATTGTCCTAGGCTAGAGATAACAGAGGTAAATGATACAATCAGAGTTCATTAGAATAGGTCCAGCCCCATTATAATATTCATTCTGATTAGTTGTTAACCAGTCAGAGGTGATTGTCACACTCAAGAACCACTCGTCTTCCAAGGGTATATAAGCCATGAGCCTGCCGCCATGCTCGTCTTTGGCATTTGAGTGTGCCACTGATGTCTTATTGTTAAGATACTGGCATTATTAATAAAATGACTAATTACCCAGGAAGTATGTCTCTTGAACTTTTTAGACATCACAATCTGAAAGTAGCAATTCTTAGATTAAAATCCAAGTCCTCTAGCTGCAAATCCCCTACTTCTTCCCCTGCCCATCACCACAGCTCTTACCCATTCAAGCACTTCAGGAGAGAAAAATCGGTAATTGTTCACCTACTTAGAGGTCACTGTTGCGTCCAGCTACCAGACATTTTAATAAATATTCTTTTAGTGGATGTGAATTTTTATTAAGAGAGTTCTAATTCATGTAAAGCTTCCAAATGCAGTTAAGTGAGTAGTTTCCCCTTATAGTTATATGATAAGAGTACTGAGCTGAGAGTCAGGAGTCCGGGGTCTAGTGCTGGTTCTGCTTCTTACTGGCTCCATGACTTGGACAACTCACTGCATCCTGAGCCTCAGTTTCCTCATCTGTAAAAGGAATCAGGCTAGATGACTAAGGAGTCCTAGCTGTGTACTGTTTTATTTTCTAATATCAGGACAAAGAATTTTTGTGGGTCCTGTGTAAAGCTTCAGAAATTCATACCCAAGAGATTGGATCTTGACCCTAATATGTTTGGCTTGATAAAATTATGCTATGACGTAGCAATTTTCTGGCATGAGAAGTATGCACATTTGCAAAAAAGAATCAGTAATTCCTATTCTGATCTCCCATTTCTGACTGCCTGATTTTTTGAAAACTAGTCTCAACTCTAATTTTTTATTGCTTTTATGTGTGTGTGTGTGTGTGTGTGTGTGTGTGTGTGTGTGTGTGTGTCTGTGTGTCTGTGTGTCTGTGTGTTCCCGTGAGACTAACTTGTGGCAAGGGAGATGGCAGAGAAAGATACGATTTGTGTTGATTCTTGCTCAAATTAAAAATGAAATGTGACATTTTACTCATTGCCAAGAGAAAATAAGTGAAATTCAAAGATTTGTGTTTTCAGGTATCAGTAATGAGTGCAAGTCTTCAAAATGTTATGAAACCTTTTTTTGTTTGTTTATTGCTAGAGTTTAGAAAAGCTATTATTTATGGCATGGCCATCCAGTCAAATGGACCAGCTTTTGTTGTTCAGTTGTGTCTGATTCTTTGTGGCCCCAGTTGGGTTTTTTTTTTTGCTAAAGATACTGAGTGGTTTGCTACTGCCTTCTCCAACCCATTTTACGAAGAGGAACTGAGGCAAATAGGATTAAGTGACTTGCCCAGTTTCACACAGCTAGTAAGTATCAGAGGCCAGATTTGAACTCAGGAAGAGGAGTCTTCCTGACTCTAGGCCAGGTGCTCTATCCACCGCACCACCTAGCAGTCTTCTTACCTTTCCTAGAAGTTGAAATGGCACAGTATACATAATGCTGAGCCCAGAGTCGCATTCAGTTCTAGGCACCCCATTTGAGGAAGGACATTGATAAGAAGGAGAGCAAGCAGAATGGGGAAGATCCTCAAGCTCATCTGAGGCAGATCAGTAGAAAGAACTGAGGACATTTGTATACCCAGGAAAGGGGAAGAGGTAGCAGGGCAAATGATGGATGGCTTTCGAAGGTTGACCATGTGGAAGGGGGATTAGACTTTATCTACTCAGCCTCAGAGAACAAAGTAAAGACTGATGGGACATTGCAAAGAGGGAAGCTTGGGTTTGATGATAAGGGAGGGGAAAGCTGTACCCATTAGAGCCATACACAAATGGATGGGCTGCCTTGAGAAACAGTGGATGATTTATCTCTTGATAGAGGTCTTCAGGCAAAGGCTGGATGACTACTTGCCATTTTAACATAACAGGGAACTTTTTCTGGGGCATGGGTACCATTAGATGGTTCAGTGAAGAGAAATTTCATTCTAAAAGAAGAATGTACACAGATGCATCTTTCATTTTAAAGCTTTTTTCCTTTAATTTTGAGGATCAATGGGGGTGCTTATTTTGCTGTCTTTATTAGCAAAACCTGTTCTGCCCCAGCATACAATGGTCCATGCCGTCATTGACCACAATGAACTTACTTCACTATACAGCACAGCAAAGAGGGATTCACCCCAGAAACATATCTTGACAAGAAAATATTTTAAAATAACATGGAAGTCAAAAGAAGGCTCAACTGTACAATTTATTGTCAAAATATCAACATGGAAATTACCTGTGTGGATTGTACTAAATTAGTCAATATACAACTGTACTTTTGTGAGATAATTCACAAGCATTTCCCTAAAGGGCATACTGGTAACTTTCGATAGGACCCCCAGAGTATTTGGTCATTTAAGTAAGAGATGATCTTTAAGGCAATTGTCTAAGTGAATGTAAACTCAAGGGAAGTGGCTTCCAGGAAAACGTGTTTATTTATGGTGGTGTTTGATTGTCTAGTAACACACAATCACGCTAACTTTCTCTTTTTAAAGCTTGATCAGAAATCCTGCAATGTGTAAAAGTCTAGGATGCTTGAAACAGGGCAGATATATTCCACTGACTTGTACTTAAACCCTAAATGTTCTTTTTTTTTTTTAATTTTGTTTTGTTTTGTTGTTTTTTTTTCCTCTTAACAAGGTTCTGTAATTACCTAGAACCAGGTCTTTTAAAACATTCTAAACATAATGTTCACATATGGAGGAGTAATGATTCATCTAAGACTTGGCTAGTATATTTGATATTAGCATTTCACCTATGAGGTCATTTTCTACAAAAGCTTTAGAAATAAATAGTGCTACAATTTAATGATCCTTCAAGCATAATGCCATTGTCTGTTGGGGTTTGTTCAATTTCCCAAAGTCCTTTCAAGGCACACGGACTACACTGACTACACTGGAGAAGTAACTGATGTGGGCCTCGGTGAAGTCCCTTGTGATGACCAGCTGTGTTCATTTAATCTCCTTCTTGGCCTTGTAATGGGCAGAGACCACCAGGTAATTATCTGGATTCATGTCCTTGAGGGTTGGTGATTTGCTCTGGATGGGGGAGGTCTTGCCATCCACGCGGGAAATCTGGAGCATGCGGCAGGGGTCGTGTTTCAGCAAATAGCCCGCAAAAGTTTCCCATCCTCCTCCCACACGGACCATGACATGTTTGTTGTGCAGCATCTGAAATGGTAAAAACAACAAAAGTGTAAATATTTTATTCAAGTAGACTCTGAAAGCCTGTCAGGAGGATAGAGGACTGGCCTTTGAGTCAGGAAGACCTACATCCATGAAATCAGGTTTAGTCATCCTCCTTTCTTTCCAAAGTTCCTCCTAATTCAAACCAGTCACCAAGAACTTATTAAGCACTTGCTATATTCAGTGGAGAGAGTGCCAAGCCTGGGGTCAGAAAGACTCATTTTCCTGTGTTCAAATCTGGCCTCAGACATTTATTAGCTTTGTGACCCTGGGCAAATCATTTAACTCTGCCTCAGTTTCCTCATCTGTAAAATGAGCTGGAGAAGGGAATGGGCAAACCACTCCAGGATCTTTACCAAGAAAACTCCAAATTGGATCCCAAAGAGTTGAATAAAAATATGTGATGCATTGCTAAAAAACAGAAACAAAAAAATAAAAAACAAACAAAACTAGCTTCTGCCCTTGAGGAATTTAGCATTCTGTTTCTGGTGGAATAAAATAAGAGTTCTCATTAACAACAATGAGGTGAATTATAAGGAGAGAACATGGGGAAAAGGCAAAGGGAAAATTTCAGTTAAATCAACAATTTAGGGACTGAAAAGATCAGGAAGTCTTGGCATGGACATGAACAGGGTTCTGTTCCACTCATTCACCAAGTATTTGGGTGCTGGAAATACTGAGATAAGAAAGAAAAAGTCCCTGCCCTCAAGGAGCTTACATTCTACTAGGAAAGCCACATATACATATATAAGTAGATTTAATATGCATACAGAAGTTTTACAAAGTAATTTCAAGGGTTAGTACTAGCAGCTGAGAATAAAAACTAATATTTATGTAACATTTACTGTGTGCTAAGCACTTTACAATTGTCTCATGTGATCTTCACAACGGCCCTGGCGTATGGTTACTATTGTCATCTCCATATTACAGATGAGGAAACTGAGGCAAAGAGAGTTAAGTGACTTGCCCAAGGTCCTACGGCTAGTAAGTATCTGAAGATGGATTTGAGCTCAGGTCTTTGTGACTCCAGGCCTGGCATGCTATCCATTGCACCACCTAACTGCCCCTTGGGCAACTTATCTAACCTCTATAAGACCTTAGTTTTATCATCTCTAAAATCTTCTATAATTCCATCTCAGTCTGAATCTCCTCCAATTTAAAAGAGGATTAGATAAACCAAGCTTTATATCCAAAGTTATACATCTGTCATGGTGAAATTTCAGGTAATTTGTCCCTCCATCCTCACCAGCCTTGGCCCTTGGAGACTGTCTCTTTGCCTGATCCCTCTCTATCAGCCTCTTGACCTCCCTTCCCCAACCCCCACCAATTGTAAGCCTTTTACTTTAACTACTAAATAATTTTTTCTTTTGATTTTTTTGTCTCTGAATCCCCAGTGCCTAGCACAGGCAACTAAGAAACAGCACATTTCCTGATTTATTAGAATGTTGCGTCATAGAGAAGTTAGGGCATAATCAGGTAAGTCATTTTCTATACTTTCGTCCACTGTGAAATGCATTTCAGAAGACAGCAATACCATGACTTTAAACCTCCTTGGCATCACTGCTTTGTAACTTATTTGTTTTTCTTCCTCTCGCCTCCCCAAAACATACTACAATGCAACCTAAGATGTCTGACTGCCCGTTTTGGATACTTGACTTCAAGGGAAGAGTTGCAGCCTGAAAGGAAAGTCATTTTTCTCCCGCTAAGGTAGGACACAGCGAAACATTCACAAGCTCTGGAAATGATCAGTCAGCAATAATAATAACAACAGAACCTCTTAAGAGGTCGCCAGTCCACCAGGGAACCTACGGCTCTGGCTTTTGAATTATGGGATAACTGGATTGCAGGGAAGAGGCTCAGGGAAACACAGGGCAATTACACTAAGTAGAGGTATTAGCATTTTAAGGTAAGACATCAAAAATGTATTTCTTTTTCTTTTTCCTCCCTGCAGCTATTAATTTGTCTTCGAAAACCTAAAGTGTGTTAACCCATTCCCCACTGAATGAGGGAAGTCTCCATTTATGCTACCCACAAAAAGGAAAACAGACTTTCTAATTGGGAGGGAAAAAAGTCAATCATTGGTTGACTCCATAAGCACCTTCCAAATAAAAGTGAGCTTTGTCACTGACTTTTTCTCTTCCTTCAAGATGACCAACTTTCCTAAAATCTTTCTTTTTCTTAATTTTTTTTATTTTTAGGCAATTGGGGTTAAGTGACTTGCCCAGAGTCACACAGCTAGTACGTGTCAAGTGTTTGGTCTGAGGCCGGGTTTGAACTCAGGTCCTCCTGACTTCAGGGCCGGTGCTCTATCCACTGCACCACCTAGCTGCCCCCCTAAAATCTTTCTAAGAACCAGGAAACATGGTTTTTAGATGCACAGAATTCAACTTCAAGTCCCACAGAATCAGAGCCAATAACTTAACATTCACATGATCAAAGTTACTGAAATGCTTTTTCTTTTTTCTCTTTTTCCTTCCTTCCTTTCCTTTCCTTTCTTTTGTTTGATGCTTCCCTGGGTGGAGCTGCTTGGATTATTATTTTCTCCCTGCCCCAACTTGGACAAAGCTCCTAACATATTTCCTTGGGAATTATAGCATTTTATTAAGAAAACCAACCATTGCCCTTGCTACTCTTGAATAATGAAAGAGAAACATTTTTTTCTCTCCCTAATATTCTACAAGTGTCTACCTAATGCTCTGAATTGGTATTTATATCTAAAAACTATAAACCTTTTTTTTTTGCTAGTACATGGCCATCGATAACTATTACTCCCATATATGTCCTTTTCCATATTTAATGGACCATGCAGAAACTTTGACATTTTCTCAATTCCCTTGCTTCTCAGGTCCTAGTTACTGCCCAATCTATTTTCTGTTACTGTCTAGATATTTTCATTTGCAGCAAAGTTTTCGTGAACCAGGACCCTTCCATTGCTCACTCCCTGCAGCATTCCTGTGAGGAGAAGAAAACCTACCTCAATTTAGATCATCTCAGTCCACTGGGACATCTTATGTTTATCCATGCCTTCTTGTCTAACCTAATCACCAGCTGTTTTTACAAGCTATCATAATTTGAGTGAAAACTTTTTTTAAAAAATTTCATCATCTGCTCTTTAGAGGAAGACTATTCAATTAATTTATAGGCCAATGCATTCTCTTTATCCTCTTTTAACATTTTTCTAACAGAAGATATATTTAACTCTGGGGGATGCAGGGAATAGGGTTTATTTGCATTCTGCACCATGCTACATTGAATTGGGTGAAAGGAGGTGTTCAGCATTTCACCTGAAAGCCAGACAAATCTGACTTGATACCAATGGCTACATAATCAAAAGGGGGGAGAGATGGTATTGAACTCTGAGGTAGACTATTCTACCAAAGGTGAGGAAGACATGCATTGAAATCTGTTCTTACATATTAACTAGCTGGGCGACCTTAGGGTAGTCACATGCTCTGAGTTTCAGTTTCCTCATTTATAAAATGAGGATACAAGTATTTACTTTGAAGGTTGTTGTGGGGCTCTAAATGAGAAAATATATGAAAACCACTTTGAAAACCTTAAAGCACCATATAGATGTCAGCTATTGTGATAGAATAAAGTTCCTTGAGAGTTGAAAGGGCTTTGGTTTTTATGTTTGTATTCCCAGTGCCTAGAGTAACCACCAGATGGCACTACATGGCAAGGTCAGTAGTAGGAGGTAGAAGATGAGGAACTATGAAAGGAAGAGGTACTCCTTCCCTCCCTCTGGCCCCCATCCTTGGAATATGATAGTGCCATACTCTTTCACATAATACCCCTTTTTATTCTCCCTCCTAGGCCAGGAAGCTAGGGATTCTAAAAGGTAGAGGTGAGGAAGGAGTACATTTCAGCACTTAGCACAGTGCTTGGAAGACAGTAGGTGCTTAATAAAGGCTTATTGAGTGATTGATATCAGACAGTGCAAAGGTATGGAGGCAGGGGATGGACTGTCACATTCAGGGAAGAGCAAGCATGCCAGTTTAATTTAAATATTGAGTATGTATTTAGGAGTGATGTGAAATCAGGCTAAAATGATAAGTTAGAGTCAGATTGTGAAGGGCTTTAAATTCCAAATGAGGAATCCATACCTTATCTCAGAAAATAAAATAACCGACAGTGACTCACAGTAAGCCTAGAGACCTCAACTAGAACAGCCAAGGAGCTGACCCCACAACCAAGGGCTCCAGGCTATGATCTGAAACAAGCTTGGCTAATATGATTAAAGAAGGAAAATGTATTAGGGTCATCAACAAAGGATGGGCATGCAGATACGTCATACACACATACAGGCAGACAGAACTTTTCATTTCTATGGAAATTGCCTCCTGTTACTTGATAAACATCTTCATGAACCCGCTTAAAGCTTCCAAAGATCTGGGATTTTATAGAAGTACATATCTGTTACCTTGATGCAAATCTCAATCCCTCCACACTTTGGTACAAAGTTTATAAACTGCAGTACTCCCCCACCCCCACAAAAAAATCATCATATGTTGGACATTGGCTTGTCTTTCAATAAACCTCTTCGAAAACTAAGCTAAATTCATCCTTAGATGATAGCTACAAAATGTATCACTGGGTCTGTTTAAGAGTCTTTACAGCTTGGTAGGACCTAGCAAAGCATGAATCTGACAGGCAGGAGCCCTCAACAACACTGGGTCATCTACATACCATGAGAAGATATCAGTGGAGGTAGGGCTTTTGTGGAGATAGATTTTTTAAAAAAATATTTTTAAAATCATCAACTTGATCAATAAACATAAACATTTAATAAGGAAAAGCGAAAAAAACCAAGGCTTGTATTAGAAACTGCAAACTTTTGTTATGTGCAGATTGTTTTTTTAAGTTTATATTTGTACATCATATATATAACCAAATATCATATATTGCACATGTAACATATATGATACTTATATAACTATATATAGCTATAACCAGAGTTAATAGATATAAATGCATGCTATATAATATAGTAAAATATGGCATGTAATTATATATGTAGTTATATTTATTTATAAGACTTAATAAGTTAAGAAAATTTCTCTATTTGGTGGTGTTCCTTTCTTTACTTCTTTTTGGTTTTTTTATGTATTTTTAAAGTTACTAGTGCTTTTTGCTTTTTTGCCTGGTTCTCACCACCCACTAACCTGCCACTCTCTTCCCAAAATAAAAGTCCTCTCTTGTAATAAATATTCAGAATCCAGCAAAACAAATCAACACATTGGCCAGGTCTGAGAACCATATGACAAAATGCTCCAAATCACTAATTATAGGAGAAATGCAAATTAAAACATCTGTTAGGGTCCACGTAACACCCACAAAACTGCAAAGATGACAACAGGAGAAAATGGCAATTGTTGTATGGGATAATGAGAGGAAAGGCACACCAATGCACTGTTGGTATGGTTGTGATTTAGTTCAGTCATTCTGGTAAACAAATTTGGAGCTGTAGCTCCCAAAAGCATTAAACTGTACATGCACTTCGACTCAACAATACTACCATTAGGCATATTCCCCTAAAAAGCCAGGCCAGAGGGTAAGGACCCTTATGTACAAGAATACTTATAGCAACACTTTTTGTTGTAGCAAACAACTTAAAACAAAAAAAGATGCCCATTAATTGGGAAATGAAGCTGTCCCCTTTCAAAGGTGCAATATAATTTTAACTTTAGCATTAATATCATTAGTAACAAGAATTTATCCACTCCATTCTAGAAATATTTTCCTTCTATTACTATGGCTCTTAAAATTCTTTTCAAAGTCTTTTTACATTCTTCACTTCATTTCCTTCTCACAGGATTTAATTTCTAATGTAAAATATGTTTACCTAATATATACTCTGACTTTGCCCATTAAGTAACCAACATTTTTAAGACACTCAATACAATGTTCTTAGAACCTTGTGTTTGTTACAGGATTAAATAACCATAGGTCTACAATGGTAATGGACCACATAGCATATATAGTCCATTTTACAGATGAGGAAACTGAGGTCCAGGAGGTTAACTGATTTAACCTTGGGCACACAGGTAGTAAGTTTCAGAGGGGAGACTTTAACCCCATTTCTCTTGACTCCCCAAAGGTAAACTGTCAAGCTCTGAAGAGATTTGAGACTTTTATTATTTTTCTGATAGTGAGTGCTTCTGGGTTGTCTTACCTATTTCACTAAATTCTTGTTTAGTTTATGCTTTTTGTCTTTCTGCCTTGTTTTCTTTTCTCTTTCCAATATTTATAGGCTTCAATATTTCTGCTAGTCCAAGCAGATCCCCAAGATCATGCCTGATGATGACATCCATTCTCACAGATTCATTTATCAAATACATGCCAATAGTTCATGAATCTACTTGCACCCCCACCCCAATCTCTTCTCTGAGCTCCAGCCCTACTTCTCCCACTCCCCGCGTCAAATTTTCCACGTGTGTGTCCCACCAGCACCTCAAACTGAATTTGTCCAAAATCGAAGTCATCCAAGTCAAGCCCGAGGGTAAAGACCCTTATGTACAAGAATACTTACAGCAGCACCTTTTGTTGTAGCAAACGACAAACAAGAAAGTCATAGCAATCACCACCCCTCCTTCACTTCCATCTACCTTTTTCCTCAGCTTCCTGATTTCCTCCTGTGTCATCAGTATCCTTTAGGTCATCCAGGCTTGCAATCTCTGGGTCATTCTTAACTCGTTCCTCTCTCTCAATATCTTTCTCCTCACACAGCCACCAACCCAACCTTGCCGAGGACCTCGTTGTTTCCTGCTCAGACTATTTACTAGACTCCTTACTAATCTCCCTGGCATTAATCAATACTTTAGTTATTAAAATTCTCCCTTGTGTAAAAGTCTGACCATCCTGTTCACAAGGTTCCAGTGACTGTCTGTTAGCTATGTAATAAAATGTAAACTATTCATTTGGCCATTGACTTTTTTTTTATTGTCACCTTTGCTTTTATACCACAATTTTCTTCTCTTTAGCACCATTCCCTGTCCCTAAGCCACAGTGCTTTCCTTTGTAACAAAGAAAAGCATTTAAGCAAAGCCAACCTATATAGTAAAGGATCTAAACAGTTTATTTAGCATTCCATATCCACAGCCCCTTACATCTTTACTGAAAGCAGGGAGGTTGGATCTATTATTAGTTCTCTAGGACTGAGGTTGCTCATGACTTTTTATTGTGGGTCAGCCTAACGTTTAAAGTTTTCTGCAATCCTGACCAACCTACATTTCCATTGTCATTTAACATTGTTCCTCTTAACACACTTTGTATTCTGGACAAACTGGACTATTAGCCATTTCTTGGTCCTCTCATCCTTCACCCTTCTATCTCTGTGCATTCATCTCTGTATAAAGCCTTTTCTTCCTCCATAGCTCAGCCTCTCTGCCAACTTTCACATAAAACCTTCCATGATCCCAGAAACTAAAACTGATGACTCTCTCCTCAAATTGTCCAGTAGGACTTTGCCTGGATTTTTCCTTTGCCCTTTGCTTTCATATGATCCTCCTTTGTGCACATCTTAATATGTCTAATGCCTAGTACAACTGTACTTAGCTTGTTTATAAAGGTCTCTTTTGCATCTTTATATTTTTACATTTCTCTCCAGCTTGTTCATATATTGAGAGTTATGGAACCATAGCATATTAAAGTTGAAGAAACTTTGGAGATAACCTGGTTCTTATTTCACAGATGAGCAAACTGAAGCCCAGAGAAGGGCAGTGTGACTTCCCTAGGAAATTTAAGTGCTAGAATCAGGAGCAGAACTTAGCTTTCCTGACATCCTGACATAAAGAGACAGTTTCTCTTCAAGTGCAATTACAATGATTCGTGATTTGTATTTTCTTATGAGAGTCTATAGATGACAAATAAAACAAGGAGTGACATACAAGTCTTCCCTTCTCCAGTTCACATCCAGGATCACATACTTTCCATTCCAGATCTCATACATATCTTTCTAACATTTGCATTATGAAATAAACACAAACCCACCTTTAACCATGACTTTCCCTGACTAATATGAAGACCCAGTCTCTCAAATGCAGTCATTTCTTGTACAGATATTAAACCTAGTTTCCCTTCTTTCATGATATCTCAGGATTCATTACATTCTTACAATTTTTAATTCCATTTTCTTACTTTGAACTAAGATTTTTTCTTCCATTGGTATAGGACTTTAGTCCTAGAAAATTTCCTTTGGGATCTTTCTTTAACCTCTGCATTTTGCTTGCCTTCCCATTTTATCAGGTTCTCTTTTACTTTTGTCCTTCCATCTTCGGGAACATAGATGCCAGCAGCAGTGGGGATATGATTCCTCTTGGGTTCAGTCTTTCCTTCCATTAATTTCTATGACTGGTCTATTCTTTGTATTCTTTTCCTCTTCTGTATACTTCCAAGAAAGTTCTCCAAAGCAACTGTTCTCTGCTTGCTTCCCTCTGCAAAAGCTATCTTCTCCCTATTGCTGGCTTTTGGCATCTCTTGTTTCATCCTTGCTTATTTTCTTCTCTCTCTTCTCTCCCCCCCTACCTCCAATGAGAACTTGAAATCCTTTTTTGTTTTTATTTTTCTTCATCAAATACTATTGCTTTTACAGTTTTTCAAATGAGATACTGTACATGAGATGCATTGCAAGCTTTGAAACATTCTATAAATGTGAGCCGTTATTATTGTTGTTGTTTTCATGAAGCTACATATATTGTTCTCACATCATGTTTTCACTATCCTCCTCTGCCATCTTTGATCAGGTTGCTTGTCCTGATGCAGCAATGACTCATAGACTCATAGATGTTGGAAAGGACATTAGGGACCATCTAGTCCAATACATACCTGCAGAAGAATCCGCTCTTCAACATCTACCAACAAATGGTCCCATTCAATCTCTGCCATTCCCTTATTATCACTGATGGCAGCTACATTGGCTTCTTCCCATTATGTGCTTTTCTCAGATGGAATTCATTTGATCTTCATAACTCTCTGAGGTTACTTACATCATTATATCCATTTGAATGAGAGACCCCAGCAATGGAAAGGATAACCAAAGTTTTGTTTTGTTTTTTTGAATTGGAACAGTCTTTAGGGATGATCTTGAGAGTAGGGATTGTTTCATTTGTAATATTTGTATTCTCAGTGTCCATCACAGTGCTTAGCACATAACTTGACAAATATTTGTTGATTGGCTTAATGTTTGATTTGGTTCAACTTCTTCATTCAGGAATCTGAGGCTCAGAGAGTGGAATTCAAAAAGTCTCACAATCTAAGAGTTGTAACTGGCCTCAGAAGCTGCCTGGTCCAACTTGTATCTGATCAAGAATTCCCTCTAGAACATTCCACACAAGTGGTTGTACAACTTCTGCCCAAAGACACCTAGTGAGGGGGAACCCCCCACCTACTAAGACAACCCATTCTTCTTTTGGATAATGGTAACAATTAAGAAGTTTTTCCTTCGAGTCTAACTGTTCTGCTATGAAGCATCTACCCACTGTTGCAGGGTTCTGCTCTCCTGGTTCAATGAGAACATTTTTAATACTGTGTAGTGGGATTAAACTCAAATAGCAATGAATCCCTGTAGGACATATGTTGACTTAGAAAAACATGAATTACCAATATCTATGTTGGTTTTTTACTTATATTGTTGAACATTTCTCAGCTTTAGCATTTTAACCTAGTTTGGCAGGACTGGGAGGTGCTGCAGCCTACAAGGCAATTCAAATACTTATAGTAGCTCTCCCATCTCCCTAACTTTTCTCTTTCTAAGTCTACACATTTCCAGCTCATCCAGCCAATCCTCACAGGGCATGATCTCCAGTCTTCTTGGACACCTAAGTAGCATAGTAGATATAGAGACCTGGGCCTGGAGTTAGGAAGACCTTAGTTCAAATCTGGCCTCGGACACTTACTAGCTATGGGACCCTGGACAAATCAGTTAACTTATTTTTTTGTCTCAATATTTTCAAGTATAAAATGGGAATAATAATAGCACTTACGCCTTGGGTTGAGGATCAAATGAGATACTATTTGTAAAAGTACTTAGCACAGTACCTGGTACATAGTAGGTGCCTAATAAATGCTTATTCCTTTCCTTCCCTTCTTCCCCTCTATACTCCAGGGCTTGTCTCACTGTACGGACTGAACAGCTGACTAGAAAATAATTTATTTTTTTCTTCTCGATATCACTGAATACACAGCAATAATAATTTATCTTTTAAGAGTTTAAATAGTCCCAGAATCAGTTCTGGTGCCCCAGGCAACAAAATCACTCTTTAATTTGGTTCCATGGTACAAAAGATGAACTTTCTTGGTGAGTTTGACATCATACCCTATTATGTATTTTAAGGAAGTATTCCTAGAGATATTAGAATTTGACATTGCATTTAGATCTAAGAAAAGATGTATTCTTGGACTCAGACCAGCCTAGTGACCACATAGAGAGAAGGTCACAAGAAATATGTCTCTGAACATTTAGCCCTTGAGGTGATAGGAAAACTGTCCTGAAAACATTCCCTTGAATCATTCCTCCAGCCTAAAAGTTAAAATTGGATGTATCCTGTTACCCTGGCTCTCACTCACAATAGATTCTTTTTAATGGCTTTTCTTTAATATAGGTGAGGTCAGTTAAGTTATTAAAAGAGCATTTTACTTTGAGACCCACTGAGGGCAAAACATTCCTTTCCCCTTTAAAAATATATTACTCTATCCATAACACAACATCGAAAAGGGAAGCAAGACAATTTCATTTTGTAATGGCACCTTGACACCCTTCAAAACAAGATGTGCCACATGACCTAAGGGAAACAAAATCTTTGCCAGCTCATTAAATGCCAGTTCATTAGTAAGTAAGTCTTGCTGCAGGAGACTGTCAGCTCCCTGCTCCCACACATTCCAAAAAGCAAGGGGGAGTATAAAACCCATATCCCCACACACCACCACTAAATTATTTAACATCTGTTTTAAAATGACTAACAGAGGCCTAGGCTGATTTCCAATTTTTAATACCTGCTAATGAAAGAAAAACAGATAGAGGTGAGATTGTACAAAAGGCCACCAGGTGGCAGATTCACATAAATATATAGAGAGTCTAGTGTGAAGGTTCAGTGTGAAGAAAAAGGTACTTGCAGGGGCAGGAGGGGGTTGATTTCAAACCTTTGGGACTAGTACAACATTTCAGTCTTTTCAGACAAATGCAAAGAATGTTTTTTTTTTCTTTATCCACCAATATCCCTCAACCTTTTAGTTGATTTTATTAAAATTAAATAAATAAAGGGGTTTTTTTACACTACATTTTTTTAAATACATGGAATAGAATGCAAGTTCTGAAGGACAGAAACATTTTTTTTTTCACCGTTAAATCCCCTATTACAGTTCCCTGCATGTAGGAAGTGCTTAATAAATGTTTGTTGAACTACATTGTTTAATTGAAATCTTTTTTAAAGATGAGCACAGCCTAAGTGAAAGCCTAGTTTGAGGATTAGATAAGTGCTTCAGATCCACACAGTTTTTTGCCTTTGTTTAGAAAGCATGGGCTGGTAACTCAGTAAGTAGCCAAAGCTTGAATGAAATGCCATTTGTGCCCACCTAACATTGTTTGATTTGTGTTTATTTCATGGTAGAAGTATATAGATTGTCAGAAGTGGAAGGGAAAAGCCCTAAGCTCAGATTAGGAAGATCGTTGAAGCCAATGTCTTCATTTTTCAGGCAACGTAACTGAAACACAGAGATATCAAGCAATGTGGCCAAGGCCACACAAGTGGTAAGTAAAAGAGCTGTTATTAGATGCCAGGTTCTCGGACTCTAAATTTAGCAGTCTTTCCACTCCATCATGCTGCCTTTCAATAAGATACACACAAGATCATACTTAGATTTACACTTGGAAGGGACCAAGTCCAACTCTCTTGTTCTATAAACGAGGCAACTGAAGCCTAGAGAGATTCTGTGACCTGCCCCCAGTCACACAAGCGTCAATCAATCAACCAATTAAGTATTTAGAGAGTACCTGCTACATGCCAAGGGCAGTGTTAGGTTCTGGAGAGCTAAGTAAAAAGAAAGAAACCATCCCTATTTGAGAGGAATTTAGATTCAAATGGAGGCAATTAAGTGCATATAAAGTACATATAAAGTACAATTAAGTACATATATAAATATATACAGTATAAAAAAATAAAGTGAATAAATGCAAATATATACAGAGCAGTTAAATACAAGACAGTTTGGGGAAAAGAGCACTAGCAGTTGGGAGGATTAGGAAAGGCTTCCTTATGGGCAGCTTCCCTTTGAGCACTTCTGGCTATGAAGCACTCCCTACTTTAAGAATCACCCCATTCCATCATTTTCTAACATTTGCTACTCTGGGAAATTAATTGCACTACTTGAAAAAAATGATCAATGCAAATATGCTATATAACAATGAGGCTGAAAGTTCCCCAAAATGTACTTTTGCGTAGTAGGGGGTGATTTGGAGCACCTACCATGAAGTTGTGCTGTACATGTCTCACTCAGTGGGGCCAGGAACTGAAGCTCACCTGGGTGAGTGATGGGAAAGTGTGTGTGGGGGGGAGTGGGAAGGAAAAAGGGAGAGAGGAATCCTTGCTCTCTCCATGGAAACTTCTAGGGAAAACTGGAAGAGTCCAAAAATGATGCCGAGAGGGATGGAGCCCTCGTATATTTCTAAACAGCTTACTAAGGAGAAAAGTTCCTCTTAACTCTAGGGCCAATCATCTTTGACACCACCTTAGTCATAGGGACCTTCAAGGGACCAATAAGAACTTGCTAGGTCACATATGTCCTTTGGCAAGACATAAGAACAGCTGTCCAACTGGAAGATGCCAGAAAACATGCTGAGATCAATGGGAAGTGTTCCAATCCACCCCCAGTCCGCTCACATGTTTACCATAATCTCCAAGCATTTCCTTAAAGTGGGTGGCTTTAAGACAATCCCACTCAGTCTTTTTCAATGATTACAGTTGTTATTGTTTTAAGCTCAGAGCATTTGGAGTCTCTGGGCCCATGCAAAACAGGTGGTAAACTGGTGATTATCTAATCTGATCAGGAATTCACAGTGCTGTGTCCTGACTCCAGAGAGATCAGAGGATCAAAGAAATGAGAATGGAGAGAACATGTTAGCGTCCTGGCAAGAATACAGGCAAACAAGAGGAGGAGGAAGACTGTCCAGTACCGTGAGGGATTAGACTATTCCAACAGAGGCCAAAGGGAGCACCTATTAGATACTATTGCCATGGTAAGTGTCCAGCAAACATTATGTAGTGTCTAATCTTGTGGGTGTAAAGGAGCAAGAGTCTTAGGGAGTTCCTCATAGCTGGAAGTATTCAAACAGAAGCTGCCCTTCAGACATCATCTTTTACAGGAGGCATTTCCTTATCCTCCCAACTGCTAATGTCCTTTCTTTCAAATATATACGTCCACACACATATGTGTATGTGTGTGTGTGTGTGTATACATATATATATATATATATTTGCATTTATTCACTATATTTATGTGTATCTATACATATATACACACATATATACATATACATACAGACATACTATATGCACATATTTTCCTCTTACATTTATTCTATCTTCCTAAAATCATGGAGATTTGAATTCCTTCCCAGAAGACAGTGCATCCTGGGTCACCATCAGCAGTAGCAAGTCTACTTTCTTGCATGCTCCCCGACAAACTAGACCCAGAGAAAGAATAATAAAGGGTAATAATCCTTTATCCTTTCTGCTACTTCTAGACTAGTACCAACAACAGCTTTTACATCCTCCCTGGTAGCAGGCTGGTTCAGTGGATAGAGCACCAGTCTTATGTTTAGGGAGGCCTGATTTTAAATTCTGCCTCAGACATTTAATAGCTAGAAGATTCTGGACCAATCAGTTAACTTCTGCCTGTGTTGGTTCCCTCAGACGTAAGATGGGGTTAATAATAACATCCACGTCCTAGGACTGTTGTGAGGATCAAAGGAAAAAAACATTTCCAAAGCATTTAGCACAGTGCCCGGTACAAGAGGTGCCAAGTGAGAGTTGAATTTTATTGTCCCCCTTCTCCCCTCTATTAAAATACAATTATAGATTTTAAGACTGGAAATGACTTTAAAAGCCAACTAGTCCAACCCAGACTGCTAGGTGGCACAGTACATAGAGTGCCAGGCCTGGAGTCAGGAAGACCTAAATTCAAAAATGGCAGACAATTACTAGTTGTGTGACCCTAGGCAAGTCAGTTAACCTAACCCTCTTTGCCCCAGTTTTCTCATCTGTAAAATGAGCTGGAAAATAAAATGGAAAACCATTGCAGTATCTTTTCGAAGAAAACCCAAAATGGGGTCACAAAGAGTCATAAGGAAGTGAAATAACTGAACAACAACAGCAACAAAAAGCCCATCATTGTACACATGAAGAAAATGAGGAGAGGCAGGGAACTTAGGTGACTTGACCTGGGTCACAAGGTACGATCTGAACTGGGGCCTCTAACTCCAAATCCGGTGCTCTTACCACTATAATACACAACACTGATCAATAAGCATTTATTAGGCTCCTACTATGTACTACAAATTGTTCTAGGACATGAAAATAGTGCAACCCCTGCCCTCAAAGAGTCATAGCATATTATGAAATGAAAACTAACTGGGGTAACACCCACCAAACCACGATGATTTATTCAGACTCAAAAATGAAAACACGCCGCTCTCTCTGGAGAATTAATGATGAAAGATAAAAGGCAAACGCTAGCTAATCCTGATGGACATAGCCATGCTTGGGAAACATCAGGAGTCTTGTGCAGAGTTCTTGTATGATAGTTTTTAAGAAGGACTCTGAGAAAATAGAAGCCGGAGGAAAGCAAACTAGGTGAATTGGCAATCATATTGCCTAAGGAACAGGGCGTGGAAGTGGAGATGTTTAAGTCTAGAGGAGACTTGTATTAGGAGGGCCTGTCTTCAAACACTTGAGGGGTCACCATGAAATGTATGCCAAGTAGTAGTCTTCATTGTCATGTACACTCATCATAGCTGATATATATCTGTATCTATATCTACATAGATATAGGTATAAATATAGATATAGACACACTTATATACATACATGTACGCACGTGTGGGTAATCGTTTTTCTTTGTTAAAGAAAGGAGTCTAATGGGAAAGGGGAGGGAGAGGAAATGGATTTATTTTACTTCCTAGAAGTAGCAATGATGTAAAAATGAAAGGCATAAATGAAACATCATCCCCCCATGTATTTTGTAGTTCTAGAGGACTATCAGCTTATAGTTGACGAATTCTTATTTGTATTCTGATATGATGACCCTAGTTCAAATCCTGCCTCTGACGTGATGATAAGTCACAGAGCAATCATCTGTATCCTTGGAGGGTATTTTTTCACCCCTAACTCTCTTCACCTGTGAAGACAGAGGTAGGGACAAGTCAAAGAAATAATGCAAGAAATGCAATAAGGTTTCTCTCCTACAGAAATTTAAGCCAAAGTGCAGAATGATAAGACAGTGGTAAAAAGAAATTGGTTATAATATAGGTTGTGGGTGATAGTGGGGATCTCACCATTGTACTCATTCATGCCCACTGAGACCAAGACAGAATAGGTTTGCCCAAGGTAATGGGCCCTGAACTTCTTTCACTAAGGGAGAAAAAAATATTAAAGGAGAAATTAGAGAGTGTGCTTCTAGAAATGTTAATTAAGGCTGCAATTCAAAACGGAACAAAGCCTGGCTGCAGCGGCACTCTGAGCTATGGCCTGGTGTAATGGCTGAGGCTGCTCGGGTTTCTGGAAATAGATGCTATTTGAAAACTGCCGTGATGTCCTTGGGTTCCATTTAATCCAGTTCTCACAAGAAAGGTCCTTTAACGATACCCCTAAACTCCAAATACAAAGCAAACCAACCTTGGTTGCTTAGTGACACTGCAGTGCTGAGGACAAAATGCCTTTGGGGTTTTCAAAGGCTCATCCAGAATGGGCCTTCATCTCTGCACATGGTGTAATAATTAAATGAGCTAAGGACAGAGGCCTCCATGCTAAATGTTTCTATGAAATATCTCTGAGAATAGAATCTATTCATCAGAGTATAACAATATCTGGCTCTTTCTCCCACTCACCGTTTCCTGCAGAAGAGTGCTTGTGATCAACTTGGTTTTTCTCCCTCCTCCTTTATCCCTGCTCTTCTTTTCCCAGAAGAATTCAGTGGAGCTTCCAGGTTTTTTTTTTCTATTTGTCTAAAAATCATGCTTCCTTTTCTATAATTTTGGGGTAACAAAGTATCAAGTCTCCTGCTGATTGAATTGGCCATTAAATGTTACTGGCATTTGTGGCCCTCCATCCTACGGTTCTAACCTGCCTTGTCAGGCTTTTTGAACAGTACACAGTAACATCATTCCATACTTCATTAGTCTTGTCTTTTGAAAGTGTTTCTTTTCCACCATCTTTTCTACTACTCAGGCAATACCATCAGAGTTCAGAGAGGGAGCCAAAAAGAACGGCACAGGCCCTTATACAGAGTTTTGCTTAAGGGCCTAGAATTTAAACTTCTGCCTCTGAATCAAGCTATTCCCTCTAGTTTTGTCCTATGCATAATTTATACTCACATACAAAACAATAAGCAACAAACACATTACTAGAATAGCTCTGTCGCCTCCTTCATTTGTATAAGAATGAGCAGAGGCAAGAAGAAATATACAAGCTATTTGTCCCAACAGAACATTCTGATTTTTTCCTCTTGATTTTCCTTTCCTACACATTTAAAAAATTCTCTTCTCAATGCAAATTGCTTTTTGCTTAATTTTGGTTTTATTTTCTTTCATTTTCCCAGGCAATTGCCCTGAAGAAAAAAGGAACATAACAAATGTTTCCTGTCATGAGGAAGAGGGAGTCCTGTTTTGTTTGGCCCCAGAGGGCAGAATTATGACCAATGGAAGGAAGTCAAAGAGAGGTATGTTTCGAATGGATAAAGTGAAATTCTTATTAACAATTACAGCTGCCTATGGATTGTTTTGAGAGAAGTAAGGTCCCCATCAACAGAGGTATTCAAATGGAGGCTGGATGACCATTTGTTGGGAGTGTTGTAAGGGAATTACTGTTCAGGAATGCGGCAGACATAATTATTTTTGTACTCCCTTTTCAATCCTAAAATTTTGTAAATGAAAGCTTTACAATTTACATGAATTCTCTGTAATGGACACTAGAGGGCATGCCTTTCTTTCAGATATGTTGGCCTCACCTCTAACAAGAGAATAGAACAGGTAAGATGTCCAAAATCAGTCTGACTTGCTGGAATTGGTCAAATAAAACTTTACAAGGTCATTTAGACATTTTGTTTACATGCAAGTTTTCAACAATATTTATGATGGGAAATACAACAGAAAGCTATTCAGCAGTTTCTAAGTATTACAATCAGCAATTCTTGCCACCGCCCCACCCCCAAACACCTTGAGCTGCAATTAAAGAAAATATATATATAGGGGAAAATGCTAGTTGTATGAAATCACCGGATAGAAATAACAAACAAACAAGCAAACGTTACCCAAAGGGTTTTTTTCTCTTTAACAAGATACTTTTGCTATCATTTTTCACAAACAAAATTTTCATTTGAAGCCTAATTAGGTTAATCAGATAAGTGTCTTCTCTTGGCACCCACAGTGTCTTCTGGAAAGGATTACAAAAGGAAGTAAATGACTAAGTGACCTTTAAGGTCCTTTCTAACACTACGACTCAGAGACTCTGATAGAAACGGTTGTTACACTTGAGGGCCCCTAGTTACCCAACCAGTTAATGGGCAGAATAAGCCTGTGGGGCATGGAGGCATGAGAGACAGTTAAAACACTAATGATAAACACATGAAGATAATTAACAGGCAGATAAACATATGATGTTATACTGTAGCTATACCCAAAGACTATGAGATGGGAAAGATGAAGGGTAGGGATGGAGAAAGTTTGAGTAATAGGGGAGAAATGGCATTTTTTTTTTGAGAAAGATTGATAGAAAAGATGACTGTTGAAGGAGTTCAGCCTTTAAAGAGATAGAAAATGCTGTATGTCATGGTTTGGAGGCTAAAGAATGTGACCCATGAAGAGTGTGAAGGGAACATTAACTGGTAGCCCTGAAGTTTGTTTGTTTGTTTTTGAAATATCATACACGTTGCTCCAACCATTTGAATCAGTGATGTCCAGTGCTTAAGAGAATGGGGATGCCTTGGTCATGCATTGGATAGATCCTACAGAAATTCTACAGAACTTGGAAAATTTTGCAATTAGTCCTATTTGCATGACAGGCAATGCATTCTTCATTTTTACTACTTTGGACCAAGAATGATTTTTTTAAAGTCATGTCACACAAAAAGATACTATTCCTGACTCCCTGATAATAGGGCATCCTTTTCAAAAGTACTTTCCCAATACAGTTAGTGAAATTTCACGGACCCATCTTATATTCTCTTAATCAATACCTGCCATGACCATATGCTGAGTACAGTTTTTCTCTGAGGCAAGTTATCTGGAACCCATAAGTGGCTATAGCCACACTCACTATCCTCATTATTTCTGGCACTCCCATCTCCAAAATCCCTCCTGAATTCCCTATTTCTGTTCATGTCACCAGTCTTCTAGTCACTCAGGAGTTATAGGATTACTTTAAAGGGTGAGCCCCAAAATGGAAGAGAGAAATGCTTACACATTTAGCTAGATAAAAATACTAATTCAAGATATGCCTTGCATGTAATTGCATATGTTCCTTGACACACATTGTAACTGCTACATTTTTATATACCATAGATACAGTTGTTTATTAGGCAACTAGGTGGTATGTTGGTTAGAGCACTGAGTCTGGACTCAGGAAGACCTGGATTCAAATCTGTCCTTAGGCAGTTACTAGCTCTGTGACCTGGGACAAGTCACTTAATCTCTGTTTGCCTCAGTTTCCTCAACTGTAAAATGGGGGTAGAAATAGTACCTGTATCCCAGAGTTTTGTCATGAGGTTCAAATGAGACAAAATTTGTAAAGCACTTAGCATAGTGCCTGGCACATAGTAGGACCTATATAAATGCTACTTATTTTTATTATCAGCCACACAAAATGTGCCTTTATGACTATTTGCATAATCACCTGTATATGTAGGTATATTTTTATGCCCCTTCTGTTATTATGCAGACCTACCAATATTATTGCATTGCTTTGTTTCAATTAATTAATTAATCTATAAATGCTTGTGTGGATATGCTTTTACTATTGTGATCTGAACATGTAATAAATCTTGAATATAATTTGGACCTGTAGTCACTAAAAAACTATCCAGAATGTAGGACTGTGAACAAGTGTGCCCAAACACACCCAAGTTGATTTGCTGGGATAGCAAATGTTTAACTGGGGGAAGAATAAAAGTGAGTTGGTATTCAAAACCATCATCACAGGACCTCATCACAGCAAAAGGTCTTGTCCTTTACAATGTGATTGTAAATTCAAAATTGGAAGGGGTCTCAGAGGCCATCTAATCTAACCTTTTCATTTTACAGATAAGGAAACTGGGGTCAAAGGAGGTTGTTTTTGACTTCGATGGTAAATCTAATCCTTCTTTCACATGAAAGCTCTTCAAGTACTTAAAAACAGATTTCACATCCCTCCAAGACTTCTCTTTTCCAGGCTAAATATGCCCACTTCCTTCACCTGATCATCAAGACATGATCTCAAGGCCCTCTGCCATCTTAGTCATCCTTCTCTGGATACTTTCAAACTTATCAATAGCTTCTTTGATCTGCTGAGCCCAGAACTGAACACAATACTCTAGATAAGGTCATAGGAGGTAAGATTACAATAGAACTATTATCACCAGTCCATTCCTGGAAGCGCCTCCCTTTTTAATGAAAGCCAAGATCACATTAGTTTTGTTGGCTGCCATGTACTTCGCTGACTCATATTGACCTTGTAATTCACTAAAATGGCCAGACCATTCAGAGCAACTGCTAATCCTGTCTCCTTTACATCTTGTTTTTGTGAAGTCACTTTTTTTGTTGTTTTGTACCTAAGGACAAGAGTTTGCTTTTATCCCTATTGGACTTCATCTTATAAGATCCATACCAAAGCACTAACCCCTTAAAATTCTTTTGGGATCCTTACTTTGTCACCTGTTGCTTAACAGGAGAAGTATTTCCTAGACTGGGGAGCTTTTGCGAAGTCCCTATTCTATGCAGGTTAGACTAGTGTTTGCTAAAAAAACAATTACTGTTCCTGATACTACTGTGGATGATGTTGAGGAGGAAGATGCCAAGGATGGTAGTAGCTAGTACTTACACAGCCCCTTAAGGTTTGTAAAGTGTCATACATATATTATTTCATCTGATTTTCCAAACAGCCCTGTGAGTAGCTATTATTATTATCCTCATTTTGCAGATAAAGAAATTGTAGATAAAGAAAGAGGTAAGTTAAAGGACTTGCCCAGTGTTACCCAGCTAGTAAGTGCCTGAGGCAGTTCTTTCTGAATCCTTATCCTACACTCCATCCATTATATCACCTCCAGCTACTTTCTCTGGTTTCTTACTGTGAACCATCATGAGAAATAGAGAGACAAGGAAGGTACATTCAGTGGAATCAAGTCTGTCTCCTTGTTGAGTCCCCTTACCATGCCACGGCTAAGGAACCTTCTCTTTGTTACCTGCCAAATGTTCCATGAGTATTCTGTTTTCCTCTGATCTTGAGGTATCAGAATAGCCTGGTCAGGTCTGGCTTACCATACAGCAGGTGAGCTATGCCCAGCTTTGTCATCAGCTAATTTGATGAGCATGCCCTCTATGATTTCATCCAAATCATTCAAAAAATATAAAATAGCACAAGGCCAAGCCCAGATCCATGGGACCTTCACCTGGAGACCTCTAGCCATGTTGATTAAACTATTAACAGATACTCAGTGCAGCTGAATCCATTGAATATATCATATAGTCTAGTCCACGTCTACATCTCCCCATCTTCTTTACGTGAATAATATAAGAAATTGTTTCAAAAGTTCTTTCTATTGCCATTAATTAATTCCCTAGTTTGCCTGTATTGTTTTAATAATAACAATAATATTAATAGTTAACATTTATATAGTGCTTACTGTTACACATTGCCAGGCACTGTGCTAAAAACTTTAAATTTATTATTTCATTTGATCCTCAACAATGACCCTGGGAGGTAGTTGCTATGGTCATTCCCATTTTACAGATGAGGAAACTGAGGCAAGCACAGTTAAGTGACTTGCCCAGGATCACACAGCTAGTAAATGGCTGTGACTGGATTTGAACTCAGACTCCAGGCCTAGCATCCTATCCACTTCACCACCTAGCTGCCAAGCTATATCTGAACTATTGCAAGAGTCTCCTAAATTGTGTCTTAATTCTTTTTCCTGACCACAATCCACTCCCTTACATTACTTCTAAATTAAGTTTCCTATGACAATACTTCATTCATGTCATTCTTCTCAAAATCCTTCAATGTCTCCCCATTAGCCAATAAGGCGAAAATCCTTATCCTGGCAGTTAAGGCCTTGAACAGTCTTGTTCTAATCAGTCTTTTCATCCTTGTTTCCCACTTGTCTCTTGCACAGATTCTCAGCTTCCTTCAAGCTGATTTGCTCACTGCCTACCAAGCACACCTTTGGGTTTCTTGGTCTTTGGTTTTTTGCTTGTTTTACTCCGTCTGCCTGGAAGCTTGCAGCCTTGCTCAGGTCTCACCTCCTCCCTGAAATCTTCCCCAAATTCTCTAGTTCACATTGACCTTGCTGTCCTTTGATATCAAAGCACCTAGTATCACTCATTTGTTCTTTAATCAAAGTCCGTATTTTGTAGTGAAAGAACACTGGACTTGGAGTGAAGAAGATCTGGGTTCAAATCCATCTCTGATCCTCACTGTCCCTGTGACCCCAGCAAGCCACTTAATCTCTCATGGCTTCAAGTTCCTTATCTGTAAAATAAGGATAAAAATATCTGCAGTATTGATATCATAGAGTTGTTGTCAGTCAATTGATTAACATTTATTCAATTGTTATATGCCAGGACAATGCTATGCACAGGAAATACAAAGAAAGATCTCAAAGCACTTATAGTCTTTGTGTGACATGTTGTCTCCTCCATTAGACTGTGAATGCTAGATTGCTTAGTTGTGTGTGATTTTATACATATATATATGTATATATATATATATACACACACAAATATTTATACATGTATATATTACATATATGTGTGATATATTCCCATGTGTACATATGTTTTATATATACATACATATATATGTGTGTATATACATATATGTATGTATATGTGTGTGTATATATATATATATATATATATATATATATATGATAACTTGGAGAAAATCAATAAATGCAAAACACTAGGGTCAAGGGGGATCAGTAGAGGCTTCCTGTAGAAAGTGGGCCTTTACCTAGGACCCAAAGGAAGCCAGGGATGCTAAGAGGTAGAGATGAGTAGAGAGTGGAGAGAGTTACAGGCATGGGAGTCAGCCAGTGAAAATGTTCAGTCAGTTGATGGTGTGTCTGGTGAGAGGACAAGAAAGGAGGCCAGGTGATATGGTTAGACAGGTACTTTAAGAAGATCAACTTGACAGCTGGCTAGAGGATAGATTGGAGTAAGGAAAGATATAAGGCAGGGAGAGAAGCCAGCAGGCTTTGAATAGTCCAGGTATGAGGTGATGAGGGCCTGCGCTAGGAAGGTGGCAATGTCAGAGGAGAAGAGGAGTATAGGAGAGATTTTTACAAGGTAGAAATGACAGGATTTGATAAGTGATTGGATAGGGTCAAGAGATATGAATAGGTCATTTTGAAATGAAAAATTCCAAACTATCATTAACCACATGAAAAAATGCTCTAAATAACTAATAATTTGAGAAATATAAATTAAAACAACTCTGAGACACCATCTCACACCCATCAGATTGGCAACATCGATACAAAAGGAAAACAATATGCTGGAGGAGCTATGGGAAAACAGGTACATTGAGGCACTGTTGGTGGAGCTGTGAAGAGGCAGAGCTGTGAAGAATTCTTAAAAGCAATTTGGAACTATGCTCAAAATGCTATTAAACTATACATAAGCTTTAATGTAGCAATACCACTATCATGTCTATCCCTAAAAAAGACCAAAAAAAAAAAGAGGAAAAAAGCTTGTATGTAAAATATTTATAGCAGTTCTTTTCATGGTGGCAAGTAATTAGAAACTAAGGGGATACCCATCAATTAAAGAATGGCTGAACAAATTATGATATGCAAATGTGATCTAATATTATTATGATGTAAGAAATTATGAAAGGGATGGTTTCAGAGAAACCTGGGAAGACTTGTATGAATTGATGCAAAGTGAAGTCAGCAGAACCAGAAGAACAATTTATGTAATAGCAATATTGTAGAGACAAACAAAACTGAAAGTCATAGGAGCTATGATCAACTCAGTGACCAAACCAATCCAGAGAACTCTTGATAAAGTATGTTACCCAACTACAGATAGAGAGCCGATGGACTCAGAATGCAAACTGAACTATATATGTGTGTCTATATATATATATATAGACACACACACAGATATAGATACATATGTTTTATTTGACTATACATGTTTATAACTGGATTGGTTTTTCTTGCTTTCAAAATAGGAGAGTAGGTGGGAAGGAGAGAATGCAGAGCTGAAATGAAATAAAAGTGATTTAAAATAAACTGAATATGAAGGATGAGAGAGATCTGAGGAACTGAAGATGATGCCCAGGTTGTGAGGTGAGATAATGTATGTGAAGCAGTAATTTAGCTGTTACTTATTCCTTTCTTCTGGCATCTCTTTTGTTATTTCTTCCATTGTTAGCTCTATGTCATCTCTGCAACTAGACTGGGAGCTCTTTGAGGGCAAGAACTATGTCTTATACTTTGCATCCCACTTAGACTGGAGACTATCATTTTACAAATGAGGAAACTGAGGCCTTGAGAGAGGTTATGTAATTGATCAGTGTTAACATTCTTGTCTTCAAAGGAATTACAATTTAGTTGATTAGACATAGAAAAAAAATAGTAACTAACAAGACAATGTAGCCTGTGTCAAACACCATCCAAATGGTGCCAAAAAATAGATGAGGAGGTTAGTAGAAAGGGAGATTACTGATATCTGGAGTGGGTAAGGAAAATTTTTTCAGGATTCCTTAACCTTTAATCCTGTTGCTGCCTGTTTAATAGTGGAAGGAAGAAATGGATCAAGGCATTTACATATGTTTTTTTCATCATCTGGAGCTGTACTTGCCCCAGCCCTCTGCCAAAACAGATTTAAATGCTTCTATAGAGGGACAAGCCCAAAGACCCTTGCTGTCTCACTTCCAGAGAGATTCATGAATCAGCGACACATCTGGAACCGCTAGCTTCTGCATATAAAAACACTCTGAACCAAAAAAAAAAAAACCCAAAAGGTTTTAAACAGCTATAGAAGGACTCCTGGGAGGACTCTGGACTTACTAGCAGTTTTCAATATAAAAATACTTGACTATCGCTGCTGGTCTCACTTGAGAGGTCCCAAAACTTTTTATTATTCAAAAATGCTGTGTCCCATGACAGGGTAGAATAAGAAAGTGGGAACTAAGGAATTAGAAAGAATCTGAAGAAAAAAATAGCTTATGGTAACACATTTCTAAAAACATGTGGATGGGAACACCAGACCGTGTGGTTTGGCTTATTTATTTGACTCGTCAATTGATATTACCCAGAGGTTCAAAAAGCAACCTTCCCCCCCAAAAAAAGAATTTTAGAACTAAATGACACTAGCTTTCTTTTCTCTTTTTCTTTCCATGAGAGGCTGAGTGGCAGACAATTTCATTCTACATAAAATTCACACTGAAATACCCCTGATTAAAAAGTGGAAACTCTGACCTTACTGGAATCCAGAAGGCCTTTTTGTACCAGCCAGATTACCAAATCATGCCAAAATCAACATGTTGCATTTCAGTTATCCTGTCTAAAAAGCAGAGAAACTAGAACAGAAACAGACTGATCAATATTCAATTATATGTATGTACACATATATATGTGTGGGTATATACATATGTATATATGCAGAAGTGTGTGTATATATGTGCATACGTGTATACACACTTTTATACATATATGTATTGTATACACACACCTTTATACGTATTTATGTGTGTACATACCTTTATAAATGTATGTGTGTGTATACATGTGCACATACATATACATATGTGTGTATAAGAAACTAGAACTGAGTATATACATATACAAACATGCATGCACACATACTATATGTAAACATATACAATATATACATACGTACACATATACACACACACATATATATATATACATATATATATATATATATATATATATATATATATATGTACACACATACATATATGTGTATTAGAAAGCATAGGTTCTTAATCAGTAGATAGTGATCTTCCAAACATTTCTAAGCCTTATTGAGTAGAAGGACCAGAACTAGGGTGAGTTAACTCTGGCTTTTCCTCAGGAGACCAACATCTGGAGGGGGGAGGCATACTCTCTTACCATGGCAATAAGGCCCCAAACCAGCTGTTGCTGTAACCCCATCCCTAGCTCCCCATTTGGAGGATTTCTCATATTCCTATCAAGTAAAGGTAAATTTTCCCCTCTATGCATTGAAAACAGTCAGTCAACAAGTATTTATTAAGCATTTACTATATTTCAAATACGGCAACTAGGTAGCCCAGTGGATAGCCTGTTGAGCTTGGATTCAGAAAGACCTGGGTTCAATTCCTGCATAGCTGTGGGACCCTGGGCAAGTCATTTAACCTCATTTCCCTCAATTTCCTCCTCTGTAAAATGAACTGGAGAAGATGGTAGACCATTCCAATATCTTTGCCAAGAAGACCCCAAATGTGGTCACAGAGAATCAGATATGATGAAAAAAATGACTGAACAATAACAAAAATGTACCAGGTACTGTGCTGAGTGCTGGGGATACAACGAAAAGGGGAAAAAATGCATTTTTTTGCCCTCAAGGAGTGAACATTCTAATGTGGGAAGACAATGTATAAATAATCAGATGTATACATGACATATGGGGTGATCTCTAAAATCAAAGCTTAAATTTGCACTAAGACTTTTGGAACCACTTTCTAGATACAGTATAAATGGAAGTTATGGGGGTATGGGTCGGGGAGTGCGGGAGGGGGAAGGAAGAATGGGGAGGAGAGGAGGTTGGAAAGGCCTTAGAATTTCTGCTTTTACTCCACTTCAAGTTCACACACATAAACACACTCATCTGCTAGCTAAGATCACAAGTCTTTCGGCAAATCAAAGTAGCCTCTCACATACAGGTTAATTAACCAAGGCATTGTACTACAGGAAAAAAGAAAAAAGAGGAGTGAAAGTGAGGAGGAGGTGGGGGAGAGGGAAACCTTGCTGAACAGTAGATTTGCACTGAGGGGAAAAAAAAAGTTCTTAATAGCATATCCACACCCAATGGAAAGGACCTTATAATAAGACTGGTAATGGGTATAACCAGCATACCGCCTCTAAAGAGAAAAAAAAATCTTTCTAGATCCTTAAAATCAATTTGCCAACTCTGCTTAAAATCCTTAACCAAGTCATCCATATATCGCTGCTTCAGACTTCAGTCCTTAAATGTCTGGCTACCAAGTAAACCACTCACTTTCCTTTTAGCCTGTGGTATAAACACTCATTTTTAAATGGTGTGCTACATAAGCCACTCTAGGCAGAGCCATTGAAAAGTATCTAATGGAAAGAGGTAGGAGATATTCATTTACTAATTCTCCTGGGGAGTGAGCCCTGAATTGTGAAATGGGTAAGCACTATGATGTTTGCCTTGGGAAAGACATTTTTGTAAAAATAAGACATTTGGAGATTGAAGGTAGGAAGTCCTCTGGAAGAATATTATCCTTGGCCCCATTTCACTGGAAACAGTGAATCAGTGGGCACTGAGTTATGTGTGATTGGAAGGTTATCTTTAAATACTATACACCACATATTGTAGAAAGAGCTAGTTTCAAACCCAGACCAATTCACTAATGTGACCCTGGGGGAATCATTGAACATCTCTGGGCCTCAAATTCATCAACTGTAGAATTACAGGTTTGAACTCAATTTCCTTTGTGGTCCCTCCCATCTTGAAGTCAATGACTATAACCTTTCACATCAGTTAAAGGTTACAGGTTATGCTGATTTAGGGGAATGCCCTGACTAGAGATACAAACAGCCTGGACTAAAAGCACGGCCATAAATTGACATTGACTGGAAGATGAACAGTGAGAAAAGAATGGACACTCTGGAACTTTCATTTACACCCTATTTCAGTGCAGTGGGGTTTAGGAACAGATCAGAAGACCAGAAGAATTTCTGATCCTGGGAAATGACAAAGCTTGAACTCCATAAAGCAAGCCCTTCAAAGAAAACTGAGACCCACAGAGGTTATGTGATTTATCCATGATCAGATCTGTAGTAAGCGCCTGAGGCAGATTTCCAATTCCAGTTGCTCTACCTCCAAATCCAACATGTTTTTCCTTCTGAGAAGAGAAGGTTTATGAAACAGGTGTCAATTCATGTTGTTCTGTGGTCTAGCCCTCAGAGGAAGCTGCCATTGCTGCGTGTGGAGTCACTGAGGCACTCAAAAGATTTTGTTGCTTGTATTCTCTATTTAAAGGCTAGAGTAGAGATTGAAAGACCATTTCCATTTATGATACACACAGTTATTGCTTTAACAATAATGAACCTATAAAAGTGATCAGCACAATGCCTGGCATATATTAGGTGCTTAATAAATGTTTATTTCCTTTCTCTTCTTCAAATACTTATGTTATTACTTTGATTAAGTGGGTTTTGTTTTTTATTTTCTTTTTAAATAAAAAACATGGGACTGGGGTGAGTCTGCGAGACAAAACTCAAAAGGATTAAGGGGAAGAGGTAAGTAGTGGTGGGGAGGGAGGCAAATGAGGCCAGTGATTGTTGATAAAAACATAAAAAACCACACCCCAAGACAGATGAGAGAACCTTGCATCACTAGACAGAATTGATTAGCAACTAGCTCTTCTGAGCTCCTGAAAGAGAGGAATAGGCAGATTGGCTGATGACTGTATTGCCTGGCAGCCATTACAGAGAAATTGCTGCAAGCAAAAAGCTCTAGATGATTCTTATCACGTCTTGACTCAGTTTCTTCTTTAATGAACAAGGCCTAGTTTTGAAATAGTTTATGCATAGTTGAAAGGAATACAACTTTCCCAAGAAAGGGTACCATATTTTCCCCAATCACCCAAATGTCTTGTCTCAGTCCAACCTGCACAATGCCACCCAGTTGCCAACCTTCTCTGCTTGAGGGTGGGAGGAGAGTATAGACTTGACTTAGATTGCCTGATCCTCATCTTGACCACCCACCTCCTTCAGAAGTCCCTGAAAGTCCTTTTGAGTCACCACTTCCAGATGAATTGCATGCCAGTGTGCTGAAAGAACATATGTATGACAGTACTATTATCAGTGATCATTGAACTATCGTGGAGGAGGGAGGAGGAGGAGATGGGGCTCTGCAGGATGATACAAAGACATGCAATTCTTAGTCAGGACTTGGATAAAGGCCTAGACAGCAGGCTTAGCAAGTAGAGAAGTAGTGAGTACACTGGATGGCCAAGTCAGGCCTAAAAAGATCTCTAAGGAATGGATTATTAGACCAAATTTAAATCAAGCAAACGTTGAAAAGAATAGATGTGAAGTCTTATATCAAGGTTCAGAATATAAAATTCACAGGTATAAGACATGTGTGGGGAGTTAGGATGTGAGGAGGTTGTGGGAATCATGGAGCAAGAACAGATTTTAAAAAATCTTAGGTTTTAATGGACCATAAAATGGAGATGTTAACTGGGATAAAGCAGCCTAAAAAGGTTAATTGTTTTCTTAGAGTATATTAAGAGAGGCATCGTGTGGAGAAAGAATGAAGTTGGGCCTTCTGCCTTTGACCCTGGTTAGACTACCTCTGATACGTTCAATCCTCAGCAACCCATTTTAGGAAGCACATTGATGAGTTGGGAAGGCTCCAGAGGTGGTAGACCAGTATGTTGAAGAATCTTGAGATCAAGCTGATGGGGGTGAGAGGAAGGGAACTGGCATGGTTACAAGGGGAAAAGAAGATTTTGATTGGGGCATGATGGCTGTCTCCCATATTTGAAGGTCTGCCATGTTCTGTTTGGATGCAGGAGAAGAGCTATAATCAATGGGTAGAAGTAACGAACTAACAAATTGAGGCAAATCAAACCTCCCCAAATTGCAGCTATCCAAAAGTGGAACGAGCTGCTTCAGGCTGCTGTGAGCACTGTCTCACCAGTGGACCTGGAGCAAAGGATGGATGACCACATACGAGCCATATTATAGAGGGAATTCTTATTTGGGTACCAGTCAGAAAAGAGGGGGAGGGAAAGGGAATCAGCACGTATACAGCCTTTTTCCCCAAATATTATCTTATTTGCCCCTCCCAACAACCCTGGGAGGCAGGGTAATATTATTATTCCCATTTTACAGTTAAGGAAACTTAGGTAAACCATAGTTAAGTGACTGGCCTAGCATCACACAGCTAGTAAGTGTCGGAGGCCAAATTTGAACTCAAGAAGATGAGTCTTCTTGACTCCAGGACCGACACTCTACCCACTGTACCGCCAAACTATCCCAATACACGTAACTATTATGGTGCTTCAAAGTTTGAAGAATGCTTTATAATCATCATCTCATTTTATCCTTACAGCATGAGAGCTGAGCGCTATTACTACCCTCCTTTCATAGCTGAGGAAACTGAGGCAGAGAGAGGGAGGAAGTGTCCAAAGCTGTATTGAAACTCAGGTCTTCCCAATTATAGGCCCAGTGCTTCATCTACTATGCCACCAGCTGAAGACCTCTGAGGGCCTTTCCCATTCTGAGATTCTGATTCTTCAAAAGCCCTTTCTCCTTCTTGCCCCCAGATACCAAAGATCTGGTCATCAATCTAAGAGATTATCTTAAGATTCTGGGAACTCTGGCTGTAGTCATTGTAACGTGCATCACACCCAGTTCTAGTACACATTGCCTTTTAAAAGATACTTAGAGAAAATAAACATTTTTAATGTAGAGAATGTGGCATTTTTGATAGAGACTCACCCTTGCAGTCAGGAAGATCTGCATTGTATTCCTTACCTTTCCCGCATATCTGTGCATGTCACTTAATCTCTTGAAATCCCTCAAAAACTATATATTTCAGAGAAGATGCCAATCTGCCTAAGAGGAGGAATTTTCTATGCCAAACGTTCCTGATACAGCTCAAATCACAGATCTAATCATCCCCTCCCCAACATTATTAAAAAAAATAATCACTCCCATAACCAGCTATATTTACTTTCTTCTGCTAACAAGCAAATGCAGAAAGACATTTATAATCTATCGATAGATGAAATCCCTAATCGCATTTACCTTCTCTGTTCACTACCTAAAATTCCCTTTCTAGCTGGCTGCAGAGCTAGTTGAGTTTGGGAGGCTTGTAATGTTCATAGTACTGGGGGAGGAGTGAGTGATCTAGTTGCCGTGTGTTGTAAACCACAACAGGCTACTTTATGGGAAGACCTCCCAAAATTGCAGTTTTTATTCAAAAGTCTTAAAACTTGAATGGCATATTGAAAAGGACTGAATGGAGTCATTCACAGAAATGATGGCTTTTTGTCACTTCTTAGCTCAGTCTGCCTTTCTGAGGGCAACCCATATTCTTTAGGAAGGCCACATCTAATCGGGTTTATAGTTTGAGCACAGTTCAGTTGTCAACAAATGAAGGCAGAGCATTTGAGTGTGAAACAATAAGATAAAAATGATCTCTGATGTCTGTTCCTGCCCAAACCGTAAATGTCCACAGGCAACTGTTATTGTAATGAAGGATTACTAGGCTAACTGGAGATGCATCATAGGCTGGGCATGTGATCAGCTGTCTAGTCCTGGCCCTTTATGGCATCACTATGGGAATCACGTAAACTATCATGCAGTGGATCACATCACATGTGACTAATGTTCCCTGGGGACTGCATGGCGTAGCAGGAAAGACAGCAGCACTCAGATGTGAATTCAAATCTCAGCTCATTTTCCATTTCCTACCTGTGTGACCTTGACAATCTCTTAACTTTTCTGGATATAATTTCCTCATCTCTGAAATGAAAGGATTGAACCAAATGTTCTAAACCAATGATCCTTTGGCATTCAATTATAAGGGCAGGTCAATACTTCACTAAGTAAATAGGGAGATTTTCCTATTTAACTTTACAAACAATTAACTCTAATTCCAGAGACCATAACGTTAAAGACCCACAGAATCAAGAAGATAATTAATGACGAGCTTTCAGTTCCTCAGAGAAAGATATAACACTTACAAAGAAAAGGGGCCATTTTGATCTTATTATTTTGAATACTTTTGTTACAAGGTGAAATAAACAGTTTGGGGGTCTATATGACAACAACTAGTACTGGATCCCTTTGTATGCCCTTTGGAAGGGGAATCATACTTACAAAGTAACATATGTTTGATGAGGCTGGAGTGTAAACATTTTTAAGTGGCTTGTTCTTGTTAAAATAAATTTTAACACAGATATTAGACTTTCCACCCTAGAGAGCTTGGGGAAGGGATCCTTTTGGTCTTCTGTTCCTTGCTTGGAAATCCTTTTGCAGAGAATTGCAAGGAGGTCAAGGAATGTTGAATGTTTCGGTTTTGTATTTCTAGCACCTAGGACGGTACCTGCCACATAGTGTCAAGTGTCTGGCAATAAATTCTTGAATTAAATAATGGATGACCATTTGTTGGGGACGTGATAGAGAGGATTTATGCTGCAGGTAAGGGATTTAGCTTCATGATCTCTGAAGTCCCTTCCAACTCAAAAATTCCATACCTCTGTAGAAGCTTGCTTTTTTCTTAAAAGATATATGAATTAACAGAAAATGAGCTGTGTGTATACAGTTTATGTCTTCCTAACAATTAGTGCTACCCTAAGGTAGAATGGATTGTTTTGTGAGGTAGTGAGTTTCCTGTCACTGGAGGCCTTCAAACATGCATTGGATCAAAGGTGTCAAACTTGCAGCCCACCTGCAAAACTCTAGAGTTGGGGCCATTCCATGATAAAAGGTAATTGGGAAATGTTTAACAAAATAAATGAAAATACAACATGTGGTTTTCTAAGTCAGTTTGTGTCTTCAGAGATCCATTTCTGTTTGAATTACACTGGATGACCACTTGTGGGAAACATTGTACAGTGGATGCCTGCTCAGGGATCGGGCAGAAGAGAGGACCTGTGAAATCTTTTCCATCTCTCAGCTTCTGTGGCTGAACGTAATAGTGGCCTAATGTAAAAATTAAGTATTAAGATCCAAAGAAAAATACTATAAGGAGATTCAATTCAATTCAATTCAACAAATACATATTAAGTTCTTAGTATGGTCTAAGGAGTGCTCTAGGTACTAGATAATTTATTTTTCCTACATATGATTGCCCCCTCTCAACACCCTCTCTTCCCTGAAACCTACTCACTACTGTTCCCTAGTTGTTGTTTTCTTGACCCTTTACTACTGTGGAAGAAAAGACAGCATAATACAAGGAATATTGGATTTTGAGCCAGGGAACCTGGTTCACATCTCAGCTCTTCCACTCCCTACCTGTGTGACCTTGGGAATACCACTTAACTTGCCTAGGCTTTGTTTCTTTGCCTGTAAAATGAGGGGGTTGGGCTAGGTAGCCTTGAAGGTGCTTTCCAGCTCTAAAGCTATGATTCAGTGATGCTTTGGGGAGCTACAAATGGTCAGAGAATTTAGTCCCTTTGACACTGCTCTATACTCCAAACTTTCTACTCTTTGGCCCTCTTAGAAGACAATCTCTCCAATGTTCTGGTCCTCCAGTTAGCTCACGTTCTGCTTTTTGGGTTGACGATGAACAATTGGATAAGTAATTGCTCTCAAGTTGTTAATGGATGAAAGTGGAGCAGTGGGTGGTACTTTGTAAAGAATTTTTCCACTTTTAACATCAGTTCAGTTCACAGAAATCATTTTTGAAGATCCCACCATTCGTAAGGAAGACATTATGCTTTTCCTGAGAGGGGATCCTGCCAATGAAAGACCTTAATTCAAAGACCTGGCTTTTATGTAAGCAGTTTCATTCTCCAAAGCAGAGATGCACAAGATAGATTCGGAGATCAGCTTGGATTTGCCGACCTGTCAAACTGAAACCCCCAGACAGTCCTCTTATATGTTGTCTCCACAGAAGGAATCGAAGCAACACAGCAAGTCAATAACTTTTCTTAGAGTCAAGGAAGGTAAAACTTACTCCCTAAGGTGGTATGTTATGGCCTGAACATGGAGAGGGAAATAAGAGGGCTATCTCCATGTTGGTTTAGGATTTAGAGGTGGAAGGAGACTCTGAGAGCATTAAGTCCAACCCTCTCCATTTTATAGAGAAGGAAACAGAGTCCTGGAGAAGTGAAGTGACTTATCCAAGGCCACTATTGAGTAGTAGAGTCAGAATTCAAATCTAAGTCCCTTGACTGGGAATCCCTTGTTTTTCCTGCTATATTCTATATTATTTTGGGGGACAATTTATCATTCATTCATTCAACTATCATTTATTATGTGCTCACACTACAAAACAGTGCAAAGTACTATTTTGCATCTTTACAATAGACTCTGCAGTTCACTAAGCTACAGAGTATCTAGGAAAGTCTTAGCACACTTTTAAGATGATTGACTGTATTAAGACTTTTGGGACACCCAGTATTATAACCTCTGCTCAATTTTATGTGCTCAAGGATGCAGTTCACATTGGGTTTGGGTTGAGGAACTGTAAGTGCTTTTCAATCCTTGATAGCTGTGTATTAGGGAATATAGCATAATTATTGTCACCCAACAAAAAGGACTTCTAAGGTAATTGAGCATAAAATGAGGCACGAAGTCCAGGCAAAAGTAAAGGATAGTAACCCCCTGAATGGTTAGAATTCTTGCTGCCCTCCGCTTTTTGGGGAAAAGTGGAAAATCTCCACTGATTAATCAGTGAAAAGGTATTTAGTTGAAAAGACAACTTCCCTGGGATATGCTAAGGTTATTATCCTGTCCATGTTCCTTTGCCTTTCTGCATTTATCATCCTATACCATGGGAACCGATCCTCAGAGTGATAGCCCTGAGGCCCTATTGAAACGTTCAGTCACAAAAATCAGATACATTATGCTCACCACTAAATGTGGCAGCTGAATGTAACAGAAACAATGCTTTTCTGGGACTTGGAAGACCTGGAGTTGAGCCTAATTATGTGATCTTGGTCTAGTTTTTTAATCTTTGTGAGCCTTAGTTTTCTCTGGTCTTGTTTTATTTTGCTTTCATTTCTTTTTTTTCTTTTTCTTTTTTGCTTTCATTTCTAAAATGGAACTAATAATATAATTCAGAGGATTCTGATGAGGATAATTATCATAAAACATTTTGGAACCATAATATGTTATTTGTTAGACATTTAAAACCTTTCACAACCTCATTCTGGCTTACTATTCAATACTTTTAAAAATATTATTCCTCTGCACTCACTCTACATTCCAGACAAATTGGCTTATTTGCAGTTTCATCTTCTGTCTCCATTACATCTTCTATCTCTATGACCTTTCACAGATGGCATGTCCCCCCCCCAAGTTTTTTCATGTGTATTTATTTTATTTTTAATTTATGGAATAAAACAAACATTTCTATAACATAGTATAATAAAAAAGATGCACATGAAACTGCAAATCTATAATGTGCAACTTACTCTACCTTTTAAACACCTAATAAGGTTATCATGTAAGTTTCTTTTTTTCTCTCCCCTCTCCCCACTTACCCTAGAGTTGGCTACCTTTGGACACAAAAAGAGATGTGTGTGTGTGTGTGTGTGTGTGTGTGTGTGTGTATGTATTTAAAATTATCTTATACATACCCCACCTTGCCTCTGCCTCCTAGAGCCCCTAGCCACTGGAGTTGGCTCCAGTGCAAACTTCTACAAGAGGCCCCCCCTTTGATTCCTCCCCCCATTGTTAGTCCTCTCTTCTCCAAATTATTCTAAGTTTTTATATTTATTTATCCGAGAATATATTGTATTCTACAGGAAGAATGTAAACCCTTTGAGGTCAGCGACTTTCATTGTTTTAGATTTCTATCCCTGACACTTCACACAGCGTCTGTCGCATAGTGCTAAGGCTTGACAAGTAATGTTTGCTGAATGAAAACAGTTGAATAATAGCAGGAAAGGTCAAAATATTGCTACAATGCTTGAAATAAAAGGGGTCTTCTGATAGTGCAAAGACAATTAGGACATGGCAGTCTATTTCATTGCAAGTATGTTGCATGTCAATTATGAATTCTCCAATCACTGGATAATCCTTCAAGTGGCAAACCATGGGCCAGATTAATAACAGAGTCTTCATAATGTTTCATATCAGCAAAAAATGTTAGGCATAAACATGGGGCAGCTAGGTGGTAGAGGGATAGAGTGCTTGGCCTGAAGTCAGAAAGACAACTTCCTGAGTTCAGATCTGGCCTCAGACACTTACTAGCCACGTGACCTTGGGCAAGTCACTTCTCCCCCATTGGCCTCAGTTTCCTCATCTGTAAAATGAGCTGGAGAAGGAGATTACAAACCCCTCCAGGATCTTTGCCAAGAAAACCCCAAATGGGATCATGACATGACTGAAACAATTGATCAATAACAACAAATATGAAAAAGAAATCTGGAAAGAAGCTTCCATAACCTATTTCTATGGCCCAATCACATAGCAAATAAAGTCACTAATTGCCACCTCAAATTCACTCTTCTGAAGTTCCCTGTTACTATTAAAGGCACCATCATCTTTCTTTCATAACCTTGGGTCATTCTTGGACTCCTAACTCTCATACACGCCCCATATCCAAACAAACAGTTCCTACCCCTAATGCCTCTCATGTGAGATGTCTCCACATTGGTCTGCCAGCCTCAAGTTTCTCCCCACTCCATTCCAATTCTCTACACAGCCACTTTAGGGATTTTTTTTAAAGCACTGTATGATCTCCCCTACTCGGTAAACTCTAGTGGCTTCCTATTACTTCTAGGAACAAATATAAAGCCCCTTGTTAGGCACTTAATCCCTTCATATCTTGTCTCCTTCTGAGCTCCTTAGTCTTCTCGCGTATTGCGCCCTTCCACGTACCCTACAGCCTGGTCCTAGTGGCCTCCTTGTTTGCTGTCCCTCACACACTATGTTGCACATCTCATTCCCTTGCCTTTTTCCTAGGTGTCCCCTTGACTAGAAAGCTCTCCCTTCATACTTCCACTTCTTTGAATCTCTAGTTTTCTCCTAAAGTCAGCCCAAATACTACCTTCAGCCAGAAACTTTCCTTCCCTTCCCCAGTTATTAGTAGCTTCTTATTCAAAATTAGTTTGTAGCTCCCATGTGTGTGTCTTGTATATGCCTATATGAACACATATAGTCTCTGACATTAGAATGTAAATTCCTTGAGGACAGATGCTATTTTCCTTGTTTATTTTTTATGTATCCCCCATACTTAGTTGGTACATAGAGAACACTTAATAAAGCACAGAGTCATATAATCATAAATGTATAGCTTGAAGGGACCTTAGAAGTCAAGTCAAAAGTTATTATTTTACAGATAAGATAACTAAGACACAATTAATTGACTTGATGGGTCACACACTGCCTAAGGCACAATTTGAACTTAGATCTTCCTAACTACAAGTCTACCGCTTGTTCATTGATTTTGAAAAATTCTCCATCAGTACAAAAAAGTACAAATAATGACATTTTCACCATCTTTGACTAATAAATAGAAAAGAATGATGTTTGCAACATATTACTTTTTAAGCAGGCAGCTAGGTGGCCCAGTGGATAGAGTACTAGGCTTGGAATCGGGAAGACTCATCTTTGTGAGTTTAAATCCAGCCTCAGACACTTATTAGCTGTATGACCTTGGGCAAGTCATTTAACCCTGTTTGCCTCAGTTCCTCATATGTAAAATGAGAAGGAAATGGCAAATCACTCCTGCATCCTTGCCAAGAAAACCCCCAAATGGCTGAAACAACCAAACAACAACACTTTTGAAGCCATCAAATTGTATCCACTTTATATAATTTGGGCCCTTGGGACACATACCAAATTTATATTGATGATGCCAATGACATTCCATGGGTATATCTGACTGCTATGCACACTCATCAATAATTCAGGAACATGACACATGCCGAATATTTGTGCTCATTGCCACTTATTATGTAAAAAACAACAAAATAAGGAAGCCTCAGTCCATAGGGCTGCATAAAGTGAAAGAAATCACTAGCAACTGTTACAACTAAACCATGAAACGTTGTAGGTCAGTATGATAAGAAATAAAACAAAGAATGCTCTTATTGGGAGGAGCAGCAAGTTAAGAAAGAAACGTCATGCATTTGACAACTCCATAAACTGCTACTTAATAACTATTTTGTGATCTGAGATTAGCAGATTTCTAAGTCAATAAAAATTACTAATAAACTAGTCAAGAGATTGATTTCCTCAAAAAATATTCCAGAAGAGAATGTCTCTAGCAGGAAATCAAAACCATATAAATACAATGTAAGAAACTTTTTCAGAAAGTAAGAAGATCATCATTGTTGTTTCAAATAGTTCTAATGAAATCAAACATTAGACAGAACATTTTAAAATTATGATTTTAGTATATTCAATTCTGGTATATTCTTATATATAATTTAGTACATTCTAATTTTAAAAATGAGTTTAGCATATTTGATTCTATACAACAAACATTGAGTGCTTACCATGTGCCATGGGCATAGTTAACATGATGAATCCAATTGATTAAAAGCATCATCAGCTCATAGAGTTAAATGGGACATCAGTGATTTTTTATCCCAAGCCCCTCATTTATAAAGGCTGAGTGACTTGTCCAAAGTCACAAAGATTGTAAGGAGAATAGGTAAGATTTGAATCCAAGTTCTCTGACTCTAAACTCAATTTTCTTTCCAACACACACTGGTATTGTAGACACACAACCAGTACCACATAACCTCCCCAAAACAAAATGTCTTTATATTTTAAAAACAAAAACAAAAAACAGAATCTTACCCCAGATGAGGAAATCCTAGTTACGTAGAAAAGAATCAGATTTCAACCTGAGCAAGTCAGTTTAATTAAATGCCAATTTTTAAGTCTAATGAGAACATCCTACATATCTAATATAAACTGGTTTTTGGATGATTTTTAAGGTATAGTGCCTACATTTAAAAAAACTTCTTTGGCTAAGTCACTGAAGAAGCCAGTAGTTATGCTCCCTGATCAAGTTAAAATCCCTCCTGCATTCTTCTGTGCCAGGGTCTTCTCTTTTTCAACTCTAACAGGGATTGAACGACATCCCAAGTGGTCTTAGATGATACAGGTGCACAGTCAAAGGGGTAAACCCGTATATAAACTGAGCAATGACTTCAAGTCCATTAAAAATACACAGTGAAGAACCTGGCAAGATCATTGTCACATGAAGGAAAGACAAAAGACCAATAATCCCAAAATGAAATATTCTTTCCAGATGTAAATGTAAAAGACCAAATCACATGATCACAAGTTTAGAGCTGGAAAGGACCTCTGAGATCATCTAACCCGACCCTCCATTTCATTGGTAAAAATATGCCCAGAGACAGTAAAGGACTTCTTGGCCTGATGGTTATTAAGAGCAGAGTAGAGATTTGAATCCAGGGTCCTCTGATTTCACAACCAGTATTTTTTCCACATTGTCACCCAAGCCAACACATCAGTTTGGATGGGCAATTTGAGTTTGCTGCACAGAATTTGTCCCAGCATTCTCTCTGCCTTTAGTAGGATCACAAAATAATACATAGACTTAGAATTGGAAGAGATGCTAGAGTGAATCCAGTGTATTCCATTCCTTCACAGAGAAGGAAACTGAAGGTCAGCAAGGTCACAACTAGTGGTGGGAATGGGATTTCCTGACACCTGCTCCAATGAGCTTTCCATGACAGCACAAAGTCTTCTGTCCAAGAGAACAACGTAAGACTGACTGCATATGCTAAGCATTGTAGCTATAGAGCTAAAAGGGACCTCAATGCCATCCAGTCCATCCTCCCCCATTTTACAGATGAAAATACTGACCCTCAGGGATGTTAAATGACTTGTTCTAGGTCACAAAGAGTATCAGGTACTCTTGGAACCCAGATTGTCTGACTCCAAATCCAGAACTCTTTCCACTGCACCTTATTACACTAGTCTTGTCCAAAATCTTTTTAACTCTCTTACCCTTCTTCCCCTGCCCCTACCCATCTCTCTACCCCAGTCCCCATGCCACCACACATACTGCAGGAATTACTTACAAGGCGAACATGAATAATTCTAAATTAAATTTTACCAACTCATAAAATATTCTTATTCTTGAATATTTTCTTATAATCAATACTCTCTGAACTTCAATATTCAGCATATTAGGTAACTCTGAATGTTGAAGCAGAGGGATTTCTTGAAGATTTGGAGATCTCTCCATACCTTAGATAGTTTTAAAGGTTGCCAGCTAACACTCTGGTGATAAGCCCCTACCGTGGCTAGGCCATGAACAATACAGATGCAGTTTGTCACTAGATCTTTATTGCAAACCTATGCAGCTTGGCAAGGCCTTAATGAGCCTGGGTTTCACTATTTTAGCCTCTGAGAACCTCCCAAGCCACAATGAAATGTTAGAGTAGAGATTTATCAGAGGGAAGGAGGGAATTATCAATGAAGGGGGAAAAAAAGACAATGTTAAGTAGTATTACCAAAATATCAGACCAGGCCAGTCCCAGAGAAATCAAATCATAAGCTCTCGTTTTTATATGTGGTACAAACAAACCACTGAGGGCAATCCCACCCGTCTAATTACACAGTAAAATCATTCTGAAGTGAAGCAGCAAAGTGTCTGAGTGCTTCTGAATTTTTTTCTAACTATAAACCATGAATTCCTTTAAGGACTTTGAAAACCAGAACCAGTCATGGAATGGAGTGAGGCAACAGACTCCTGTTAAATGATACATTTGTCAAGACTGAAGGAGGACAACGGCAGCTCTGCAATCTGGAATGTATAATGAAGTCTGCTCTTATTCTCTACATACTCATTTGATTTTTCAGTTCAAATACGTCTCCACAGATTTAAATAATTTGGTTTTCAGCAGTTGAAAAGGGACAATTTTTTCCCCCCTGGATGTCTGGAAAGGCTATTGCATGAAGGGAAAACTAATGAACCAACCTAGGATACAGTCACATATCACAGTATGACAGAAAATACAATGATCGCTGCTAGGGGCTTTAGAGTGAGAAAACGATGATTATAAAAGTCAGACTAAAGTATGCCAAGTCATTTTCTCTCTTCTTAGTCTTAGTGGCCAACAGTGTCAAATAGTCATAAATGATGCTGAAGAAAGCACTGTTTTATTTTGATATGTATGTATTGTTCCTGTTATAAAATCAAAGAAAACAATTTCTCTATTCATGGGATCATACAAATTGAAGGGGTCTCATAGATCATCAAGAACCACCCCTTTCTTTTTACAGATAAGGAAACCGAGGCCTAGAAAGGATAAGTGGCAGTCAAGTCCTTTCTTTGATTTCAAGTCCAATCCCACCCCCTACTGTATCACAATAAAATTAGGCATGAAATAGTAAAAGGTGAGTTTGTTAATTTCTCTATCCCAGAGAAATATTTCAGATCAAAGGGCCATCAAACTAGGTATCCATTTGGTTTTTTGTCTGCAACCTCTTGTCAAAGATTAGTTTAGACTTTTCAAAGGCTGAATGGTTCCAATCTCTGGGGACAAATATAAGGAAAAAGATCACCTTGTCATTTAGCTACATTTAAACATGTTTTCTTATTTATTTTTCTATTTCTAAGGAAAAAGGTCTCTCTCAGTGGAGGAAGAGTTAATTGACATGAGTAAAGCCCTCTGGGAGATATCTGAAAAATGTCTCTGAAATGCAAATTACATTAACGACCATTAATAAATTGGAAATCAAATCTGAGAGATCATAGGCCAAAGACTATAGAAGCTGAGAAGGGTCCTTAGAAGGGTCATCTAGCTCTATCCCCTCATTTTGTAAGTAAGGAAAATGAGGCGAAACCAGGTTTAGTGGATCTCCCAACATCACACAGCTAGTGAGCGTCAGAGTCAAGACTCTTGATTTGCAGACACTGTTCTTTCCACTACAGTATGCCATCCATTATGAGGCATAAACACCATGAGAGAAGTATTTAACTTTTGAAGCAGAAACAAAATGTTTGCCCAGAATTTCCAAAATGCCAGGTCTTCTTACTGAAGAATGCTCAGATTTGTGGAAGTTGCCAGGAAAGGAAGGGATGTATGACTGAAAACATTTAGCTGTAATGGTCAATGAATTATGTTTCAGAGAATTGGTCCAAGTAAGTAGGATATTATTCCAAGCTCTAATGGTGCTTTCTTAGTGAAACCTTACATTTCATAGGAAAGGATCTAGATTTGGAGTTGGAAAGGGCCTAAGAACTGAAAGGTATCATCTAATCCAACCCTCCCACTCCCATTTTACAGAGGAGAGGACCGGGACCCAGAGAGGTTTGATAACTCTGGTGATGACGATGATAATTACAATGATGATCATGGTGATCAGAATGATGATGATAGCAAATGTTTATGTAGCTCTTTAAGTTTTAAAAAGAATTTTCCATGTCATCTATCTCATTTGATTTGCACAATAACACTATGAGGTGGGTTCCAGGACTATCATCACCATTTTACAGATGAGGAAACTGAGGCTGAAAAGACTTGTCCAAGGTCCCACAGCTAGTGAGTACCTGAGGCAGGACTGAACTCAGGTCCTCCTGGCTCCAGGTCTGAGGCTCTGTCCACTCTACTACCAAGCAATGCAGCTATTAAGCAGTAGAGCCAGAAATCAAATCAGATCATAGGTTCATAGGTCAAGCAATGGAATGGACCTTAGAGGTCTTCTAGACCAACCACTTTAGATAACAAACCAGAGAAGTTAAATGACTTGCTCAAAGGTATATAGGGAGAAGTGGAACAATTCATTGACTCCAAATCCAGCATTCTCTTCAATGAATCAGAACTAACAAAGCAGGGCCTATTTCTGAAAGAGCCACCGCTATTTCCCCAGGTTTTTGTCTGAGGTCAGGGTCTGTCGTATGCATTTTTCGAACAATGGATTTTCCCCAACAGCCTCTGCAATGTGAAAAAAAAATCATCCATATATTGATAGTCTATGCAGTGTTTCCATGAATGTAAACTGAGGCGTTAATCTCCTTGTTACTTGTTTAAAACCCCATTGTATTATTATATAACTGTGCTATTTTTTTTTTTACTAACAGTAAATCAATATGTGTCAAAACAGCGGCCCTAAAAGTCATCTCACTCACTATTACTGGACCTGTCCACAGCAAGTCCCAGAAGAAATTTCCAGGCTGGGTTGCTATAGCAACAGAATCTAGTCTCTTGCTGGGATGGATACTGTGAGTTCATTTTCCTGCCCTGTGGCGCAGTCCTGTAGAATTTTTATGGTTTCAAAAAAAAAAAAAAGAAACAGAATTGGTAACTGCAGACATGACCCTTCCATTGATCTGAGATGATTGAATTCAGAAGCAGTTCAAAGAAGGTGACTCGCCACCACTCAGGATCCCTCCAATTAGCTTCAGATTAAATTATTCTTTGTATTTTCTCTAAATTCCCTCTGTGATCGTATTTCTTAAACTAGAGAAAAATTATCCATTTGAACCTTTAAAAATGCAAATGGTTTTGAATCAAATCAGTCTGAAATCTAGCATGCTGTAACCAAAATATGTCTGACTCCTAAGAAAAGGATATCTGGTGTCACAAACCCACTTTTGTATAGAAGCTAGGTGTTGGGTAGAAAGGATGGAGCAATGGCCTATTTTCCATAGACCAAAGTTCTTTTATTATTTCTGGGCTTCTCTGGGCAGTCAATGTTTGCTCTCCTTAATATTACTGAGCTCATTATTGGTTACTCTTATTGGGTACTCCTTGGATAAAATAATGATTATAGATTTAGAAGTACTGTAATATTTAATAATTTTATCCCATTCCATTATAGTTTTGTAATATTATATTATATTCCATTATACTTTGTAATATTCCCTCCCATTCCATTATAGTTTTGCAGTCATAAATTAATATGAAAATGTTCAAATGAACAATTAATCACTTTGTGTAACAGTGCAGGAGCTAGTTTACAATATAACTACAGAGTTAATAGAATTTCACGGATGCCAAAAAATCAGCCTAACCATAAGTACTTCCTTCACTGGCCTACTCTTAGGCCTGAGAATTCTAACTTTTGCTCATGCTTCTTGGTGAAAATATTGAAAGTCTTTCTCAAAATGAAAAGTGTTACATTGAGAGGATAACATATAAATCCATCAGCAACCTTCGTATACATTAATTAGCTAAGAAAGCTAATGTGTTTTTAGATTGCTTTAAAAGAGGCAAATCACTGGATTTAGAGGTAGTGGACCTGTATTTGAATCCCACCATCTATCTGAACTTGAATAAGTTTCTTTACTTCTTTTGAACGCAGATTCTTCACCTGTAAAATAAGAGGGCTATTCTAGGTGGCTTCTAAGGTTCCTCCCAGCTCTGAAGTCATGGTTCTATGATCATAAACCTCTTCTTCCCACTTTCCTAGATCAGATAGCTGTCACCTCTGTGGAAGCTAGGCTCATAAGGAAATGGCGCACTGGACCACCTTCTAAGGAGGGAAAGGAAGAGGAAATTCCAGAGCATTGGATACTACTGGAGACAGCAGCCAGAACATAACAGCAAGACATTGAGTCCCTAAGAGGTAAAACTTCAAAAGATGGTCGGGATTGTTAAAAGAGGAGAAAAGGAAATAAGTGATTTGAAAGACAACCTTCACCTCCTTAAACATTTTCCCTAGGGCCAGTCCTTAACAGAACTGATGAATTTCCAAGAAGGAAAGGGAAAGTATTATGGTCCTATTTGTGGCAAGGTCAGTTTCTCATTCTAAATTCGAAGACAACAAAAAATGGCTTTGACCTTATATTTACCTCCAGGGATTATAAACAAGGTAAAAACTGCTCTCATAGTCCAGAAGAGGCTGGCCCCAATAAACCTCTCTATGCATTCACAGTAGAAATGAAGCTTAACAAAGACATAGCAGAGGATGGACCAGCTAAATAACCTAATGCTTACCCCACCCTCAATTTGCATCTGTGTTTGCTAAAATAGCAAAAGAAGGATTCCTACTAAATTCATTCTATGATCCAGATATGGTCTTGGTAGCAGGAAGAATCAAAAACAGTGAAATAAATCTATATTTTAATGTTCCTAACAAGCACCAATGCAAAAAAATTAAATAAAATATTAGCCAAGAGGTTACAGCAACATATCATAAATATTAAACACCGTGACCAGATTGGATTTATACCAGGAATCTAGAATTGGTTTAGTATTATAAACATAAGGAGGCATATTAATAACAAGAACAACAAAAATCGCATGGTTATATCAATTGACACAGGAAAAAGCTTTTTGATGAAATACAATATCCAGTTGTATATTAGGTAACTTTCAACAGACAGAGCCAGAATTGATGCTGATGTAAATGTTATTGACCAACTGAGCCAATGCAACAGGAGGAAAATTTGTCAAGTGATAAAGACAGTGACTAAAAGCTTATAAAAATAAATGTAAAAATCTGACTCAAGCTATGCTTTTAAAAATACATACAGAAGTTTGTGGCTCAATTTTAGAACTTGAATTTCTCCATTGAAATTAAGTAAATCTAGCCCTTAGGTATAAATCAACGCATGCAATTCATCAGTCTTAAACAAGGGTCACTCATAACCAACTGACATCTTTCCCACTCTGAGACACAGAGAATAATTGAAACGACCTATACTTTTGTCATTTGATCACAACAATAAACCAATAAACAAAACAAGGATTCCCAAAGGAAGGCATTGTAAGACATTCAAGCCTGAGGATTTGGCTTTCATTAGTTAGAAAGGTGGGGGGGGGGAGAAGAAACCACAGAATCAGTTCCCACTGGAACAAAGGTTTGGTTATTCTATCTGCACTTGGTGTCAACCATCCTAATGTCTTTAAATGACCTAAATTTTTCTATATTTGGGCACAAGTAGATATTTGTATATATTTGTACTGTACATAAGCATAAGTGAGATATGTAATGTTCCTGTTGGCTTTTTTTAAAATAGGAAATCAAAGGATCACATATAGTTTGAGAGACAGAAGGGTCCTTGAAGGCCATCTAGTCAAACATCCTTATTTTACAAATATGGAACTGAAACCAAGAGAGATGAATTAACCTGTACAATATTACATAGGAAGTAGTACTTAGCAGAAAAACTCAAACTCAGGCCCTATTTGACTCCAAAGCAAATAGGTTTTCCATTGTACCATGCTGCCTCCTACAGGCTCTGTAGTGGCCCTGTCTCTCTGTCTCCATCTCTCTGTGATTTACTTCAGTTTAAAGCCCCTTTGCTTATTTTTTTCTGACCCTTTTTAGTTATATCAGACAATGTATATATGAAAGAACATATATATGCATATATACATACATGTAGATTTGTGTGTCCTCTTGTCTCTGTATAATTAATGTCCCACATGCAGAAAGTCTTATATTTCAACACACTTAGAAAAAAGGGTTATAAGCAATGCAGATGTCATAAACATGTGACTTGAAATTACTAGAACAAACCAAGCAACAGTCCCTTAATGAGGGACATTTCCCACAGGTGGCATTGGTGAATTTTGATTTCGTGATGTTGAAAAGCAAATGAACCAGTTCATACTCAGATAGCTGACAGGAGATCTAATAGTCCTACCGTTATTTTTCCTCCCAACCCCCTCCCCAGACTATAAGTTACATAGTTAAGGACTGTATTATATTCTTTTTTTTTTTGGCCTCCCATTGGACTTGGTACTGCCTTGCACATAGAAAGCAGTCAAATAATTATTTAATAACATTAGCTGACTTTATGCAGCACTTTAAGGTTTACAAAATGCTTTCCACAAATTATCTTATTTGATCCTCAAAACACTCAAATAAATAGGCACTATTATCTCCATTTTATAGAGCGGGATACCAGTGCTCAGAGGGCTTAAGTGACTCGTTGATGGTTGTAGAATTAGTAAGTATCTGAGATTAGAGTCAAACCCAGGTCTTCCTTACTTGAAGGCAGAGATCTTCCTACTATACCACAACTGAAAGAATTTTTTAAAAAGTGGCTCTTTGAAATAATCCTCTGAGATAGTCAAGTCTACACTGAGTTTTAGAGATAGAAATGACTTTTGCACATATGAAGATTTGCATATAAACACATACACATGCATGCACATGTACATGTATAAAATTAATCATACTCACGTGCGTAGCTTTAAAATGTGTCAATGTATACAATCCCAAACTTGTTAGGGGTTAGTCATTTGCGTTACAATAAGACTTTTTCTCTTTATGAAGAAATTCACTAAAAGGAGTTTTTAAAGGGGATTCTAGTACACGTAAGTTTATTTGCAAAGTCATAATGACTTAAATGAGTCTGAAGGGCCAGAGAAAATTTTAAGAGTCATTGCCAACTAAGTAGTAACCATAACTATTGCTCAAACATCTCATAAAGTCACATACAAGCAATACAAAAGATACTGGAAGAAGATTCTGGAATCCCTGCAGTATTTCGTAAAGCGAGGTATACTTGTTGAGGATAGCTCATAGAATGCATCTCAGCTAGATCATAGACTTAGAGCTACAAGGAATATTGAAGTCTTTTAAGTCCAACCCCTCATTTTCTAGATGAGGGAAACAAGACCCAGGGAAGTTAAGTGATTTTCCAAGAGTGAAAGGGTAGTAAGTGGCAAAGCTAGGTTTCAAATCCCAGGCTTCTATCCCTAAAACAGTTACAATGATGACAATAAACAATAGCAACAGCTGCAACAATAATGATAATAGCTAATATTACTACATCACTTCAAGGTTTACAAAGCACATTATATATGTTATCTCATTGGATCCTCACAACACCTCTGTGAGGTAGGGGCTATCATTGCCCCCGTTTTACAGATGAGGTTTCGGCTGAGATATTTAACGATTTGCCCAGAGTAACACCGATATTAGGTTTCTAAGACAGGATTCAAACCCCTGTCCTGTGCCTCCATGTCCTGCATTCTATCTGCTGTACCATCTCATCACCAATACTTTTCCCACTGCCCTACGTTTGAAAAGTTGTAAACAATGCTGCAAACAGTTAATTTCCTACATTTGCCATCAGTTATAATTACCTTATTTTTTAAAAATATTTAAATGAAAATTATTTTAAAATTTTAAAAAATAACCATTTTGAGCCAGTGATGTGACACATGATGAAACACCAGAGCTTATATTAAAGGGCAATATAATCCCTAGACCAATAGAGTGCTTTGGTTAATGAGGCATCACAATGAAACTTAGAACATGATTTTATGTGGCATTTTACAAGGATGAGGGGGAACAATGAAGCTTAGAACATGATATTACATGGGATTTTAGAAGGGTGGTGGGGAACAGATATTTATGTGCACACTTAAAATGAAATCTAGTCAATAGTTCCTTACATCAATCAAATGACAGGTCTAGAAACTTCCCTCTACCTCCCCACAAAAGAAAGAAGTAAATACATACATAAATATCTAAAGAAGAAATAAACACTGTGAAACAGGGATGGGAAATCAGCAGATTCAGTAACTGACATTCTGTTTTATATTTTATTATGAAGTAGAAAGGCAGCTAGGCGGTGCAATGAATAGAGTGCCAGCCCTAGAGTCAGGAAGACCTGAGTTCAAATCCAGCCTCTGACTACAGCTGTGTGACCTTGCACAAGTCAGCTAATCCTGTTTGCCTCAGTGTCCTTATCTGTAATGAATGAACTGGAAAAGGAAATGGCAAACCATTCCAGTATCTTTGCCAAGAAAACTCCAAGTGGGGTCATGAAGAATTGGACAAGATTAAAATGACCAAACAATAATAACAACATAGAACATAATGATCTTAAAACTTGAATCATGACAACTCACATTGTGATTGATTGTTGCCTTCTGGGAGAAGAAGTCATGTGAGAGAAGGCACAGAAGAACTTGAGCTGAAGAAAAAAATGTGAAGGTGATTTGGAAGGCTCTGGAACTCTGAAGGAGACCAAATCTGAACACGAGAGGACTGAGATGTCAAAGGAGGGAGACAAGGAGGAGGGGAAGGACCAGAGCTCAATGAGATGGGGATTAGGAACAGTGCATTTAGAAGACATGGAGAAACATTTAATCTGAAAGGGAAGAAAGAAAATTTGAGCTGAAAAAAAGACAAGAAAAGAAGATGAAGGGCCTGAGAAGGAACAGAAGAATTCCAGTCTGAAGGAAGAGAAACAGAAGGGTTTGAAAAGTTGTAGAAGGAAAGAAAAGATGAATGACTAAAGGAAGAAAATAAAATAGTTGGTAAGACAGTTAAAGAAAGGTACATAAAATCTTTGTAAGAAAAGAGAAAGGGTATGGCTTTTCCCTAAGGTTCTAAGGAGGTAAGAAGGAAAATGACATTTCTGGAGTTGAAGAAACCCATAAACAATTTGCCACAATAGCCCTTCAGGGTAGCTACTAAAAAGAACTGCAAGGTCTTAGGGTCTCACTATTCACAAGGATGGAGAGAAGGTAGATCTTTACAATGAACTTCATAGTTCATTGTATAGTTTTATCTCTGCCAAGGCTAAAATGCTGCTATCTATGCTTAAAGAGCAGGTTAATCTGCTTCTTGGAAGAGAAGGTAAATGAGCTAGAGAGATAGCTTTTCTCTTAAGAATATCAAGTGGAATCGAGTATCCCTTCAGAACAAAACAAAACAGTGAAAGAGGGCTCTAATGTGAAATAAAAGAAGAAAAGGGATCTGAAGAGGTGGAGGGGAAATCTACTTGGATAAGAAGGTTGGAAGATGGAAGAATGTCACCCAGAAAAGAAAGGGAAGGAGGTTTATTGAATGCTTGGAGCCAGGAAACCAACAAAAGTTTCTTCCTGAAGAAGAAAGAGCTGGATACTTTAGAAAGAAGCATCTGCTTGATCTCTGAAAAATGACGACATAGATCCTCAGGTGCTTTGGGGTACCAGCTTATCCAGCACAGTTTGGAAAAAAGAGAGATAAATAGTGGTGGTTGGTGATCCCACGCTAAGAGATAATGAAGCAGCACTCTGTTGACCTAATAAAAACAGGAAGGTCTCAAAACTTCCTGGAGGCTGCATCCAAGACTTGATAGAACTCTTTCAATCAGACAATTATTACTCACTTGGTGATTCAAATGGGCACAAATAATAGTTCCAATAGGAACCTAAAAAACACAAGTACTAAATCCTGGTCAAGAGTCTGAAGATCGTTAAGTGTTGCTAATAAATATCTTGATGTAGCTTAACAGTAATTTCATCTTGAAAAATGTGAAGTAATTGAGGGTGACTTCCTATTCTGAATATGATTTTAACCAATAAGAGACAAATGGTTATTAGGACAAAAATGATGGAAATTAAGTAGAAACAACCATTACATCTTATAGATTGTGATGGAAAAGGACAGGAAGCCAGGCATAGTTCATATGTATCCAAGATTTTTGGGTTCAGAGAAAGGATAGATAGGATGCCATATACAAAATTATACAGGGAAAGTCATCCAAGAAGGGATGGGAACCTTTCAAAGTAGAAATTCTGATGACAACACTGAGGAAAAATTCTGATGAAGACAAGGAGGGTAAAATATTTAAAGAGACCAATGTATATGTATATAAAGGGAAATTGATTTTTAAGTCTTTTTAAAGCTTTGATTTTTGAAATATGTAAAGATGGAAGCAAGGATAGGAAATGGAAAATAAATATGAAGGAATAGCATGGTCCTGTATGAAAACTATTAGGATTGCTAAAATTGAAGATGACCTGAGAGGCTGGTAAAGAAAGGTAAGGATAATAAAACTTCATTTTTAAAAGTCATATTTTTGAAAAAGGATGCTCAAAGAAAGAGGACTATTACTCAGAATGCATTTAACAATGATAATTAATGGCAGAAAGAGAAGACAGCTACTCAACTATTATTTTGCTTCTTCTTCTCCTACCAAGGAGAATGACCTTTGAACCATGAAAGACAGAATCAAAATGGCTAATAGGAAGTTGAGGCCCAAATAACAAAACTGAAAAGAAGAGAATAGTTAGAAAGAGAAAATCTAGCTGTGAAGTGCTCAAGTCAATTGATCCATATGAATGATATTCTCAGGTCCTGAAGAAATTGGTATATATGAGTGCTGAGTCAGTCACTCAGTGATATTTAACAGATCGTGGAAAACTGGAGAGGTACCATAGGACTGGAGAAAGGAAAACGTCATTTTTTTTTTTAATGGAAGAGAATGGAGTATGAAAATTATAGTCCAGTAAACCTAACTTTGATGCTTGGCAAAATTTAGAACATACTATTAAAGGAATGATTATGAAACATCTAGAAAGGAAAGTGGGGATCACAAAAACCCAGCATAACTTCACGAAGGATAGGGCATGCCAAGAAGATGTTAGTTCCCTCCTCCCCTTTTTTTTGAGACAGAGTTATTGAGCTAGCAGTTTCTAGGAATGCTACTAACATAAGTTTACCTAGGTTTTAGCAAAGAATGTGACAAAGTCACTAGTGCTATTCTTGTGGAAATGAAGGAGATATATGGTCTAGATAACAATATAATGGAGTGGTTGAATGGCCCAAATGAAAAAATACAATGGAAGAGATGTCCACTTAGAATAAGTCTCTAGTATATAACCCCAGGGATTTGTTCTTTGTGCTATGCTTTTTAATAATTTAATCAATTTCTTTACTAAAATTATAGATGGAATGTTTGTTACATGATCACATGACACAATGTTGAGGTAGATACCTAACAGTAGATTCCAGAGTCAGGATTAAATAAGCTCTTTGCCTAGAATGTTAGCCAAGTCTAATAATATGGGATATAAAGGAGATAAATACAGAGTCTTGCTTAAGTTCAAAAGGACAACTTCACAAATATAAGATGGGGGAAGCATGCCTAGACAAACAGGTCATTTGAAAAAAGATCCAGAGATGTTAGAGTAGGCTACCAACTCAACACGAGACAAGAGTATAATATGATGACCCAGAAAGCTAAGATGAGAAAGGAGAAAGGACATTTAGGAATAAGGAAATGATAATCTCTAGTCTGGCCACATCTAGAGTAGGAGTTCTCAGTTCATGGTTCTCAGCACTACATTATAAGAAACACAATGATAAATTAGACATTGTCCAGAAAAGGGCAACCAGAATGGTGAAGGGTCTTGAGTTTGAATCACAAGAATTGAGGAGATGTTTTTAAATATTTAAAGGCTGCCATGAAGATAAAAAGATTTGTTCTACTTGGCTGAAAGGGTAATGAGGGATAATGTATGAAAGTACCAAAGAGGCAAGTTGGCTAGACAAAAAGAAAAATTTCTTTGAAATCATTCTGATCCTCAAATGGAATTAAAATCCCATCACAAGAGGTAGTGTTTTCCCTAACCCTGGAAGTCTCCATGCAAAGACTGATTGATCATTTGTCAGGTTTGCTGTAAAGGATATTCTTTCTCAGGTAAAAGACCACTGATGTCTCTTCCAACTCTGAAATTATGTGATTTCATCATTCAATTCATAATAACATGTTGACTATTTTAAGATGACCAAAGAAGCATAAAAGAAAAAAAAATACTGTGAACTCACTTTTTTTTTTTGCCATTGCCTGGAGTTTAAGCAACAACATAAAATATCCATTATATTAACTACAGATGTTCTAGAAATAAAAGTGAAATATAATTTCCTTTCTTTAAAAAAAATGAATCCAGTCTTAGAAAAAGGTGAAAGACTATTTTAAGAAACCAAAGTCATGATTATCTGCAAAACCAATCACAGAAGAAAAGAAGAGGAGATTTGGAAACCTGAATTTAATGAACCACTTCTTAAAATAGGAAACATATTCATTTAGAATACCTCCTGGAATGACGAGTCTTTTTTGCCAAGGCTTCTAGGCAAAATGTCAATTTCAGAAACGGACTGAGACCACCAACTTATTTCAATGGCAGGTCTAAAACATTAATTACACAATCAATGCTGAAAGCTTCTGATCTAGGAACTTGTCTAAGAAATGAAAATTCCTTTCATTTTATCACTATCTGCATTATATACTCCCAAACTGTTGGACATTTGCTCAGGTAATTTAGAAAAAAAAATTAAACCGAAAATCAAACAAACTAGGAACTGAGAGCTTGATGTGTAAGAAACAGGAAGAATTCCGTGACTACTTTTTTAAAGAGAGGTCTGATTTCATTTTATATTCCATTTAAAAACTATCAAAGGAGATCTCTTGGCTTTAGTTTTAATTCTGTTTTTTGTTTACACTCTGCTGTAATATGTATATGTATATGCTAAAAAGGAGAAGGTAAAAGAAAACAATTGGTATCCTACTCCCTTCCTCCTTTCCCAAGTACTTAATATTCCCATGTAAAATGAACAACTGAGTGAAAATTAAAACTTTTTTTTTACCCTAATGAAAAGGATCTTTTCTCCAACTCTGTATCTTCCTTGTGAGAGACGCTCCACACAGAACTTGTTTGGGCATTTGCAAGGAGGATCTTCTGAAATATGTTTCACCTGTAACATAAAAGCAGGTCATTATTTTCTCTCCTGAAGAGCATCTGGGATTTAGATAATTCATTGTGTTACTAATAATAGCTAACATGTATATAGTACTTTCAAGTTTAAGTGCAATCATCCATTTGACCAATAATAGTGACTCTGTACCAGAATTTGTGTAAATATAGAACAGATTTAGCTCTAGATATACAAATGTTAGAGTCTAATGATATTTCCTGAAGGTATTTATTGGTATTGTTACAAAGGCATAGATATGCTTCAGAACTGCAACATTTATACAATTTTGTCCAAAGGCATTCTTCCAGTATAATTTATTTTACATCCATCCTTCCTTTTCCACTTCCACTGCCAACGCTATAATATCAGACCCTTATCACATGATTTCTGAAACATTGCAATATAACCTTCACTGGTCCCCCTTGATTCCAGTCTTCCCCAGCCCAACTCTAGACACTGATGCCAGATACATCTTATTAAAACATCACTTTCAGCATGCCATTCCCCCTGATCCAAAAACCACAATGGCTCCCCACTGACCACAAGAATACCATTCAAAGTCTCAATATTCCAGGATCTCTGCCATTTTGCACCTCCCCACCTCTGCAGTCTAAAATCCTGCTATTTCAATTCAACAAAATGTCTTTCCTATGTGAAATCTCTGATGAAGTCAAAAAATTTATTTACTGTTTCCCCAAAATGCCATACATATTCCTTTTTCTGGGCCTTTGCCCATGCCATTTCTCTATTCTAGAGATGCCCTCCTACCCTTTACTCTGCTTATCTTACCTTTCAAAATCCAGTTCGCCTTATTGTTCCACTAAATTATCCTGAAAACACATCAGTGCTATGATCATTCCTATCCCCTGAACTCATATTTTCTTCCCTTGATACTTTTCCTATGCTCGCCTTCTAGAGTTATGTTTTTCTATACCCATCATAGTTCTGCAATTATAAGGCCATATTTATTTATCTTCCCAGTACCTTGCACAGTGTTGTGTATATAATACACATGTAATTGAAGTGTGTTGAATGACAATGATGCAAAATTAAAAAGGACAATGATGATGAAGATTGATGATAATGATCATGAAATACAGTAGTCTGAGAATTACAAATTTCATTCACCCTTCCAGGTAAAGTTTGTTAGGTGATTAAGTCAAATGTGTTGAAAATTTTAATGTCATGATGAGATGTATATCTTTACCACTTCTCTTTCTGTTGTTCCTCAAAAGTAAATTTGAGTGTTTCCAAAATAAGAGATGGTTAAAACCAATTATTGTTTCAAAATTAGAAAACACAAATATTTTACTTTGAATTTTAGGATTTCCTCCAAGGATCCCAAAACCACCTATCCAAGCTCCCCAACCTTATTTGTGAATATATCACTTATTACCTATGTATTTTATGCAATTGAGGCATACATTCTATACAACTATTTACATAACACATGACCTTAACTATTATGTCCTCAAACTAGATTTTAAGTTTAAGCCAAAGCCAATACACATATTAAATGATGTATATTTGTGGTGTTTGAATAATAATGAGCATTAAAGGAAAGTAGGATCTCCTATAACTTCATAAATGAGATGCAAAACATGTTGGATTTGGAAGTGTACCATGCTGTCCCATAACTTCTTCCCTGAACATTATCTGAAGAGAAAGCACAAGTTACAAGGGGGCAGTTCTAACACAAAGCACTACCTGATCCAAAAGGTAACTGGCTGAGTTCTACAGAAGTATGGCCTGATCCCCTGAACAAAAGTTTTGATTCAACTAGGTGACCAAATGTCTGAAATTCTGCCATTAAATATTTATTCCTTTGGTTAATAAATTTCTCCTTTCATGAAGGCCTCTATTAAAATAAAACAGTTCAAAGAGGAATAACACATGGAATCCCTAACACTGTAGTGAAAATTGGTTAAACACAACACTGTTCTCCATCCACAGCCCCACAGCCTCCCCCACCCCTGCCACAAGGAGCCCCGACAATTGCAGAACAATAGGAATCAAAATAAATGGGTGCATAAATGAGAGGTGGAAGTTGTGGTGGAAGGAAGGGAAGGGGGAAGATCCACTGTCTTCACAAATATGGGCTGTGAAGGAAGATTGGATACTTTCTTGAAACAAGGAGGATGGTAGTGCAAACCTGGGGTTGCACCTCCACCATTTGTTCCTGAATCCTCCACCCCATAGCCCAAGTTAATCATAAAACTGTTTCTTTGGTACTACAATTAGTAAGAGCAGAACTCCATAAACATCATGACCAAGAGAAAACTGGTTCATCAAAGGATGACTGAGATGTGAAGCATGACAGCTTTACATAAATTAGGATTCTGAAAATATGATGGGAAATAAGAGGACATGAAGAATGTGGACATGAAGAAGAAAATTTTCCTTCACAGCAGTGATCCCACTATAAAATCGCATATCCTTTGATCCAGCAATACTCCTGCTAGGTCTATATCCCAATAAGATTAAAAAAAGAGGAAAAAGACCTACTTGTACAAAGATATTTATAAGAGCTCTTTTTGTGGTGGCTAAGAATCAGAAATCAAGGGGATGTCCATCAACTGGGGAATGACCGAACAAGTTGCGCTATATGATTGTGATGGAATATTATTGTACTATAAGAAATACCAAGTAGGATGACCTCAGAAAAACCTTGAAAGATATATATGAAATAATGCCAAGTGAATTGAGTAGAAACAGGAGAACGATGTAAACAATAACTGCAATATTGTATGATGAAGAACTGTGAATGACTTAGCTATTATCAGCAATACAATGATCCAAGACAATACCAAAGGACTCATGATTAAAAATGCTATCAATCTCCAGACGGAGCAGTGCTCCTAGAGAATAAACAGACATCTCCACAGTCTAACATCATCAAGTGCAGAAAACATTTCCTTCAGGAAAAAAAAGTCTTTGGGAAGTCCTATCACACAAGCCTTTAGGTAGATAGTTTCTTAATACTAGAAGCTCTCTTCTTCTGAGGGAGAGATGCTTTTGTGGGTGAAAGAGAGCAGATGAAGAGTTGACTATCATGTTATGTGGAAGAATTAGGATCCCAAAAACCTTGCCAGATTATTTAGGCCAAATCCAATTAGAAGAAATCAGATAAGGTTAAGTGAAGTCCCTATACAACAGAAGTATAGGATGAAAGAGGCTGGGGGGCTGGGACGAGGAATGGCTGAACAACTATTTATTTGAAAAAGAGTTTTGGATTGTAATAGTCAACAAGCTCATTGTGAGTCAGTAATGTAACATGGCAGTCAAGAACATGGGTCTTAAGAACTGGATTTGAATCTTGGCTCCACTACTTAATGACCTACAGTATCTTAAGAAAACCATTTTGACCCCTGGGCCTCAGTCTTTTCATAGGTAAAATTAGGATATAGGAGTCAGGTTATTGGAAGATAACTGAAGCCTCTTCCAGTAGAGTACTGCTATACTACTGTGATTGATCCATATCTGGAATTCTATGTTCAGTTTTGGGTACATTTTTGGAAGCTGGTGCATATCTAGAGGATGGTAACCAGGATAGTGAGGAGGCTAGAAACTATATACCATCATTAACAATTAAAAGGACTTGGGATGTTTAGTCTGGAGAAGAGAAGACTGAGGAGGGGTATGGAGATGGGAAACATAATAGCTCTTTTCAAAATATGTGAAGGTTTGTTGCATGGAAGAATGATTAAAGATGGAGTCTGCTTGCCATAACTAGGAGTGAGGGAGGGAGGGATGGAGAGGATGTTTCAGCTTCATATAAGAAAGCACTTAGAGCTGTCCAAAAAGTGCAAAGAGCTGCCCCAGGAGGTAATAAGTTGCCCATCGTGAGTTCTTCACGTGGAAGCTGGCTGACCACTTGTCAGGAATGTTGTAGAAAGGATTCCTGTTCAGGTACGGATTGGACTGGATGACCTTTGAGGTCACTTCCAACTTTGGTATCTTGTGATTCTATGAACAAGAGTGTTCTGTGGGCAAAGGAAATATGCTGTTAGGAAGGAAATACCTGATAAATGAAATTTGTGCTTCTTACATTACCTTGGGATGAGCTAGGTTGCTACCATCGGCTCTGGCAGGTGTCCTTCTGGCTACTGGCCAAACATCTAGGCCAGGTCTCTGATAAAATGGGATGTCTAGGCTTGCCAAATTACCCTGAATTTTACCATCTATCATTACCCCAGAGGAAGTTGCTTAGGTAGAGGAAGAATACTAATCTTTTCTTAGAACTTTATTCATCACATTGACTGGCTGAAGAGAAGGTAAAGGTTTGAATTCACCCTTGTCTCTCTATATCAGCAAGATTGAATAATGATTTTCAGGGCTAATGAATAAATTCACTTAGATAGATGCCTGTTGTCCTTCCCTACTGATATCCAGACTAAAGAAGGTGTTTTGAGCTGGCCACCTAAAAGAACCATCTATTTCTTTTATCTCATTATTGTCTTACTAGGCCCAAGGAGGAAATATGAGGAGAATTGGCTGTTTTAATACTGGCAGGATGCTATTTGTTAAAAAACAGAACACTTGCTTCAACATGATATCTCAACATAGATCTAGTTCTTTGGTAAATAACACAGCTCATTTTACCAAAGTCAAAAAAACCCAATACATCTCATTCAGCAAACACAATGTCTTACAGACAATCTATGGCCATTTTGCATTCTAATTTTAATCAAAAATGGCACATGAATTTCCATTCCCAAGTGGTATCTTGTAGAATAGCCATCACAAAAGGATTGGTTTCCCTTTCCTAAGAGACATCTGTAACTTCCACTGAAAGTGTTGGTAACTTTTATGTGACTTCCTTTTTTTTTTTAACCTGTCACCACTGCCTCTGAAAGGAATCATTTCATTCAGGAAACATTTAGAGCGCCAAAGCAGAATTGCAATAGCTTAAAAGAAATGTGAGATGCAAGAATTTAAATACATCTCTACTCAAAATGTTCATATGGACTATTTGTATCCGACCTGTGGTAGAGCCTTCCTAGCTTACTTGTATTGGTCTCTTTAGCCACAGGTACACTGCACATTGTGGTTGGGGTCAATTCTTGAAGAGGACCAAAATGGCATCACTATGTCAGGGTCAAACAGTGCGTCTGTGTCTCATCAGACCAGTACAAGCTCAGAATGCTCTACCATAGGTCAGGCACAAGTAGTTCATATGAACATCTGGAGCAGAGGTGTCTCTAAATTTGTACATCTCATATGTCTTTTGAGCTACTGCAACCCCAATATAGTGATGTCATTTTGGTCCTCTCCAACAACAACCAACCAACCAGAGTGCCGTGACATTGGCTGAGCACAAGCGTTTTAGGCCAGGGCAGCATGCTGTTTTCTCCTTAGTGATGAACAACACAGAAACATCTACTGGTGTACTTTGATTAAAATGACAATTATTTTAGCTGATTTTGATTTTAGAAATTCATCTTTTTAAAAAAACACAAGAATCTGGAATATTATACAGGGTTGAGTCAACTGAGTGGATTTCACAGCCTTTTTTAGATGTCTTTGGTTTCATTCCCCTTCTTTGGAGTGAGACAGCAGCCAAGAAAGCTAAGGTGATCCTGGACTGCATGGAGAGAGGCCTAGCACCCAAGGATACAAAGCCAAACATGCTGCCATACTCTGCCATGGCCAGGCCCCATCTGGAATATTGAGTTTGGTTCTGGGTGCCACATTTTAGGAAGAACACTGATAAGCTGAAAGGCGAATAGAAGGAGGTGACCAGGTGAGTGAAGGGCCTTGAATTCCTGCCATATAGGGAACTGTTAGAGGAATTAATGACACGTTTCTTCTGGAAAAGAGAAGACTTGTGGACAGTGGTGAGAGGCACAGACGTGAGAATTCTCTTAAAGGAAGACTGTCAATGTAAGATTAATTAGACTTATTTTTCTTGACCCAGAAGGCAGAAGTGAGACCAGAGGGTAAAAGTTTCAAAGAAACAAATTTAGGATTGATGTCTGGAAAACTTCTCAACAATTTGAGCTATCACAAAGCATACTGGGCCACTTTAGGAGGTGGTGGGTTCCTCCTCATCGGGAGTCTTAAAGCAAAGGCTGAATGATCCATTCTTGATTATGTTAAACGAGGGCTTTTTCAGGTACGAGGTTGGCTGTGGAGCCTCTGAAGTCCTTTCTACCTCTGGCTTTTAGTAATAATGCTTTTTCTGAGATGTTCCCCTTCCTTGGCTCCCTCTCAACTTGCCTCACCATCCCCTCGCATAAACATCCTTCTCAGCGTTGTAGTGAGCATCAATCAGATAACAAATGTAAAACACTTTGTAAAATTTAAAATGCTACATAAATGCTAGTTTTTTGTTTTGGTTCTGACTAAGGGGCAGCCTGAATAATATTGGAGAGGTTCATTACTAAGTTTTTTACAAGGAGAGATATGTATATGTGTGTGTATATATCCATCTATTCATCTATATCTATCTTTCTAGATACACACACATATATGTATATGTGTATGTATATATGTATATGTGTATATATACATATATGTGTAAAAATATATGTGTGTGTAGATAGATAGATGGTCCATCTTCTAAGATATGGAGTAGTTGTAATTTATGTTAATGAAATTATATAATTTTTGAAGCCCTTGAGTATTATCCTTTTAATTCTCTTCTGCCTTCCCCAGTATCCCCAAGAAGTCCTGATTAAACATATTTTCATATTCCCCAAAGCAAAGCAGAGCCATACATTATTGATTAGTATACATCTCTGATCTTTGTAATTTGGGGGGTGGAGAGGGCAGACTTAGGTGTTTGATTTATCAAAACCAGCTAAAATAACTGGTATCCTACACTGTACTTTATCCAGCCACAATCTTATAATTAAGAAGAGGAAAAAGAGGCATTCTGCCCTTTCTATGAAGATGTTACTGCCTTACAGTTGGAAGACCATTCATTTTGATTTCCACCTCCTACCCCCAATCAGTAGAGCTGAATTTGGAGTCATTCACCCTCTCTCATTCATTACCTCTGTTAATCAGTTGTGTACATTTTTAGGATCATTGAATCACAAAAGCTTAGAGTTCAGAGGTCACCTAATCCAATATGTGACTGAGCAATAGTCCCTTCTACAATACCCTCAACAATAACTACCAGTCTTCACTCAAAGATGTCAAAAGATGAAGACATGACACTCTCCTAAAGCAGCTAATGCATCATGTGGACTGTCCTACTCATTGGGATGTTTTGCTTTTTCTTATGCTGAGTCAGGGTACACAAAGATGGTTGGCTAGGGCACAGTCTGGGCTGTATTACTGTTCTCTGTGACAGCCTCACTGACATGATACTAGAACCAACTAGACTGTATTTAGGATTTGTCATCCATATGGAGCTGGCTGTGGCCAACATATCTGTACAGATTCTTCTTCCCTGTACAAGCAATATCATAGCTGCCATCAAGTGGCCAATAACTCTCCCCCATGAGATTAAAGTAAATCTGCAATTATAAAGCATATTTAATTCAGAGCTCTTGGAATTATCATTCCCTACAATCTTTAGAAGCAACTACATTTCATGCCCATTCAAATGAAAATTAAGTCCAGAAAATCTGAGTTCAAATCTGACCTCAGAAACTTCACTAGTAGCTGTGTAACCCTGGACAAGGCATTTAACCTTTGTCTGCCTCAGTTTCTTCATCTATAAAATGGGGATGATAACAATAGCTCCTACCTTCCAGAGTTGTTGTGAGGATCAAATGAGATAATATTGTGAAGTACTTTACAAGGCTTATAGTGTTACAGAATGTTGGCTATTATTATCATTGTTATTATTTCAACAAGTATTTATTAAGCACTTATTAAGTGTCAGGCAGTAGATTATGGAACCTTTACAAATTTGCCTGGGCTGGCCCACGAATGACAAACACAGGATCCTTCCTTATACATATACTCGAAGACTTTTCAACCTGGAAGGGGTTTCCGAAGCTTGTGTGCTTGTAGTATAACTTTTAAGAATCCGTGTTCATATCCATGAACAATGAGACAGCAGAACACAAGCTTAGTGGAGGAGGCATCCAAAATAAATATGGGAAAGAACAATGAAGAATATAAAGTTTAAACAGGAATAAAGGGTATATACTTCAAAATATCCCTAAATAACCTAATTTGCAGTTTTTGTCAGCTAGATAAATTATAGACATTCTCTTAAATTTAGTCTATAATGGGGATCAAAGTATTGTGTAATTCAGGGATAACACTGCATTTTTATTTTCTCTTCACTCTTAACTTTCTTTGATTTCATGGATTAGGTTTCTCTCTCCATGGGAAAGGGAATCATGATTTCCTCAGAGAGTTGCTGCCAGAAATAACCAATACAGACAAGATCTAAAAGTTTACAAGGTACAAGGCATATAAAGTTGTATGTCTATCTGTGTATACCCATATATTCAAATAGACATATATTGTGTGTATATATATATATATATATATATATATATATATACATATGTATGTGTGTGTGTGTGTGTGTGTGTATATACACACACACTTTAAAAATGCTATTAAAGGATGTTCAGTTGGTAGTCTAATTTAAATTTATGGTCTGGTCTACAATTGTTAAACAAAATGGGAATCCACAGAGCTGACTACAAAGGAATCTCTTTATTAATTTCCCCAGATTTCAATGAAATTTGGATCATAGGTAGAAGTGCTAGGTACATTCATTTATATGGAGTGAGACATACATATCTATCTATATAGATAGGTGTAATATGTATGTATGCATATATGTGTGTATATGTGTATGTATATATGTATATAATTGAGTTCAGTCTGGCATAGTCAAAGAGGCATTGGTCTTGGAGTCAGGAGAGACATTCATTCAAACTCTACTTCTAATCTTTCATTAACTGTGGGGCTATGGGTAAAGTCACTTAACATTTCTGGACTTGAGTATCCTTATCTGTAAAATGGTAGGAATAATTCTCATACATATCTCATGGGGTTGTAATAACAGTCAAGTAGTATCACGTATTTAAGGTGCCTTGAAAATATATAACCATAGATATTAGAGTCATTGGCTTAGAGCTATAAGGGCTCTTAGAGACCATTGAGACCCACTCTCATATTTTATAGACAAGGAAACTTAGGCACAAAGAGGCTATATGACTAATCCAGGATCACACAGCGATAAATATCAACTGTGACTAAGTCTATAGTTGCCAGGATCACTAGGCACTTGGTTGGAAGTTGGACTGGCTTTACTTACAGCATCATCCAATAAGTTTCCCGTGCTCTTTTTCCCAGAAGACTTTGTTGAGGAGGGAGAAGGGGAAGGAGAAGGCACTGAAAGGGTTTCTTCCTGTTCAATCTCTTTTTCCAGCTTTATTAAACCTGGAGGTTCCACACCATACCTTAGTTTAAAAGAAAGACAAGAAATCATCAAAACATCACTCTTATTAAGCAATATACATAGTACATAGGAACAATATTAAAATTAAAAATTTGGTCCCAAACTATAATTTCATCAGTATGGGGAAATCCCAGGGTGAAAACTCTCTCTACTGGTTTAGATCTACAACTCCCCTTCAATGTATAGCTTGAGTCACTAAGGGTTTTAGTGAATTACCCAGGGTCCATAGACCTTATGGTATACATCGTACTGGAGAAAAAGGATAAGTGATCTCTATTCATTAAGTTCATGCAGAAATGATGACTTTGAGAATTTCAATGTCTCCCTCTTCCAATCCATCCCAACAGTCTGAGTTTCATACACCTTCATACTCCTACTGTCCCTTCTCTAGAATCCATAATGGTTTTCTATTTAATTCAATTCAATGAACATTTATTTATAATTTACTATATACTACGGATTAGAAATAGAAAGATAAAAATGAAATCACCAAGGAGCTTGAAAGGATTTTGTGACTGATCAAACACAATGATTTAAGTAATGAGAAAGTAAGCCTGATTCCAAGATGCTGAGTCTGGGAGATCATAGGAAGAGTGATATCATTAACAGAGAAAGGTCAGAGAAGGAGGAAACTATTTATGGGGGGAATATAATGAGTTCTTTGTAAGCTTAGTTTGGGACATGCTAAGTCCAGTTGAAACTGGGATATCCAAATGGAAATGTCCATTAGGTAGTGGTAGACATAGGATTGTAGCTTAGACAACAGATCAATATACTACACATGCACATATATTCACATGTGTATATACACACATATGTGAACATACAGATTTGTATGTGTACATGAGCACATATATGCTAATTGAAGATATATATGTAAACAAACATACATATGTATAAACCGATGTATCTATATATATGATGGACAATATTTTATAAATTTCCATAAGCACATACAACCCATATAAAGTAATTTCTCAAGTTAGATTAGAAACATTTTTGAATAAAATTCAGTAATCACTTCTAAAATTAATAGTGAATTCTTGGATTAAATGAAATACAAAAAGTATTATAAAAATGCTACATATATCAAATGTATGCATAAATAAGTTTTGTATGTACATATAATTTATATACTTAAATTTTACACATGTATTAGAACACAGGCTAATGGTTGCAGCTAAGAAAAAACATTTAGCAAATGCACAAATCAGATGCTATTTATTATGTGGGACCATGACGGGTTAACTTTAATAAGAGCTTATGTCTTGATATTAGGTGTAGGAAAGTATTAACTGAAATGAGCACATTTATGAGATACAAGTTATGTGAAAATCACACATTTTCATCAGCTCAGTGACAATAAAATTTCTGAATACTATAGTCTTACTCTTAAACTTTGACAATGTGGGCAATAGAATTCTAGTCTGAATTTGCTAATTGTTTTTATTTTAAAATATTAAAAATTATTATGTATACATCTATAAAGTATAACACATTCAAATTTGGAACCATTATCTCTTTTATTTGGGGGTAGATAATATAATTGTGTAACCACAGAAGAAAATCACTCCCAAAATGAAAAATAAAATAATACAAATATGTCTTTCTCAGATAATTTTAAGCATTAATATGGGAATTCTTAATGTTTTTTGTGTCATAGACCCTACTGGCAGTCTGGTGAAGCCCACAAACCCTTTCTCAGAATAATATTTTTAAATGCATAGAATTGCAAAGGAAATCAATTATATTTTAATACAGATATCATTTTCCCACACAAATTAATGGATCCCCTGAAATCTACCCATGAATTCTGTGAACCCCAGGTTAAGAACATCTGCATTCATATTCATGCTGCTATGTTATGCTTTTTTTCTAAATTAAATCCCTTTTTGTAAAATCCCCTAATTTCAAAACTACAAGTTGATTATTCATGTTATAAGGTAATTTTCCCCTTTATACAAGGTTCTACCACATTTTCTCTTTTCAAAATTTTTATTTCACAGCCATTAATTCTTATTTATTTATGTATTTAATTTTTTTTAGCTAGGCAATAGGGTTAAGTGACTTCCCCAGGGTCACACAACTAGTAAGTGTTATGTTTCAGAGGCCAGATTTGAACTCAGGTCCTCCTGGCTCCAGGGCTGGTGCTCTATCCACTGTGCCACCTGGCTGCCCCTCACACCTATTAACTCTTAACCCACCCTCTTTGAATCCTCTCTTTTAATGAAAAAAAAAACCCACTTAAACAAAAACAAAGTTAAGCCATGAGGATATGTGACATCATTTACAGAGTTACGTTAAATAGAACTCCCCAGAAGAAGAGCATAATGAAAAACATACTGAACTGAAAGCACAGAAAACCTGAGACCTAGTGCCGTTCTCACACAAACTTTATCTTAGTTAAGTGTTTTTTCCTCTTCAAAGGACTGGGGGGGAGGAGAGGGAGGATGGGGAGGGTTTCAGGCCAGATGGTTGCTTAGGCTCTTCCGGTTTTAAAATTTTACTTCATTTAAATATTTCTTTCTTGATCATTAAATATTTGATCGAGAGACTACAGCAATCTAAAGTGATAGAGTTCACTGATAATTGACAATCAACAAAAAAAATTAACATCTGAAAATATAAATTAAGTCAAAGGAATACCATAATTACATTTTTTAAATGTGACTTGTTACTTTTAAAGGAATATATTTGTCACCAAAAATAAACTATAAAAATCTTTTATTAAAAAAATGAGAAAATAGCAGAATCAGAATCTGATTTTTTTTTACAAAATGCAGATGCATTGTCCATAAAAATATAAATAACTCAAAGTCTAAGTATGATAGCCAGCAATAAAGTAATCTGTGGAAAATTCTGATCCTTGGAGTTTATAATACATAATCTGGATAAACGGAGATTTAACCAAGCCCATGCACACAGTATGTGAATGAATAAAAGGCAATCCAAAACCTCAAATACTCGCTTTGTGCCAGCATTGGCATGCAAGGGCACAGCCTATCTAATGAAGTCTATACAATTCATTTATTGCCTTTCTGTCTGAGGATGCCAACAGGTTGTAAATTATTACTCACTGCTTGGATGGAGGCTTACACCTGCAAGTCAACTTAGTCATCAAATTGGCCTTTTCCCCCACTTGAAAATTTTCTGCCTCTTTATTTCTATTACTTTCCATAGTCTAGACCAATTCTGAATTCTACTTTTCCTAAGATTTCCATTATGAGCTATTAAATATCCCACTAGATGCACCTGTCTTTCTTAGACAGATTTGAGGCAAACAAAAAAATAGCCAGAAGGCTGAATCCACACACACACAAAAATCATGGTGCCCATAGATTCTGACAGTGTACAAATAGGATGGACTATATCTAGGTAATCTCTTCTTTTATTCTGTCTTCATAAGACAAATTAAACAGCTAAGGAAAGAATGTGCCTGGAAGATTACCCTCTAATAGGCTTCTGAGAATGGCTTCTCCCATTTCTTAGAAAAAATTAAACAGAAGCCCAGAAACTTACTGAAACTGTTCAGCAGACTATAATGTTCAAATAAAATACACATGGTTTACTTGAGAGAGGGGGAGGAGGTTTCATGGCCATATAAGAGAAATTGGAGTGTGTGTGTGTGTGTGTGTGTGTGTGTGTGTGCATGCTGTTTTTAACCTTGTAAAAAAAATATTCATTAGAAAGCAGCATGAAACAGGAAAAATAAACCAACTTTGAGTAAAAAAATGCATTTTCCAGTTTTGGTTCCACCACTTATCATTGTATGAACTTGAGCAAGTCAATTGCCACTCTGAACCTCAGTTTCTTCATCTGTAAGATGAAGATAATTATATAGTCATCACCAATTTCCCAGGGTTATTAGAAGAATAAAATTAGATAATGTATGAAAAGCACTGTTTAATTGTAAAAAGGCATAAAAATATATGCTTTCCATATTTCATGTAGAGAGGTAACTAGCAATTTTTGTTCCTGGGGCAAGAAGCATAAAATTTATCCTCAAACTTAGTAATTCATGATGTCAAAATGATACAAGAAGAATATAGGAAGTTACATCCCATGGTTGGGTATTATTACAATGTATTTGAATGTGATAGTTTCTTACTTTAATTACTCTTTTAAATTTTTTACAATGTATTTATTTTTAGTATTCATTTTAAAAGAATTTTGAGTTGGAAATTCTCACTTCTTGCCCTGCCCAAGCATTGATAAAGAAAGCAATATGATAAACATTATACATGTGAAATCATGCAAAGCATATTTTCGTATTAGTCATATTTAACTAATTATTCTTCCTAACTAGGTGCTAGGGTTCTGGTTAGTAAATAGGTGTTCCTAAACTGCTGAAGGAATGCATGTGTTAATTTTTTCTTACTATTTATATTTCTAGGCCCTGGGTAAAATCTCTGATTGCCCTACCCTTGAGGCTAAGAAGTGCACCAAGATAGGTAGGCATAGGTTGTAATCTGTGTTGTTAGAGGCAGTACCTTCAGTGATGAGACAACATATCAAAGTATTATATACTTAAATAAAGAAAAGACAAATTCGTTGGAATATTAGCATTTCAATTTCCCTTCCCAAACATGATGGCATTGTTTAGTTTTAAAACCAAGGGGACTGGTTGATATATGAATTAAAAGAAGTAGCCTCTTTCTCCTATTTCCTGCCTCTAATGAATCCTAGGGGCAGCTAGGTGATACGATGGATAGAACACCAGGCTGGGAGTTAGGAAACTCTGAGTTCAAATCCAGCTTCACACATTGACCAGCTGTGTGACCCTGGGCAGGTGACTTCACCCTGTTTGCCTCAATTTCCTCATCTGTAAAATGAGCTGGAGAAGAAATTGGCAAGGTACTCTAGTATTTTTGCCAAAAGTTCGCTAAATGGGGTCACTGACTGAATGGGGCATGACTGAAAGAACTCAACAACAGCAACAACAATAGAAACTCATTGCAGGGTAAAGACAATGCTGGGTTCTCAGTGGCCATGCCAGGAGAACAAAGGTTCTGGCAGGTACTGTCATACTGGAAAGGCTTTGAGTACAAATCAAAGAGCCATTTTCTTCTCCCTCTCTCTTAGTCTCTCTGAATGGGCTGGAAGGGAACAAAAAACAAGTAGAAAGACAGGGAAGAAGATAAAAAGTAGCATGAAAGGAAAGAAGGAGTTAGAGAAGAATGAGAGGAGAATAAAAGGGCAATTACTGTTGCTTTCCATAGTCTAGACCAATTAGATAGTGAAACTTAAAAATAGTAATATCAATAATAACTAGCCTCTATGAAGCATTGTAAGGTCTGCAAAGCACTTTACGTGTTATCTCCTTCAGTTCTCACAACAACCTCATGGGGTAGGTTGCTATGATTATCTCTTCTTTACAGATGAAGAAAATGAAGCTGAAAGGTTAAGTGATTTGCCCAGAGTCACACAGCTAATAATAATCAGAGAGAGAGTTTGAACTACAGTCTTCCTAACTCTAAGCTCAGTGCTCTAGCTGCTATACTACTGAGCTGCCCTATAGATTTATTCACTGGAATTGGAAAAATTACAAGAGGGTCAAGGAAAGAGAATGGATGAAAAGGTGGGGTGTGAAAAGCAGTCATGAGACAAAGTGGGATGTCCTAGATAATTTGATTAGCTGTGCTACTTGCTCATGACCTTGCCATCACATCTGACAGGCAAGTAAAAAATATGATGTTGACTGCCTTACCTTAAGCTGTTGTGATGCATCTCTATTGCACATGTGGCTACCAAGCTGCTAGGTAAAGCAATGGATAGAGTGCTGGGCCCCAGGAAGATCTGAGTTCAAATCTAGCCTCAGATACTTACTAGGTGTATGATCCTGAGCAAGTAATTTAATCACTATCTACCTCAGTTTCCTTATCTGTAAATAACAGCCCAAGGATAAAATGAGATAACATGTAAAGTACTTTGCAAACCTTAAAGCACTATATAAATGCTAGCAACAATGACAACAACAATCATACAAAAATCTATCTTTATTCTTTTAAGGACAAGACCTACCTGGCTGCAATCCGGCCCAGCTCTAGCAAACAAAGGCACACTTCTCTAGGCTGCTTGTGGAGAACTAGAAAGGCAAAACAAAGAAAAGGAATTTTTACAATAAAAAGGAATTTAAGAGTTGTACACGGATAAACAGATTTAACTTCTTGTTGTCACTAAAGGTTGAAATTATTGTGCTAGACTCTTCAATCATTCTCTTTTCAGATCCACTATAAAGTGCTAGATACCCACTATGCAGTTAGAGGTGCTGAGGGCTGAACACAGTTCATACGTCATTCTCCAACAGAACCCATTAGTGTTCTCAGGAAATCCCAGTCATGTTATTCATTTCAATCAGGAAATACTAACATTATCATACTTAAGACAAGACCAGAGATAATTACAAGAGATACAGTTAATGGCCATTAGAAACTACAGCTAGTAGACATACAAGTACACAAAAATACTCAATCCATCTTTAAAAAGTCCTTGGACTAGGTTTATAAGTTATTTTAGAAAAAAACAACCTATTGAGATATGTGAAATCATAATAAGTAATGTGAGCAGAGATTTCACAGGCTTAATTTCCCCCAACTAATGAACACTGAACAGATGAAACATCGAATCAAGTACTTCTAAAGATGTATACAGTTGTAAATAAATTCCATCGAGTGCACACACAAAAAGAAATTGTTCTCAAACTACTGATTTATTTATTCAACTGATGGCTGCTAGCCTCATTAACAAAAGCTAGTATATCACAAAGGTGCTTGTTAACTCTCACAGGATGTGCTAGAATTTACTCTATTGTTCCCAAAACTAATTACTAAGATTTTTTTAAAGAAATGTTTTTGATATTTCCAAAGTCTCTTAAGGAGAGATATAGGCTATCTGGTACATCAACAAACAATTAGGTTAACATATGCATAATATTTTGCTTCATTGGTCCTAGAGAGAGCACAACCATCAGTTGTGTGGAAACATATATATAGTAAAATAGCATGACTCCATTAGGTTAGAACTTCACAATTATATGAACATCTAGTTTCACCATCATCTGCCTACTTCAGGCACCTAGTCCTTCTTTTCCTTTCAAGTGACCGCAGTGGTACTTATCCTGAAGTCAAGGTGGAAGGTGTTAGTAACCATATATATATACAAGTAATTGTATATAGTTTATATTTTTGCTTAAATATGGATATACTCCAATTTTACCATCAAGCAATAAAATGGCATAATTCTTGGATTTTTAAAATGTATTCAATTCCCTTCCTCCTTCTTCATTAGTGTAGATTTAAAAGGTTTTCTGTTCGTGTAATAAAAGGTCACAGCTATGTTCTCAGTGGGGAAAGACTGTCAATCTGGATGGTAGTCAAATATCTAAATGTTATCTGTGTTCTTGGGGAGCACAGAGGCAGAATGTTGACATCATATTATCAGCTATTTTGTTTAACTATTTTTTTTTGTTACAAGGGATGTTTCAATGCAGAGATTGAATGGGAGGGAGGAGGGGGACTTAACTGTGATATAAAGCCAAAAACTGTCAAATAAAACTTTCAAAATATCTTAATTCTATAATATTTTCAAATTTTAAAAATACCTCCTGAGAGCAGAACAGCAAATTTCAGCCTAGTGCTTCTAAAAAAATTATCACAAAAATATAATTAATAGAATATAAAATAATAAAGGTTGACTGTGTAAAGGTAATTTTAACTTCTATTTCTTAGGTACTTTGTATTTATTAAAATTAGGAAGTAGTAATTTTCACAGTGATGGATCATCAAGTGAACTTTAAAAGTAGACAAGACAGACGGATGTTTCTGTCTCCATAGCATAATTTTCAAACAGAGAACAATACCATACTTGTCATAAATGGAATTCCACACAGAATATCAAACTGAGAAAAATTAATCCTATTATTAATTGTCAAACTTACATTTTTTGACCTGGAGTTTTACCCCATCTGAGTCACAAAATCATCATTATGGACATCATGATGGGAAATGTCACTAACACACTAACAACATAGAATGCGGACATTTATTACGTTGAAGTCAATTCCCTATTTAGTACTCCAGGGAATGTGGCTCCCAATATTTTCCACATGCTTATAGGCATGTTTTCCCCCTCTAAAACATACTGGCTAGATATATTGGCCAAGTTCTTTAGCCTCTCAGTTCTCTAGCTAAGACTATAAGTTGAAAGGAAGGTTCCAACCTGAATCATCCAGGAGTTTCCCTAGATCAATGATAACACAGTCCCTATTCTCTTCATTCATGTCCTAATGAAAAAAAAAATAGTAACACTTGGAGAATAACAGGCCATGTAAAAGGTAGCTTTGTATGAAAGCCAATATCAGCAGATAGGAAAATGATGAACCAGGGTGTGCTATTTCTACCGTGCAGTGTTCCTAAATACTAGACTATCACTATAAAGTCATAACGTTTGTAGAATGCCCAAGATAGTGTGAAAGGAATGCAGCTTTCTAAGGTGCTTCTGAAAGAAAGAGTATCAAATCTGAGCACTATATGAAAGAAAATGTTGTGAAGACTTCTGGCTATTTTGCATTCCTTTATTTAATCCTCTGGGTCAAATGGGTAGTTTTCTGAAGACTAAACTTAAATACTGGTTCTGCAACAGTGTCACTGAGAAAAACATAATTAAGAATTGAGAAAAATGCATATAATTACCTACACTCTTTATTTTACTTCCCTAAAATAACTTAGGACAAAGCATTTTCTATCTCTTAATCTGTTTTCTAATCAAATCAAAACTTTTTAGTTTTGCTAGGAAAAAAAAATTATCTTGGTATTGTAAAGTCCTAGACTTAAAGTTGGAAGAGAACTTGGAATTCATCTGCTTCAACTACCTTATTTTTCAGATGAAGAAACTGAGGCCAAAAGATAAAGTGATTTACTAACCCAAGCTCACCCAATAAGTGGCAGAGATAAAAGCCTTTTGACTCCCAAACCAGCACACAGACACTGTACTACACTGAATTTACTTGCTCAAACACAATTAGAATATGTATCTATTTTTATATGTATGTATAATATACTCCTGAACTATTCTTAACTTCAAATTTTGTTTTTATAATTTGACTTACGTACTTCAGCAATTTAAGATATTTGGAAAGCATCAGGACTGAAATAGGGACTGGACTTTTGATTCTTTTCATACAGGAATTCCCTGGTAAAGAAACTTCCTCTACCAGTGATAATTACTACCTTCTCTGGAAAGCATGCAAGTTTAAGTAATGCAAACTACTAAAAATTTAACTGCAAAATACATTTGTTTACATTAAACAAGTAAAACTGAGAGAACTTTTGGGATGAATTTGTTTGATCTTTTCAGTATAAAGAATGAGAGACTAAAAGAAACGAAGCCAAAGGATAGAAATGAATTATTTAATGACTGTTCATTTGTGGTTAAAAAATACTGTGGAGGAAAAATTCTTTTAGAGAAAGAAATTCCATGATTGAGATATCATATCAGTATGCACACTGTCAGAATTCTGCTAGTCAATATGTTTCTCATTTCCCTTATTTATGTATATCAAAAATATTTAATCTCAAATTCTATCAGGTTTCAGATCAAATAGGTTGACTAAGGCAGCTTATATAAATAGTACATGCAGGGATGTCATGGCTATTAATAATTTATATTAGAAGCCAAGCAGCTGTAGAAATGGAAAAGTCACCATTCCCTGAAAATTTTAAATTTCATTTTATCCTTAAGAACTAGATCATTCACATGTTCATGTTTTCAAAATATTCTTTGTTAATTGCTAGTTAGAGCAGCTGACTAGTCTACTTAGAACTTAAGCCTGTGCTGGGATGGTTAAATGAAACATTTTCCCATTTTTTTTTTTTACTATTTTTTTGAGGGGGAGGGAAGAAAGGGAAGATCTTATGACAGTAGAAAGAAAATTGAAAGCCTTGGCATACCATAACATTTGTCATTCATTTTAAATTCATTTATTGGTTCATGCTCTCAACAATATGTAGAAGTTGGGGGCAGCTAGGCGGCACAGTATGTAGAGCATTGTCCCTGGAGTCAGGAAGACCTGAGTTCAAATGTGGCCTCAGACACTTGACACTTACTAGCTATGTGATCCTGGAAAAGTCATCTAATCCCAATTGTCTTGCCAAAAGATATATGTATATACATATACATGTACATGTACATATACATATACATATACATGTACATGTACATGTACATATACATATACATATACATACACATACACATATACATATGCATATGCATATACATATACATATACAATTACACAAAATGTAAAGCTTGAAAGATGCAATTGCATCACGTATAATGCATTTATGCTTAAGATCAGACCTGTGATTTCATTAGTGTAGGGAATTTCCAATGAGGATATTCTTTCATCAGTGTAAGCTGATTCCTGCCATACAATTAATATTTTTAGGGTATTGCCTACTACACTGAAAGACTGAGTCTTGCTCAGGGTCACAAAACCAATAGGTATCAAAAGCAAAACTCTAACCCAGACTTTCCTGACTGAAGCTAGCATGTCAGCCATTATGTCAGGTAATCGCTTTATAAATATTGCTAAAATATATATTTGGTCTAAACTTATAATTTCATCTTGCAGAAAATTCCTAAATGAGAAAAATCCATCTACTAAAATAGATCAATAACTGTTCTATAAATTAAAGAGTTCCTTAGGATACTAAAAGGTTATTTGACTTGCCAAGAGTCATATAGCTAATATGTGTCAGAAGCTTGACTTGAACCCTGGTCTCCATCCATCCATCCATCCATCCATCCATCCATCCATCCATCCATCCATCCATCCATCCATCTATCATCCATTCATCCATCCATTCATCCATCCACCTGTCTGTTCATCTGTCCATCCATCCACCTGTTCCTCTGCCCATCCATCCACTCATCCATATATCCATCCATCCATATAACCAAGTGGAATTTTTTGGCTTATTTTTTCTTCCCTCTTAGTGGATTTTAATTTTAAGAGTCAGAGTTTTGCAAAGTGATCATTGCCTTTGGAAAGTTTTCTTCTTCTTCTTCTTTTAATGAGCAAACCATTTGGAAGAAAGCTGTAATTATTTCCTCAAGGAAATGGAACCCCAATCTGCCATTCAAACTCCATTACAGGAGGCCCAACTCCATGCCCTGCATTCTGTCAAAATCTCATAGGCATCAAATGTCACATGAATTTTGCCTGCTTTAGAAATATAAGATTAGCCTAATGTCTAAGTAATGAATAAAGTTTCTATGTCATAATGCACACAGGAAAACACTGCATTCTGCAATGAAGGTATGGTTCAACTAGCTACATTACAGTTTAATAGATGGACAAGGTTATGAAAGTTATTGAGTTACCCTCATAAAAATTCTATTATCCATATGCTTTTTATACTACAATAGCAATGGTAACTCCTCAGGGAGGGCATGTTTTTTTTTAATTTCTCAAGCAAGGAAGAAATTAAGGGAAAAACTTTTAATCAGCTAAATTTGTCTTAATCTTGAATAGAGTTATTAACTTCAAATTGAGACTCCCTCTTTTAGACATGTGTCCTAACCATTGCAAAATAGTGCAGTGGAAAGGGCCCTGGATTAGATAAACAGATGCCTTAGATTCTAATTGTGACTCATCACTATCATCAGCAATTTAACTTTAAATGGGTCATTTGAACACTGAAAGTCACTTATCTCATCTATAAAGGCAGCTAGGTGGTTCAGCGAATAGAGCATCAGGCCTGGAGTCAGGAAGTCCTGAGTTCAAATCCAGCCTCAGCCACTTACTAGCTGTGTGACACTGGGCAAGTTATGTAACACTGTTTACTTCAGTTTCTCATCTGTAAAATGAGCTGGAGAAGGAAAAGGCAAACTACTCTAGTATCTTTGCCAAGAAAATCCCAAATGGGGTGATGAAAAGTCTGCCATGACTGAAATGATTAAGCAACAAGAGGATAACTACAACATAATATGGTTTAGAATCCAAATAAAATAAATCTTAATAAAAGGATTTGTTCTGTGAAGTTTGGATTGGCAGGATTTTCAGTCATTTTATCCAGACCTCATTTTACATAAAAGGAAACTGAGGTTCAGAGAGGTTAGGGAGCTTACCCAGAGAAATAGAGGTCACATGATAGAACAAGGAATCAAATTGTCCTGTCTACCTTAAGAGGATGTTCTGAGGCTCAAATATGACAAAACGCATGAAATCACTTTGAAGATTCTAAAGCACTATATCCAAGTCAAAGATATTGTCATAATAAAGTGAAGCAAGGAAACCTCTATATATTTGCATGGCAACAGATAAAAAAATAATCCCTTCCTGGAGAAAGATGTCTCTGTGGTACTTCTCTACTCCCAGGACATAAAGGAGCAGGTGAGTCTACTACCTCCCAGAAAGGTAAAAAAAATAGATCTAAACCTTTCCCTCTTACTCCTCCAGGGCCACGCAGAAGAGCTTCAGTTAGTGAGATGAGTGGGGCTTAGCCTAGTGACTCAAAGGTCAAGAATCTTGTTGGAGCAAGAAAGGGAGAAGGAAGATTGTGTGTGTGTGTGTGTGTGTGTGTGTGTGTGTGTGTGTGTGTGTGTGTGTGTGTGTGTGTAGGGAAGGCTCAACTACCTGACAAGCAAAGTGAGGTCCCTTTCAGCTCAACCACTTGTTGGCATGTTTTTTGTGAGCATGCACATACACACACACACACACACACACACACACACACATTTTAAGGAAATTGGCTAGTTTTGACAAAATCTGATTTTGTCTTCCACCTTGAAATGAAATTTTTAATGACCATATTCTATCATTCGAAACAGATTTTACTGATATCAAGGACATGTGATCACTATGAGCAAGGTGAAGATCCACAGAATCATGAGAAAGAAATATTTCAAATGTGATATATTGTCCAGCATACACATCACATTAATAAGGACCATTCAACCCCAGTCTTCATCAGTAAAAGAATAGAGGACAAAGCATACTTAAGTTCTCAATTGTTAATGCTAAAGTCAATCCAATTATAACTTTCTTGGCCTTTGGGATGGGTTTTAGGGAATCTGTTAGGTTCCTGAAACAAGGGGGTTTATGATTGGGAAAGTCACTTCAAAACAAGTGATGACTGAATCATGATATAATAGAAGGAGCACTGGATTCGAAGTCAGAGGATCTGTGTTTGAAATCTAGTTCTGATACTTTTTTCCTGGTAGTCACTTAACCACTTGGCCTTCATTTTCTTCACCTGCACAATGATAGGGCTAGACAAGGCAAAGCCTCTGCTGGCTGTATACCCTATAACCTATCAGAAGAGACAGAAATCTATCCATTTTCCCTAATTTAACCCCTTCTCAAATTCTCTCTGTACCATACTTCATGCTGGGAATAAACTAATTTTACAAAAATGATATATTACCTACCCTCTCTCTGTGTTTAGTTTCAAGAAATTTACATGAGCCCAGTGAGTAGAGAGAATTTGAGGTGTCCCCCTGCCCCAAATTAGACGTTGTGTATAACCTGATGTTGATAAAGTAGTACCTAAATAGGGTAAGCACCAGCTACAAAATCTTAAATCAATATTTCCTTGCACTAGCCATAACAATAATATGTGTATAAATATTCAAGAATTAACTATATGGATAAAAATATTGCTACTCTTTTTCCTTAGCTCTGATAAAAAATTAGCGAATATTCTCCCCCACCTAAAATGGTTCTATGGCCCTCAGAATAACAAACTACACCCTGAGACATGGCTGGTTTAGTCAAACATTGGTAAACAGGCACAGAACCTTCTTCTGATGCAACACACGACCCTGAGATGCACGGTTAAAAATGTATTTTGAAAATCAACATTCAAAACCTTCGGGTTTCTTGACAGCGGGGCAAAGCCAGGACTGCAGCAGGGAGCCCTTCGGTCAGTGTTTGCCATTTCCATAACAATAATCATGGTTGGACCAGAGAATTATGGCCATCAGAGGTCATTGTCAATACACTACATCAGAAGACAGGTTCACAGAGCAAAATCACAAGCACAACATGACAAATACAGCCACCACAACAAAAGAGGGGATGTTCTGAAAGAAACCACACACAGGAGCATGCTAGCATAGCAGAGAGCAAACCCTTTTCTTGTTGAGCAGATTCTTTTTTTCCGAGAAACGGATGGAGAAGATTCCCTGGCTCCAAGTCCTATAATCATTCAATAATATTGTGATGTTGACATGGTTAGTACAAGCCAAATGTTTACCCCAAACAAACATGTTATTAGAGCATGCTTTCCTCTCTTTAAACACCACTCAGCTTCCCACTTTCGACTGAATTAGAGGCAACCCAACAGAACCCCTAGAAAATATTTTAAAGACTGATTAGCTTCACAAACATGAGAAATTTTAAGGTGCAAAAGTCAATTATAAGTAACAAAATTCTCAGCTAAAATATATTATTAATTTAAAGAATGGAATTCATTGCTTAATTACACCTTAACCATGTATTATAAGCCTCAGTGTTATAATGTATAATTTACACTACTGCTACTGATACATTTTTATCCAACATATTTTGGGAAGTCCAATTTAAAACATAGAAGGCACACAGAGTAAGATCTAGAACAAGGTTAGTCAGAAATATTTTGCAAAAGATTTGTAAAATATTTATGTTGCAAGTTACATAGATTCTTTACCTGATTAGCCAGAGAAGAGAAAACTCCAGGGGGACATGATAGTGGGCTCTAAGTATTTGAAGGGCTGTCATATAAAGAAGAATTAGACTTGTTTTGCTTACTCACAGATGGCAGAACAAGGAAAAGCAGGTGGAAGTTCCTGAGGCAGGAATGTAGGCTTGACATAAGGAGAAGCTTTCTAGTATTTGGAGCTATCCAAAGGCAAGATAGGGGCTATCTCTGGAGAAAACTGATTCCCTTCGCTAGTCCTCAAGCAAATGCTAGATGACCAATCCTCTTGTGTGTTTTAAAGGGGATTTCTTTAGGGGCATGGGTGAGATTGGATGGCCGCTGAAGTCCCATTCATTCTGATATTCCTCAGTCGTCTGACTGTGTAATTTCTTATTGAGAAGTCTATTATTTAATAGCCCTGATGGCACAAGGAGATTTTATATATATCTATATCTATATATCTATCTATCTATCTATCTATAATATATATACATATATACACACACACATATATACATATGTATACATATATATACATAAATATATATAATACTTTGAAAATGATAGTTCTTTCATGATCAATATAAACATATTAAATACTCTATAGCACCTTTGACACATTTTGGAATCATTGACAAAGAGATAGAAGGGACCTAAGAGGTCATTTAGTCTAATTACCTCATTTTACAGATTAAGAAATTGCGTCCCATTGCTAGCATACTGCCTGGAATATATCAGGCACTCAGTAAACAAATTCATATTGAATTGATTTGACATGGCCTCTCCCAGATATACAGGTGGTTAAGTGGCAGAGCTGGAATTTAAACCCAAGCTTCTTGGCTCCAAAGTACACTATCCATCATAACATGATTTTCCTTCCTATTCTTTTTAGTTTAAAAGTCAATTTATTTAAAATAATGTTGGTAAAAATACTATTTTAGAGTCATATCATACTCAGGTTAAATTAAAAAATGCAGATATTTCAAAGACAATTCTAAAAATTAATTCACGGAGTTTTGGGCTAGAGATGATTCAGAAACACCTGGGTTCAAATACTGCCACTGAAACTTACTAATCACATTTCCCTGAGTAAGTCATTTAACCTCTCTGTCTCAGAGAACTGTTTAAGACATCTCCTCAGTTATAGAATGTATATGCAATTTTTTTCTTCAATGCTCCTTAATATGATGCTTTTGAAATCAGTTGTCACGTGTGCAAAAATTAAAAGGGTTTAACAACACTCCCAATCACTCATAGTGAAAAAGTCCATGGATTTTGGCAGGACTCCTCACTTACTTACCTTTTACATTAGAGACAGGTGAGATGCATTTAGGGGTAAACATGACATTTTACACTTCAATCTTGAAGCAGGTTCTACCACCTAAAAAGCTGCTTCATCCAAAGACATATAAATACATTGTTTTTTGTAATCCCTGGCTTAAACCTTTAGTTCAAAAGAAATTTGTCCTTATACACTGTACATACTTTGTATTCACTGTTTCTTCCCAATAGAATGCATGCTCCTTGAGGGCAAAGACTTTTATTTTTGTCCTTCTATCTCCAGAGAGGGAGTGTGACATAGTGAACAGAAAGCTGGCCTTGAAATCAGGAAGACCTGTATTGACTCTTTCCTCTACTACATACCAGCTATACATTCTGAGATAAGCCACTTAATTTCTTCATCATCTAATAATCATCCTCTAAGACTATACATTTCAGAGAAGGCGCTGACCTGCATTGGACAGGGAGTTTCCTCACCAAAGGAATCAGTCCCTAACTCTATCTCCAATGCACAGCACACTGCCTGGCACATGCTAGGTGCTCAATGAATACCTGAATGGTAAAGATGGATGAGTGAGAGAGCTAATTCCTAAAATCTACCTTCCTTGGAAGTTCCTGTGGCTATATACGTGGTCAAGCTAGCAACAATGGGTGAAAATTGCGAAGCAAAAAATGTAGTCATAGTATAAGAACAAAACTTACCAATATTGAGACATAATCAAACGTGGGATTCCAATCTGTCTCTTGTCCCCAAACCCAGCATGCTGAGCAACATAATGCGATTTTTCCCCCCTTTCCTACTTTTCATTTCAAAGCTATTTTCTATTTAAATAATGTTTGTGAAAAATACTGCTGGTCCAGCCTGTTACTAAAATATTGATATTTTCTTTTATTTTTCCCCCAGATATGACAGCCAGGAAGCTAAATGCTGACATTTCACTCAGAAAAAAAAAAGTTGTCTCCCAAGAATGGCATAAGGAGATAAGCAGCTGGGTTGAATTTGTATGATGGTTTTGAATGGGCTGGGAAGAACTGTATCTCTCCAACAATCAAGAAAGACACGAACAATCAAGCAGACGTGGAGCAAAAAAAAAAAAAAGTTCCGTGCATGCGCGGAGACCGCTGCCAGAGCAAAATAATAACAACCATAATAACACTTATCATTATTATTGCTACCGAATTCCTCTTCCCTATCATGCCCTCCCCCAACACGAGCTTGCTCGTCATTAGGCAGGGTCTAAAGAGAGCTGATTGAGATTTTGTGAATCCAGATTCTCTCCCAAGCAGTTGTGCAAGAAACAAGAACTGGAACAGAAGGATGGCATATCAGTTGCTACAGAGATAAGGACTTATTTTTTTCAAGCTGGAAAGGACCTTTTGAGCAGCTTGAAACAGAGGGCCCTTGATAAGCCCTCAGCACAGTGTGCTGCTTTATCATCCACTCCGGCAGATTTTTCCTTCATCGGAACATCTTTTCATTTTATTTGTTCTTCAGATCACTGGGAAACAAAGGATGTTCTTCGTCTCATTTTCTAGTGAAACGAAAACTGTAAGGGGTGAGGGAGAGGACAGATGGGCGGGAGCAAGGATCTTGCCCTAAATTCCCTTTCGAAAGTGGTGCAAAGACACTTCGAGCATAGTACACAGGGTTATTGTTGTCTTGTTTTTAATGGATTCTCGAATAAGGGTGGCCCAGGGTGTCAGTGAAAGCCCCATCTCTCCTCACCCAGAAGTCCAACAAGAGGAAATCCGCCGGGAAAACAGAATTGATGGGGCTTAGCATTACAATCCAAGGGCGCAGCTGTTTCCCTTCTTGGCATGATCTTAAATTCAACACTCTAAGAATGGTCAGGTTTTTCTTTCTCCCTAGAGACTGTGACCATATCATCTTATTATCTATTTCAGGTTTCTGTGTGTGTGTGTGTGTGTGTGTGTGTCTGTGTGTGTGCTATTGACCCCTATGGTGAAATCTATAGGCACCTTCTCAAAGTAACATATTAAATGCATAAAATAAAATTCACAGGATTGCAAAGGAAGCCAGCTATATTAAAATGTAGTTATCAAAAATATATGTACACATTATTTTTTAAAAATAAAAATACACTAGAAGCACAGTAGATAGAGCGCTGGGCCTAAAGTCAGGAAGACCTGAGATCAAATATGGCCTCAGATACTTACTAGCTGTGTGACCCTGGGCAAGTCACTTAATGGTTTGCCTTAGTTTTCTCATCTGTCAAATGAGCTGGAGAAGGAAATGGCAAACCACTCCAGTATCTTTGCCAAGAAAACCTCAAATGGGGTCGTGAAGAGTCAGACATGACTGAAACAACTGAACAATAATGAAATGCTAGGTTAAGAACCTCTAACCTATTTAGAGCAAGAAAAGTCTCTAAATTTAAATTTAAAAAAAATTCCTAATAGGGAAATCCCTTCTGTTGATGTAAAGACTCTTCTACAACTTTGAGTCTTAAGGAAACACCTGGAGGCCCTAAAACATAGAGACTTGACCAGAGTCACACAACCAGAATGTGTTCTGGGCTGAACTTGAACACAAGGTTTCCTGTCTCTGAAGTCAGCCCTCTATCCACTAAACCAAGTTAACTTTCCAGCTACTGATGCAATAACAAAATAAATAAACAAACACTATGTGTATTAAAAAGGGAAAGATTGTAACTAGACTGGGAAATTATTGAAAGAAATTAAACTTATGTTTGTTTTACCTTTTCCTCTAATGCTAAATCTTTTTGTATACATAAGCAATTTGAGGGGTATGCAAACCTGTTATTTCATTGCTATAAGGAAGTGGTAAGAAACTCCCTCCACCAAGGAAGATCAGCAGTAGTTTTCCAACTTAGAACATTTAAGAGTTTTTGAGGAAGATTGAGAGCCTAAGTGCCTAAGCAAGGGTTCTGTGTCTCGTGGGCCCTTTTGGCATTTAGGTGACATCTATGGAACCCTTCTCAGAATAATGTTTCAGTGAATAAGATGAAATACCTAGGATCACAAAGGAAAGTAATTATATTGAAATTCAGGCATCAAAATGTATATTAAGAAAAAAAAAGTTCAAGGACTAGGGTTCCTTAGTCCCCTGACCCTAAAGTTACCCAGCCAGCAGGTGCCAGGAGCAAATCTTAAATCGAGATCTTCCTGACCTCAAAGCCACCTATCCATCCACTATACAATGTTATCTCTAATAATCTATGATTTCATTGATAGAGGGACTTCTCTTGGGAGGAAGCTCCCTCTATCGGGGCAGATCAACACTAAATGGTTAAGTTACTTGCCCAATATCACTTAAACTAATTAAGACAAACACACTTTTTATTAATTGAAGCATCTGAAATTTGGTCAGTATGGATTCTCCCTCCACCCACACAGGCTGTAACCCTTAATTAATTAATAGAATATCTTGGAAAGTTGCTATGGCTGAAACCTCCAATCCTCTGGAGATAACTTGATAATGAACCTGTCTGAATTTAGCTAGGATGGCCCTCAGACAATATGAGGTAAAGCCCATCCTCGGGTCCACACTCTAAGACTATGTACCTTAACCTTGAATCCACATACCTTAAGACATTCATAAACTTGGATAGGAAAAAAAATCATCTTTATTTCAATGTGTTTTTATTTCTTTGTAATCCATGTATTTTACTTTATACTTTTAGAGACATTATTGTAAGAAGGGGTCCATAAGCTGTACCAGAATGCCAAAGGGGTCCATGACACAAATAAGGTAAAGGATATCTGATCTAAAGTTTTCTTGTTTGGCAAGTGCATATGATTAATAATAATAATAATATTAATAAACATTTATATAATTCTATGTGCCAAATCCTTTACTTCTGATTATTTCACTTGATCCTCACAATAACTCTGGGAACTTGGTGCAATTATTATCCCCATTTTATGGCTGAAGAAAATGAGACAAACATAAATTGACCTCTCAGGTCACGCAGCTAGTAACATCAGAGGCCAGATTTGTACTTGGGTCTTCCTGACTCTAAGCCCAGCCCTCTATCCACTGCACCACCTAGCTATCTCACATTCCCCTACTGCACTGTAGCATTAGAGAACTCTGAATGACCTGAATGGCACTATGGAGCATTAGAATAGGAACTGAACAGACACATTTATCCAAACGTAGAAACTGCTTTATCATGTAGACAATATTCAAAGTTAATGTTTTTGTATGATGACCTTCCTGATTGCTATACATTTAATATGTCTCTAAGTCTTCCATTCTAGTTTTGCTTAAAGTAAGGCCATGGAGCTGGAGACCTTTGGTTTTTTTCTTTGTAGTCCCAGCTTGTAGTACAGTGCCTTGCTCATAGTAAGCAGAGTGGCAGGTGGCAGAGTGGATAAAGCACTGGGTCTGGAGTCAGGAAGACTCATATTCCTGAATTTAAATCTGGCCTCAGACCTTACTAGCTATGTGACTGTGGCCATGTCAATTAATCCTATTTGCCTCAGTTTACTCATCTGTAAAATGAGCTAGAGAAGGAAATGGCAAAACACCCCAGAATCTTTGCCAAGAAAACCCCAAATGGGTTACAAGGAATCAGAAATGACTGAACAGCAGCAAGAAATAAATACTTGCTGATTGATGGACATTTCATAATTCCTTCTAGCTGCAAAGATTAAATGAAGACACAGTTATTACAGATTCTCCAATATCGATGCTACTCTACTCTAGGAATAGTAGATAGAGTATCAGCCTCAGAGGAAGAAAGACTGTTCAAGTCCCATTTCTGAAACTTACTGGCTGGGCCAATCACTCAAACCTCTCAGTATCAGATGGTAACTCTCAAGAATATGCATTGCAGAAGAGTTGCCAAAGTGCATTGGAAGAGGGAGTTTCCTCACTGGGTACTCTCTGTACCAAACAAAATCCCAAGTCCAGACGATGGCGGGGGGGGGGGGAGTCAGAAAGTACAGAAGATTTCATAGTGAGAAGAGTTTTGAAGCCATGGACCAAGATCTGAATCTTATCTTTTGTACTTATCACCTCTATGACCTGGAGCAAGTCACCTCATTTTTCTTGGTTTCCTCAACTGCTAATTTAAGGTGTTGGATTAACAAACAATCTCTTAACATTCTGTCCAGCGCTAAACCCATGACCCTGTATTACTTCCCTGAATTTGACAGATGTTGGTGTTTCACTGTCATGTGTTGTAGTTCTACAAGGACGTATCTTAAAGGATATTTAGCCATGGGTTTTTGGTTTTGCTTCCGTTCCTTCTTGAACTGAGTTGAAGAAGGGCGATACTTATTTGTGGGTTATTTTTACTAGGATTTCTTTTTTTTTTTTAAAGACGGAAGTCCAACTCAAATGAAAGTGTGCTTTCTTCTGTTTCTTCCCGTTCCTCACTTGTTTCTGTTCCACTATCCATGGCATATCTGATAACAATGGATCTGTGAGACTGAACCCTTGATCCAAGAAGAGAGGACCTTAAAACATGGAATTATAAGCTCCTTGAGGCCAAAGCTTGCTTTCATTTTTGTCTTTGTATTCCTAATGCCTAGCACAATGTCTAGTAGGTGCCTAATAGATGCTTGTTGAATTGTATTGAATTGAATCTTCTCTCACTAAGAGGTGGTAAGAGGCCAGTCCAACTGCCTTGAACAGAATTCACCAAAAGAGAAAAAAAATTTTTTCTCAGTAAAGCATGAAGTGTCTGTTCTATTCTTTCTTCAAATACTTCTCAATTTGACTTTTGATAATTATGTAGGTTACAAGGTAGGTGAAAGTTTCCACAGTTTTTACAGCTGGAAAGAATCAACCACTATTCTCAATTGGAACATTGGAATGTTCAACACAGGTAAATTGCTCATAAAGACTAATGATACAATTTCATCCCAAGTTCACATATCCCCTCAATTCTGCCTTGCCTTATTAACAGTTTTATTTTTCAGAAGGAGAACTTTGTGCTCCTATTCCCTTTTCTAATCTTTTTCCTGCAAGGTAAACAATAATAACTGGGAACTATGATGTTTAGCCACCTGTGAAAGTTCAGAATTTTAATAATATAACGTACCTAAAGAGGTGATTATGATAGTTAATAACTTGTGAAATGATCAGTGAGCCTCTAGGTCAGGGGTTCTTAACCTGGGATCTGTGATTTTGTTGCGTTTTTTTTTTAAATTTTCTTAATTATATTTCAAAGTTTCCTTTGATGTCCTTTGCATTTTATTTTATGCATTTAAAAAGATTATTCTGAAATGGGGTCCAGAGGCTTCACCAGACAGCCAAAGCGGTCATGACACAAAAAAAGTTAGGAACTCCTGCCTTAGAATCATAGCTATAGAGCTTGAAGGTACTTGAGGTCTCAGCTAACCCACTCTTCCCTAACTTAGATTCTTTAGTTTGTAAATAAATTTATTTTTTATTACAAACTTAAAAAATCCATCCTGCATTTTTGAGATGAAGAAATTGAGCCCAGAGAGGTTAAAGTGATTTGCCCAAAGCTAGAACACTAGCCAGTGGTGGAGTCCAGAATCTGCTATAAGCTATATGACCTCAAACCCAGGGCTCTATTCACTCTGCCACACTGCCTCCTCTTATGAGAAAAGAAAAAAAAGAAAAAGAAAAGATGATATTCGTTAACCAGTTGAGGTTTTTCGTTTATTTTTTTTTCTGCCCATCAATGAAAGGCTCATCAGGCTCTTCAGATTATACGAATCACCTTGGATTCAGAAGCAGATACATACCCAAACCTTCTGATTCAAAGAGGCATGTTTCGTCCACCCCTACATCTCGGCACCAGGATAAGAAATTGGCTGTGTTGTCTCTGGCAAAGAAGGATCCTGAAGGTGCACTGGCTTTGCATGGAATCTTCCTCATGGGCAGGCACTGTGGAAACAAAGAAATCTCACTCTGCTGGGAACACATCTGGTCAAATCATCCTAGGAGTGCATGTCAAAGAGCCATTTATGTGTACCATGAAACTCCCTTACAATGATCTCATCTCTAATGATTCCTTGCGCAGACCTGTAGGAAGGGAAATGAAATGCCAATGAAACTGATACGGTGACCCACGGTGTGTGAAAACCTGTCCCCATCAAAGACTAAGCATTATTGGGACCACGCATTTTAAGCCTCAAACAGGAAAGGCCTGGGGGCCCTTATCCTGTCTCTATTCCTTCCTCTTTCCTTTCTTCTCTGATATTTTCCCTTGGGAGACTCTAGATAAGCAGTTCACTTGATATCACTATCTGCAGTTTCTTTCCAGATATTTGCTATTTACTTATCTCTGTACATGATCTCCAACCCCCATAGAACATAAAGTCCATTAAAGGCAGGATCTGTTTTGCTTTTGTCTTTTTATCCTCAGCACCTGGCCCGGTGTAGACATTTAATAAGGTTGTCAAATGAGTGAGCAGAGCCTCTGATGCAAATAAAAACCTCAAATGCCTTCATGGATTTTATTTGCCTATAGTCAGGTATTGCTGCCTAGACATCATATGTACACAGAAAAAGGATCATGCTGGAAGGGACATCCAGAATGGCCCCAACCCCTTACTCTCTTGAACCCATATTAAAGAAAGATTATTATTTAGGATCTTCAAGGAATGGAATTCTCTAATTTTTCTCCAAATTCACCACTTCAGAGTCTATTGGACTGCTCTATACAAATTTCCAATCTGTACTATTTCATTTATCCCCAAACGTAGCAGTCTTGCTCCATGGCATTCTGTAGGAAAGAAGAGAAAATAATACAGATAAAGGCAAGGTGTGAACTTGACCTAACTAGCTTATTAAGTTAACCATTTTTGAGAATTTTGTCCTGGAAATCATATGAAGAAATTAATGATAGAATATGACTAATTAATACATTGATCCAATGTAAAAAAAAATTAAATGCAAATTTCAGGTAAGTACCTTGATAATTCAGGGCTAAATTAACAAGAGAAAAAAGTCTTTGAACTGGCCAGATAGTCAAGGCAGAGTTATTTTTGTGAATTATGTTAGTAGAATAATTGCTTCAATTCTCTACTTCACTTTGTATGTGCAGCTATAAATGCTCTTGATGAGGTTAAAATGGTTGTGAAAAATTAATAGAAGAGACAAGTAAAATTGTTTAATATAGTCCTGCAAAAAAATCAAATATTCTATGACCTTTTCCTAGTCTTCCAGCCCAGTGACTTTATGGCTATGTGTACTTAAATGAAATTTTCAGTTATTTGAATAAAAAATTCAGTTACTCATCCAGTTTGACAAACTTCTAAAAACATACTACTAAAATACCTACTATGTGTACTTTACTTGCTGCTGGGATGCAAAAATAAAGTAAAACCTCAAGCAGATTGTTTCTACAGTCTTCTAGGAAGGAATGTAGTGTATATAAAGGTGAATAAATGTAAGACAAATTGAGAGGAGAGAAAACACTAACAACTTAGGTGGCGGGATGGGGAGAGAGACATATCAGGAAATGCTTCCCACAGGTGCCACCAAGCCTGAACCTTGAAGGAAACTAAGGATGCTAGAAAGAGGTTTATTTTAACACTTAAAGAATAGGGATAGAATCATTTATCCAAAGAACGCAACTAGTTTGGTGAATATGAATTTTTATGTTCAAATGACTTTAATTTATTAATTATTTTGTGCATAAAATTAACTTCAGATTGGAGTGATTCCCCACAAATAGTTAATTCCAAAAATACAGTCAACAAGAGGCAGCATGGTAGAGTGAAGTAAGTTCTGCCTTATTTGGAGTGAGAAAGACTTGGGTTCAAATGATGCTTCAGCTACTTTTTAGTTATGTAATCCCAGGCATGACTTATCAGTTCTGTGCCTCAGTTTCCTCATCTGTAAAATTAGGGTATTGGCCTCAATTGCCTATATCAACCCTTCTAGTTCTAAATCCATGATACTAAGATATAGAAAGAAAACTGACTCCCACATGATTTAATATCGCACTCTGTGGTATTTCTCTCTCCCAACCATGGTCCTGTGGTATACTATTGAGAGAAAATGGAAGGGTTTCCCAGCCCTAAGCCTTATAATCAGTCTCTAGAGTTTCTATTTCATCTTCCAGACCCTATAATTTACAACTCGGCTATTCACTTTTTTTGACTCCATGAGCCTCCAGATTACCCTCCCAATTGCTAATGACAATGTCAAAATTGTTGCATTTTAGTATTGTTAGTTATGGAGTTCTAATATAAAAGTGAACTATTATCATTCAGAGTAGTGGTAGTAGCAGTCATTGCTTTGAATTCTCTCCCTAACTCTTATGTTTGTGAAGCTATAAGAACATAGGATCACATGAGATCTATCTTAATCCCCACCATTGCTAGCATTCCCTTCCCAAATATTCCTTTTTTATTTACTTATCTGCACACATATTGTCTTCCCCAGTGGAATATAAGCTTCTTGAGGTCAGGAACTTATGAACTTATGAACGTATGAACTTAATGAATGCTTGTTGGATGAAAGGAGGGATGTAATTTTAAGGGAGAAGATAATGAATTCCATGTTGGAAATTTTGAGTTAGAATGTCAATGGGATATCCAGGAGAGATATCAAATAGGCAATTGGTGATATGGAACTGGACTTCAGGATTTAGAGAGAAGCATCATGGATTCATGGGTAGAGAGCCATCCTCAAAGTCAGGAACACCTGGGTTCAAGATCTATCTCTACTACATCCTGACTGTAGGGGAGTAGGCAAGTCATTTGACCTCTGCATGCTGTAGGCATCTCTCCCAGACTATAATTTGCAGAGCAGCTGCCAATTTGCATTGGCAGAGGGAGTTTCCTCCATGGGAGTTTTCTATGCCAATGAAATCATAGGTCCAGACCAATTTTTATATAGATTTGGAACTCAGGCAACTTCACATATCAAAATGGATTGAAAATTTTACTTGGTTATTTTACTATAACTTACAGGATACACCTAACTTGTGAGATATTTACAAAATATATTCACATATTATGTATATATTCATATATTCTGTACATATATTCTGTGCATCATGAGTACCTATATACCACATGTGGATGCATATAGACAGGTATACTATTTATAGTGACAAATATACTGTACATCTTCTTATAGCTCTATTGATAAAAATCTTTGGAAAGATATCCTCTCTGGGTCTTGGTTTCTTCATCTTGAAATGAGGGTATTGGATTAGAAGATTGCTAAAATCCTTTCCCTCCTTAAATCCTATAATCATATGAGGAGAGGCCAAGGACAAGTAAATTATTTAGAGCTTTACAATAGAGAGCTAACACTACCAGGAATACTGCAATATCTTTATCTTCCTACCAACAAAGATATTCCTGGGGAGAGATTTAATTCTATGGGCATACTTACCTACAAAAAAAGACCCCAAAAACCAGAAGTGGTAGGTGCTAAGAAATTGGTTAGTGCAGCCTGGAAAATATGATATTGAGAAGTCACTTGCATGAGCTTTGACCCAACAAATAAAATGCAATTAATCTTTTCTACAAGATTGTTAAAGCATTGAGTTCTCTATATAAACATAGATGTCATTCTTCCTGGAAAATTCTTCGCTCTAGTGTGAAAAAGCATGACAGCAGTTTTTGGCAAGTTAAAGTAGAGCTAGCTATCAAAACACCATAACTTAGGAATCCAGAGGAAACACTAGTTTAGTCATACAACCTGGCAAAGAAGGCGATTTATGGAGCATCTCTGTCTGTTCTGGAGGTGGTAGTTAGATTTAAGTCTTTAGGCTTGCCAGATAGCATCTCTGGCCATTTCCACCTATACTTATCCAAGACAAAGCATTTTAGTAGCTAGAATTTGTTAAATAACTCCAAACAATTTAAATCATCCTGAACATCTCACCTAAAATATCTACAAATCATGTCATATTGGCTGAACGGTTGTTGCCCAACCCCCTTAAAATTCAGGATTCAGTAAGAGACCTATGTCAGAGGTCATCTTTTTTGTAGGATTGTAGCTTCCCTCAACTAGAAGCCAAAAGGTCAGCCAAATGACCAATGCTTATGATCAATGCGTTTGTGAACAAATATTTTCAAAGGGAAATCAATGAATGTCCTTGCAAAGGACTCTATCATGGTGACATTGGATCATTTTAGAATTAGAAAAAAACCTTTTGCTTCATTATTATCCATACAATTTCAAGGTATCTAGAGGAGGGTCTTCAATATGTTATGTGGACCCCCATGGAGAATTTACAAGAAGATATTGGCAAGAGTTTTCTTTGATGAGCTATTATCAGTGGGTTTAAGTCAGCATCTTTGGATAGAGTACATGCATCAGTAAGTTCACAGATGAAAGTATGGCTTTAAATTTTTTGCTGTACATTTTTATGAAACACCTGCAAAGCAGGTGATAGCAGTGATGTCAGATGATGATTGCTCCCTCTGCATAGTATGCTTTGGAGATATTTTATATAAGATGTTCAAGAATGATTTGAATTGCCTTACCATTTAAAAAATACATCCTAGCTACAAAAATGTTCTGTTTGGACCAAGGCTAGAAGTTGCCAGAGGTTCTGTTTGGCAGGGCACAAAAGTATGAATCTTGCTGTGATGAGGACCCTTTCAGCTATGTAGTCCTGTCATTTTATAAATCTACATAAAAATCAAATATTCTAAGAGAGAAATGAGCTTTGAAATCTCTCAATAAAACTGTATTATCCAATTCAACAATTCACCAAGCATTAATCAAGTAGTTGGTTTATAACAAGCACAGCACTACGTGCTAGGGATACAAAGACATACATTTAAATAGATTTTGCCTGTCAGTGTGCTCACGTTTGACTTGGGAGAAAAAACATGTGCACATGACTTCCCTCAAGAAAGTTTAGTCAATGGGTTTGAGCCCCTAATCCAAGTCCAACTCGGACTCTGATGCCAATAGCCTCCAAAACAAAGTTCACCTCCAAAGCTGTATCAAACCTATTTTTACGTGCCCCAAAATTATTTATTCTCATCCAACTTGTTCCATCAGACCCACTTATGATAGGTGCTTTACACAAAGGCTGGTTCCAAGTTAACCCAGATTTCTAAGTCACACTTTAGAAATAATCCAAACTTTAAATTCCGCTTACCAGACAGAGATAATAAACCAAAGCACTTGACCAGAACAACAAGGACTCAAGTGGTCAAAACATTCTCATCCTTGATATAAACTAGTAAAAACAAACTTTCTTTATTAAAAAAAATCTTATTTCCAATCCTATAAAAAGAGTTCAAGAATTTTAACACATTGAACATAGTGGCTACAGTTGTGTTAAAAATACAGGAATATATTGCTAAGTCAATATGAGGTATAATACAGAGAAAACACCAGTTACCCTGAAAAAAGTCAATCAACAAACATTTCTTAAGCATCTACTATGTGCTAGGCACTGTGCCAACTGTTGGGGATATAGAGAAAAACAAAAAGTCAGTATGGGCTCTCAAGAAGCTCACATTCTAATGAAGGAGAGAATATCAACCAAATATGTATAAATAGTCTATACACAGGATAAATTGGAGATAATCAATAGTGGGAAAGGACTAGAATTAATAGATATTAGGAAAAAAGCCCCTGTAGAAAGTGGGATATTGGCTGGGACTAGCAGGAAATTTAAGATGTCTGTTGGACAATTGTCAATGTGAGAGATAAGGTCAGGGATGCACAGAGATGATAATGGAAGCCGTGGCAGCTGACCACTCACCTAAGAGCAACCTCCTTCTAGGAGCAAGGAGTTGCCCATTTACCACACCTGAGCCCACTTTCTCTTGGACTCTATGTATTAGAAGGCAAGTGTGTCACAGACTTTTGGAGTATAGGGGTGGATTTTTGTAACAACTATACCAACTCTTCCAATAAAGTCAATACTCCCTTTCTAAAAACTGGTTAACTAGGGCTTACTTATTGGTAACAAGTGATTATCATGGCAGGAACCATACTGATTGGGGCACTAGCCTAAGGCTAAGCTTAGAGCCCAACGTCCACACAGTAGCCAAGTTCTGGGAATTGAGCTCCTCAATATGAGTGAGAGTTGGGATAATAGCTCTAGTGCATGTGAATACTTCTGCTTCTACTGAGAGGCAGCTGTGAGGTGGAGCCAATATAGCATAGAAAAGGCAGCTACTCGCCTGAGCTCTCCCCCAAGCCCCTCCAAACACTTTTAAATAAAGCTATGGAACAATTCCTGGAGCAGCAGAACCCACAGAAGGATGGGGTGAAATAATATTCCAGCCAAAGAAAAGTCAGAAGGTCAGCAGGAAAGGTCTGTAACACTTGGGTGAGAGTGCAGCAGAGTCCAGCACAGACCCAGCCCCAGCAAACCTGGAGCAGGCCACAGGAGGCACTGAATCAGCAACAGCAGCTGCTGCTTCTGAAGCTCTCTGCCCACAGATGGTAAAGAGGTGAATCAATTGGTCAGAAGGAGATTACAGAGGTCTCTTTGCTGGCACTAAAGCAGAACTCTGTTGCTTTGCCTAGGTCACAGTCCTGGGTGGCAGTTCCAGGATGCTGTAGCACACAAGAGCTTGAGGCCACAGGGGAGTGGGGTCCCTCATCAAAGTTCCAGGGCAGAACTTGTGGTCACTCACAGATCAGAGCAAAGGCCAGGAAAGTAGTAAACATACCTCTCCTTAGATCATACCACCTTGGGAAAACTGACAACTAACAGATCCCTGGAATTATCTCTGTAAACAGCTGCACAAACCCCCTGAAGCTTGGGACAGTGCACCCTCCACCCCAGAAGCAGAGCCCTACTTTAACAAAGAGTTAAAAGTAAAGAAATAGCCTGGGGAAACGAGCAAACAAGGGGAAAAAACTCTGACTATAGAAAGTTACTATAGTGACAAAGAAGATCAAAACACACATTCAGAAGACAACAAAGTCAAAGCTCCCACATCCAAGCCTCTAGGAAAAATATGAATTGGTTTCAGGCCATGGAAGAGCTCAAAAAGCATTTTGGAAATCAAGTAAGATAAGTAAAGGAAAAATTGGGAAAAGAAATGAGAGTTATGCAAGAAGATCATGAAAAATGAGTAAAACAACTTGCTAAAGGAGACACAAAAAATACTGAAGAAAATAGCACCTTAAAAAACAAACTGTAGGGGCAGTTAGGTGGTACAGTGGATAGAGCACTGGCCTTGAAATCAGGAGGACCTGAGTTCAAATCAGGCCTCAGACCAAACACTTCACACTTACTAGCTGTGTGACACTGGGCAAGTCACTTAACCCCAATTGCCTAAAAAGAGGTACAAAAAGCTAATGATGAAAAGAATGCTTTAAAAAGTAGAATAGGTCAAATGGAAAAAGAGGCACAAAAATTCACTGAAAAAAACTCCCTAAAAAGTAGAATTGGCCAAATGCAAAAGGAGGTACAAAAGCTCACTGAAGAAAACAGATCCAGGAGGGATGATTTAAAATTAAAAATTATTTGACTACCTGAAAGTCATGATCAAAAAAAGATCCTAGACATCATCTTTCAAGAAATTATCCAGGATAACTGTTCTGATATTCTAACACCAGAGGGTAAAATAGAAATGGAAAGAATCCACTGATCACCTCCTGAAAGAGACAGCAAAGTGAAAACTCTCAGGAATATTATAGCCAAATTCCAGGGGTCCTAGGTAAAGGAGAAAAATATTTCAAAGCCAGGAAGAAACAGTTCAAGTATCATGGAGTCACAGTCAGGATAACACAAGATTTAGTAGCTTTTACATTAAAGGCTAGGTGAGCTTAGAATATAATATACCAGAGGGCAAAGGAGCTAGCATGAGAACCAAGAATTATCTGTGCAGCAAAAAGGAGTATAATCTTTCATGGGAACAATGAATATTTAATGAGAAAGAGGACTTTCAAGCATTCTTGATGAAAAGACTAGAGTTGAATAGAAAATTTGACTTTCAAATACAAAACTCAAGGGAAAACATCAAAAGGGACTTAATTAAGTTAAATTGTTTACATTCCTACATGGGAAGAAGATACTTATAACTCATAAGAACTTTCTCATTATTAGGGAAGTTAAAAGGAGTATATATAGACAGGGGGCACAGGTGTGAGTTTAATATGAAGGGATGATATCTAAAAAATAAAATTAAGGGGTGAGAAAGAAATGTACTGGGAGAAAGGGAAAGGGGAAAGTAGAATAGGGCAAATTATCTCACATAAAAGAGGCAAGAAAAGACTTTTACAGAGGAGGCGAACAAGGGGAAATGGGAAAGGGAATGAGTGAACCTTACTCTCATCAGAATTGGCTCAAAGACAGAATAACATACATACTCAATGGGGTATGGAAATCTATCTTTTTACATTTAAAATTTTTTTTATTAATTATTGTTATTTTTTTTTTTTAGAAATCTATCATCCTACAGAAAGGCAGGAGGGGAAGAGGATAAGAGAAGGGGTATGTGTGATAAAAGGAAGGGCAGATTGGGGGAGGGGGTAGTCAGAAGCAGAATAATTTTGATAAGCAAGAGGGTAAAAGGAAAGAGAGAATAGAATAAATGGGGGCTAGGATGGAGAGAAACAGTAATAGTAATTGGGGAACAATTTTGAAGCAAGTTTCTTGGATAAAAGCCTCATTTCTCAAACATACAGAGAACTGAGTCAAATTTATAAAAATAAAATATATTCCCCAATTGATAAATGATCAAAACCTATGAACTTATATGAAGATATGCAGATACTTCAGATGAAGTAATCAAAGCTATCTATATCCAAATGAAAAAAAATGCTCTAAACCACTATTGACTGGAGAAATGTAAATTAAAACAATTTTGAGGTACTACCTTATACTTATTAGATTGGCTAATAGGACAGAAAAGGAAAATGACAGATGTTGGAGGGGTGTGGGAAAAATAAGATATTAATGCACAACTGGAGTTGTGAACTGATTCAACCATTCTTTAGAGCAATTTGGAACTATCCCCAAAGGGCTATAAAACCATGCACATCTTTGACCTAGCCATTCCACTACTAGGTCTCTAACCCAAAAGAGATTTAAAAAAAAAAAAAGGAAAAGGACCCATGTGTACAAAAATACTTATAGCAGCTCTTTCCTGGTAGCAGATAATTGGAAATTGAAGTGATGCCTCTACTGGGGAATGGCTGAACAAATCGTAATATGTGATTATGACGGAATACTATTGTGCTATAAGAAATGATGAGCAAGATGCTTTCAGAAAAACCTGGAAAGACTTACATGAGCTGATGCAAAGTGAAATGTACTGTGTACAACATAATAGCAATATTGTAAGATAATCAGCTATGAATTACTTAGTTATTCTCAGTAGTACAATGATCCAAGAGAATTCTGAAGGACTTATGATGAAAAATGCTATCCATCCCCAGAAAAAGAAATGTGATGGTGTCTGAATACAGACTTAAACATCCTTTTTTTAACCTCATTTTTCTTGAATTTTTTTTGGGGGGGTCTATTTTTTCTTTCACAACATGACTAATATAGAAATGTTTGGCATGACTACATATGCATAACCTATATCAAATTGCCTGCCTTTGCAATTTGGTGGGGGGGCTGGAGAAGGAGGAAGGAAGAGAATTTGGAAATCAAAGTTTGAAAAATTAATATTAAAAGTTGTTTTTATATGTAACTGGGGAAAAATAAAATACTAAATATATTCCAAAAAAAATCTTAGGTCCTTCCCTTTGAGTCTATCTGTACTTTGTTCTGTCTGTATCTTGTTTCTATACCATTTGCATGTTGTCTCCTCTATTAGGCTGTGAGCTGGAGAAAAGAGATTTTTTTCCCTCCTTTCTTTGTATCACTCCATCCCTTTGCTCAGTGCCTGGCACACAGTAGGCCCTTAACAATTGCTAGCTGACTTGACTTGGTAGATGAATGCATGTACCACTTTTTCTTGAGGCCAGTGAGAATGGGCGGACTGAAGGCTAGAGAAGGGTGGAGAGTACAAAGTGCTAGATCGTGTGTTCTTATGGTTCTCCATGGCCTGGGCCAGTGATCATCTTCCACAGGGGAGCTGTGGGCAAGCCAGACTAGACACCATCTTGTCTGCCTGAGGAGGGGACAGATGAGTGGTGGCTTGACATTTCTTGCTGAGCATCCATGAACAGAGGACATGAGGGCCAAGGAGAGGGGAGGAACTGAGGAAGTGACAGTGAGAGAAGGGTTAGGTTTGGACCAGAGACTATTGATGACTGATGGGGCAAAAGCAAGAAAGTGTGTTAAGGGAGACTTCCAGGCAGGGATTCTTAACCTAGGGTTTATGAACTTGTTTTGTTTTATTAAAATTATTTTAATAACTATTTTTAAAAGAGAGGCAGCTGTGTGTCTCAATGGATAAAGCACTGAGACTGAAGTCAGGAGAACTGAAATTCAGATATGGCCCCAGACACATACTAGCTGTGTAATCTTAGGTGAGTCACTCAATCTACGTTTCCTCAATTGTCAAACAGGGATACTAGTATCACCTACTTCTCACAGCCATTGTGAGGATTAAATGAGATAGTAATTGTAAAGCATTTAGCATAGTGTTTGCTACACAGTAGGCACTATATAAATGCTAGCTATTTGTTGTTGTTTTCAGTCATGTCTGACTCTCTGTGACCCAATTTTGGGTTTTCTTGACAAAGATTTCTTGAGTGGTTTGCCATTTCCTTTTCCGCCACATTTTATAAATGAGCAACTGAGGCAGACAGATTTAGGTGATTTGCCCAGGGTCACATAGCTAGTACACATCTGAGGTCAGAACTGAACTCAAGTGTTCCTGATTCCAGGCCTGGTGTGCTATCTACTGTACCACCTAGCTGCCCTGAAAAGCTAGTTACTAGTATTCTACTATTAATATGATAGATATTGTTTTACATTATTATAATAAAAACTGAATAAGGTAAAAACCATGTGGTCCCCTTAGAGAAGAGGGATAAAATTGATAACAAGCTTGATAATATAGAGAAGTGAGCCCAAATAGTGCATATGGACTAAGTGCTGAGGATGAATAAGTGACCCCATGCAGGTTTTTGTTCGGTTGTTTTCAGTTGTGTCTGACTCTTATTTTTGCATGGATTGTAATCTACTAAAGGATAGCAGCCACACTAGATCCTGCATAATGTCTATACAGCATAGAGCTGAGTCCTTAGTATACACTTAATAAATGTGCAATTCATATGTTGGTCCATACATCAGCAGTGTAGTGGATTTCCAGACCCTCCTCCCTGATTCTCTCTAAGATGCAGTGATGGTGGGGATAGAACAAGGGAATATAGATATAGGTCTTCTTTAAAGGATTTTTAATTCATTCCACTGGAACACACCATTCCAACATTCCCTTTCATTTTTTTTCTTCCTTTGTACTCTTCATTTCCTGTGGAGTCAATGGTGTCATAGAAGCATCAGACAATAAGAAAACTCTGGAAGTGGGAAAATAATAATCTGTGTCTTTTTCCTCTACCTAAACCTTTCTGGGTCAAGGTACAAGTGCCTTAGAGACAAAGGTCTTGAGTTGAAGACACTCAACTGCTCTGGGCCTCAATTTCTTCATCTTTAAAATGAGGGGCTTGAACTCATGTCCCATAAGGTCCTTTTTATCTCTAGAGCTATGCTCTTACACCATTATTTTTAATAATTTAGCTGTGATATGAGGATGTCCAAATCATGGTTGACCACTTGACCAGGTTCCCTCCCAAACACTAAAATCTTCATTAATTCTGGGTCTGCAGTTACTTGGAGGTATGTACTTTATCTATCTATCTATCTATCTATCTATCTATCTATCTATCTATCTATCTATACTTTATCTATGCTTGCAAAACTCTTTATATCAGGTTGATTGACCTACATTTGCTTAAATCAGAGAGAAAAAGAAGTCAAAATATCAGAAAAAACTGTAGCCACAGATCCATTGAAAGTGGAAAGGAAATATTCAAGCTTAAGATTGTGATTTTTCTATGGAAAAAAAAAAACATTCAATAAGTTTTTATATCCACTCCTTAGAATGTTCATATTATATGGCACTTCCCTTCTCTTCCAATTTTTCGGGAGGTCGGGAGGACAATAAAACAAAAGACACGTTCATTTTAGCATTCAAACCCAAACAAGAGACTGAGGGAATGGCATTTGCAGTGCTTTACATGAGTAGAAGTGAAAAATGTACCATTAGGAATTTAAATAGCTCCATTCCTTCATAAAAATCTGAGATAAATACTGTTCCCTGATTACTTCAGCTAGACACTTTGGATGCTAAAATAGCCCACAAATGGACATAAAAGAAGACATGGCAAGAACCAAGAGCTAATATCTTTCCTTTTCCAACAGTCATAAAGAAAATACTATTTAAACATTCAGACAATAAAGTTGCTTTTTCCATGAATTAAATTAATATTTCCCCTTATATTTCCCTTGCTACCTTTGGTTTCACCATATATTTTATTGAAGAGCTTTTCTCCCAATAAAATAATTTAATTGAACCTTTAAAAGGGCCAAGGTATCTAAATGTAATTTAGAACTCCCTACCTAGGAGATTTAGTAACCCTAACTATATGGGCCAATATAAAACTTGTGGATTTTTTTTTAAATCCACTGGAGTAGAATTATGATACCACTCTTAGGGGTCCATTTAAAGGTCCAATGGTCTGAGATTCTTTACACTGCTTCAACAAATGAGCTCCCTTGGACAGAGCCCCAAGGAGATCCCTCTTGTGCTAAATTTGAATCTGTAGAGAATGGTGATTCAATAAGATTCTGTGTAACTTTAATTTTCCATTAACCATAGGAAAATATGACCTACATGTGGCCATGGATTTGAAGCATTTTAGCTGTCTACCATCATCCGTGATGCACCAGAAAATCATGTGAGTAATGGAGCTCACTTCATGTACTGACATCTCATTCCTAAAACTTACAAAAACTTAGGGATAAGAAGACCAAGCTGGTCATCAACCACCTTCATTTTTTGCCTCCCCAGTCCCACCTCCATCCCCATCAAGGATCTGAGAATGCTTCAGAAGAGAGAAAAAATCCTCTGAAACCACATGCTACTTAAGTAATTATTTCCATAGATATACTCTAAGCAGTTTATTGTAGCGAGATGTTGGGTTGGCTGATTATGTAGGGCAGATGATTGACAACAAAGGAACTAATGTCTCAGATTCCATAGACAGGGGATCCTACCAAGTATCATCCTCTTTCATAGGAAAAGAAAAAGGGAAAGATCTTGAGTAGTTCTGCCTTCTCTCAATTTACCGTTGTCATTGACCAATTTACTTCACAAATTGTACCTATTCTGGCTTTGCTGTCTTGATTTCAGCATAACAAAAAGAGCTCCCTTTTAGCTGTGTATCTCATTCAGTGTTTCTATTTATTGCCAGCTTTAGCGTAATAGTTATTAGCTATCATTCACATAGGACTTTAGTATGTGCAAGGTGCTTCACATACGTTACTCCCATTTCATTGATGCTGGGATTTTTGACATTATGTACTTCCAGGAATATTTCATTCTTTCTTTGCTTGCTGCCTCAGGAATCATGTACCTTACTTACATTTCATATATATACACACACACACACACACAAATATATATATATATATATATATATGTATATATATATACATACATACATATATATGTATATATACATATATACATATATATACACATGCATATATATGTATGTACATATAAATTTACATATACATGTATACATGTGTGTATGCATATATACAAGTGTATATGTGCACATGTGTTTACAATACATATATACGTGTGTGTGTATATATATATTTATATATGCATACATGTCATTGATTGCTCTGTTGAGGTAACCCTGTCTTTGCTCCTCCACTAGTTTTTGTTTTTGTCATCAATATTTCATTCTTGAGATCATCTCACCACCAGTTGGATGACTTGACCTCTAAAATGTCAAGTTTTATGTTTCTACCTATTCTTTTTCTGAACTGTTTGAAATCTGTTTCCTGAAATGTAGGTCATGCATTAGACCACGGGTGTCAAACGCTGAGCCTGTAGGATATGTGCAACTCAGACACTCTGAGGTGTATTATAATAGAATCAGATTAAAATATCATTGGGAAATATTTCTAAAAAAATAAGTAAAAATATAGTAAAACATAGATAACATTACATTTTAAAACTAATTGAATAGGCAGATCCTTATATGTGTATTAGTGCCTTCCCCCATTTCTTTTGACACTGCCCCACTTTTACTACCTTATCTATCGTAAGCCCTAAGAAATAGTTGCCACTTTCTCCTAAGACTCTCATTTCTGTTTTAGTAACCAGCTATTCCTTATTGGCTTCCTTTGTCCTTTGGTGAAGAAAATTAACATGGAAGTCAATGAAGAAGCACCTTCTCCACTGTCAGTGCAGGGTGCTCCAGCAATTACAGCATGGTGTGGTAGAAATAAGACTGAATTTGGAATTAGAGTTCTTGGACTTGAATTCTAAAACTGCCAAATATTACCTGTGTGACCCTAGGCAAGTCATTTAACTTTCCACCATTCAAATGAGGAGTTTGAACTACATGTGACCTAAGGCCCTATCTGGCTTTAGACTATACAATCATAACATCATAGATTTCTAGCTGGAATGGAACTTAGAGGTCATCTAGTGCAACATCTTTTAATGAAAGAGGAAACTGCAACCCAGAGCAGTTAAGTGATTTGACCAAGATCTCACAGGTAGTCCGTAACAAAGCTTGTTTTTTAATCCATCTACTGAAGTTCTAAATCCATTACTGTGTGCACTGTACCATATGAAATCTTAAATTGAATGAAAGTGTTTGAGTGAGTATTCAAACTTGTACCTGATTGACAATGTACCCTTGAGTTTTCTCATGCATGGATAGAGGAGAAAACAAAGCAATTTTTCTCATAACACAGCAATCCTACTGCCTTAATAAGAAATGTTCTTCTTACTGCAGAGACATCCATCAAAAAACAAGCCTGACTCTACGGGGTGGCACTCTGATTTGCTTTTCAAGAAGAACCTCTCAAGAAGTGGGAAGTGTCTTTTCAGAGTAAATATTTCCTTGTGATTTATAATCTTAAAAAGTCACCTAGAGCCCTGAAAAGTTAAATGACTTGCTCAGAGTCACTCAGGTTGTGTCAAAGGTGGGACTTGAACGGAGGCCTTCCTGGGGCAGTGGATAGAGCACCGGCCTTGAAGTCAGGAGGACCTGAGTTCAAATGCGGCCTCAGACCAAACACTTGACACTTACTAGCTGTGTGACCCTGGGCAAGTCACTTAACCCCAATTGCCTAAAAGAAAAAAAAAAAAAGAACCGAGGCCTTCCTGCTCCAAGGCCAGTTCTCTGTTCATTATTCTCTCTGTGTCTTTCTTCAAGAAAAAAAGAAAGACCCACTAGACAAGCCATACTTCCTTTTGTAACAGGGTCAGATGCCACTGGTAGATCAGGGGAACTATCAGGCATAGTATACCTGTATTTCAGGAGGATCACAAAAAGCATAATCTAAAAGGACCTCAGAAACTGTTCTAGCTCAACCTTTAACTATAATAGCATCCCTGTAACTTAAAGTCATCCAGCCTGCCCTGGGAGATCTCAAGGGACAGAGAACAGGCCGTCTCCTGAAGAAGACCATTTTACTTTAGGTTTTGTTGTTGTGTGACGCTTTGTGACCCTATGGGCCATTATTGTCCATGGGGTTTTCTTGGCAAAAATACTGGAATGTTTTAAGGCAAACAGAGCTTAAGTGACTCACCCAGGGTGAGTGCCTGAGGTTGAATTTGAACTCAGGTCTTCTTCAATACAGGCCCGGCACTCCACCCACTGAGCCATCTAGCTGGCTCTTACTTTAGCATAGTACTGATTAAAAAGGATTATTTTCCCTTTAACTCAAGACTAAATTTGCCTTCACCACTTCTACTCCTTGCTCTAAGATCTCTGAGGCTAAGCTGCACAAATTTAATCTCACTTCCACAAGACTTTCCTCCCGATACTTGAAGATTGCTATCATCACCATTATTACCATTATGATGGCTAATATTTATGGGGCACTTTATATTCAAAACGATGTACTTTATGTCCAAGGTAGTTCTTGAGCTCAGTTTTTTTGATTCTACACTCAGCACTGGGCCACAAAGCTCCCCTACTCACGATTTCTTAAATACACACATGCATACACACCAATACTAATATAAACAAAAGAAATTATTTTAAGATACTTTTTGGAGACAGATGGGGGAACGGAATGTTTCTCCTACTCCTACTTCCACCTTGGAGAAGGAAATCTGTAGCTCAAAATAAGGATATCCAGTTTAGCTGGTTGCCATTTTTAGCTCACTTTCTTCCTTTTTATTTGATGTGTTTAATGTAAATTTCTTGCACAACCACCACTGGTTGAACCTACACTTTCTTTGCTTTCAAACTCTGATCTATTTTTTTTTATCTGTTTCAATGACGCCAACAAGATCTCTCTTAGAAGGGCAACATAGTCTCATGCAAATGAGCAGCAATAATATGTCAATAGAGCACTAGAACACAACTTCATTAAGGATCTGTGATGGACTCTTTAGCTATTCAAAAGAAACAAGTGAAGGCATTCATGGATCTGGATACAAAAAGCTGAAAATACTGTTGAAGGGCTCATTTATTGAGAGTTCTATGACCTCACCTAAGAAAACATTAGGCCATTACTTTGCTATGTACTTGGGCCATACATTACACTTTCTTGAAGGCCACACACACAGAGAAATGGCATTAAGTAGTAGAGTATGTACATTTTTAAATCACCCAGTGAACACCAGCTTTAAAAAAAAAAAGGAGCTAATTTTTCTCATTTTAATCAATTACTAATGGTCTTTCTGTAAGATTTATGAAAGCCCCTCTGTAAGAAGGATTTTATGCATCAATATTCATTAGGGATGCATTTCAGTGACCTGAAGTCTCTCCACTGGTAACAGACCAGTCTGAAATAATTAGATTTCCATATGGCAAGACCAACTTTTGTTGATATAGGATAGAATGTCCACCATTACTTTGAAACAGCAGTGCCCACAATTAGCGCTATCAAGTTTCATGAAAACAGTTCCCCAGCTACACTTTTTTTTTTTACAATCATGTCTTGTTGGTGTGTCTGCTTGTGGCTTAAAGCAGGATGTGCACGTGTGAGTGAAATAGTTGATGTCATCTTGGAAAAATTCTGTCAGGTTCAAGTCTACACTCAAGGGACCAAGTTGGTTTCGCTGGTTCTATGAAATTTCATAGACAAGAAGAACTTTTCCCTCTCATAATCCCATTTTCCCCCCAGATTTTAAAAAATGACTTGGATATTTAATTTTTATTTTCAATCTTATCACCACTGTGCTTTCCGAAACAGAGTATAATTCATTTTTTTGTATGTGTACATTGCCAAGAGAGTGTTTAAAGTTAAGAGTAAATCTGACATGACTCCTGTTCACGCTCTCCATTCCAGTTAAAATTGATTACTAGCCATTTCCTACAACAGGCCATCTTCTTCCTCTATACCTTTGCATAAGCCCTTCTGCTGTCTCTGGAGTATGTTCCCTCCTTAGAGTCCCTCAAAGTACAACTTGGATGCCATTCCTAATGTGTGATCTTTCCTGCTCCTCAGAATTGTTACTGCACTTTAATTTTCAAGATTAAATTATATTACTTTCTCCATGTACACATACACATAAATATGTGTTTCTGTACACATACACAAACACATAGGTACATATAATTCCTACATATATCTATTTTATATTTCCATACTTGTGCATACACTATCTCCCTCCAGTAAAATATAATATCCTTGAGTGGAGTAACTCTTCCCCTACCTTGAGGAATCAGCCACTTAATACAGTACCCTACATATAAAAAGTTCTTAATAAATATCTGTTGAATTTAATTGATATTGAAAAAAGAAGCAATACTAGGAACCTCTAACCATTTGTTCAAGTCTACTGAGACATCTCAGAAACTTCATCTGATAGGTCTGTAAGCCAGCTGCCACAATTATGTTCACTTCTGGTTTTCAGAGATTCCTAGCAGGTAAGAGTTATACAGGTGGCAGAACCTTTGCCATATTTTACCCAACTCAAAGGACTCCATTGGCAGTAACAAGCTCCCTCATTCCTTCCTGTCACTCCATTCTCTCAACATCCAGGTATTCCTAACAATGAGGAAACTAAAACTTACACCCTCATAAAAAAGAAAGAATTGATGTCTTTAATAATAGAACAAAAAGATATAAGTAAATGAATGAAAAAAGCATTATTAAGTACTTACTATGTTCCAGGCACTGTGCTAATTACTGGTGATACAAATATAAATGCAAGATAGTTCCTGCCCTCACGGAGCTTACATTCTTTTAGGAGGGGAAAACTCTTATAGGATAGTAGTGGCTAGGAAAGGGTGTTTTAGTCTGAGAAGTCACAGGGATGATAAATGGAACAATAGTGAGGTCATTTGGCATGCCCTTTCTAAGCAATGGTACTGTTGATTTGAGAAACTAATTTGATTCTATGCTAAATTATTCCCAGTTCAGAAATAATGTTTCATTTTATTGCTAGTTTTACTGTATAAATAGAGAAGTGTTTGTTTTTTTTTAACTGCAGCAACTTCACTACTGTTGCCAGAGCAGGGGCCTAATTTTGCAGCTTGAGCCAAGCCATCATTAATTTAAATAGGATTTGCGCTCTGACAGAAACAACAACAACAACAATAACGTGCCTATAAATATATAAAGTCCCAAAATATTTCCTAGGAACTTCCCTGCCTCTTTTCCATAACAATATCTCTAATGTTTTGCCCAATTCAGATCAGCAAATATTTGTTAACCGTCATGCTGAGCCCTGAACGTCCAAAGCCCAAATGTAAAAATAGTCCCAACCTTCCTGGAACAGGGGAGATCCACTATGCAGACTACAGGTAAATACAAGTAGGGAATGAGGGTCAAGAGAAATTCTGATAAAATGCTCCTAAAGAAATTCAGACCATCTTCCAGAACATCCCTATCTTAGTCACCCAATGACATTTTCAGTAGGGATAATAAAAATATAATTAATAATAATATCCTATATATATATATAAAATACCTTAAGGTATGCAAAGCACTTTACACAAATGATCTCATTAACAGATTTACAAGGGTTTTCCACTTTAATTCATCAGTTGCAACCCAATGAAATATCCTTAACTTTGAGTTGCTTTTTGAAAACACCATCAGCTCTTTTAGTGAAATCTGAAATGAGGTGAAACAACATCTCTGTGATAACAGTGAGGTGCAAGTTAATTCAGATGCCCTGGTAACATTCATTGAAACATATTTTCATGAATGAAATAGAGTTCCCAGAGATATATCTAAATGCTTTCTAAGCTGCAGTGTATAAACAGCCAATTATAAAAAGAAAGGCTGATGTTTTGAGGGGATTTTTTTCCTTCTAATTCTATATCCTTTTGGATTTTATAGGAGCAGCTCAGAAAATTCATGCTTCAGGTCTAGATGTAGGCAGCATCTGAAAATAAGTTGCCAATTCAAACATGCCATACCTTTATAAACTGTATTCCAAAATCCGCAACTTTAAAATGATTTCCTCAACTTTCTAACCTATGATTGCTTGGACCCAAAGTACTTTTCAGACCATTTTAAGTAACTTCAAATGTTCTAAATATCACCCCACTTTCCAAAATCCAGAGGGTCAGTGGTTTGGGTGATGAAATTCTGAAAAGAAGTGTAAACTTTCCACACTGGAAGGTTATATTAGATTTTATCCCTTTTTGAGTGCCCCACTGGTTAGAAAAATGATATTGTTTCTATTGACAGGAGAAATATTTATAATTATTCCTGATTGTAGAGGTGTTAGTGCAGAGATAGAGGTCTGGATTTGGAGACATAGAGATCTAGGTTCAACTTCTTCCTCAGATGCCAATTGGGCCTCAGAAAGTCGCTTACCCTTTACGCTGCCCAGGCAACTTCATAGGACTTACCTACTAAGACATGGATAGCTTGTGAATCTGTGTTGGTAGAGGGAATTCTCATACCATGAGTCCTATATAATGATTCAATCACAGGTCCTTCCTGTAGCCTGGAATTGAGTCTGGTTCACTCTCGTTGATCTACAGAAGTTGTATTTTGAATACAATTGTTAAATGAAGATTGAGGAGAAGGCTAATTAGGAACCTGGGACAAAATTAAGTTCCCTACACTCATATCTCACTCACCAATTGCTTTAGTAGGCATAGGGGAAGACAAGTGGAAAGGGCTGCATAAGGAATCATATCTTCAGTTCCTGCGGTAATCACAAGGTGACTTCACCCTTGAATACCAGAATAACACTTAATAGTAATTTCTGTCTCCATCCAAATGTTCATTGGCAGGCAAGTTAATGAAACCACAAAATTCCTAAGTATTCTTCTTTCCCCATTAGATTCCACTTGACTGACATTCTGCTCTCTTTGACCGGATCCCAAAATACTCAGTTGTCTTACAAATGTGCCAACTCCTTAAGCAGGAATTTGTATATGCAGGCAGTTTTGGTGAATCCATTGCTTTACAATTTAATTTTGGCAAGTGCTTGGGTTTAGCAGACTTCTTCTAATGTAAATTAATCTGCTCATGGACATTTCATCTTCTGTACTCAAAACCAGTCCCTCCACCTTGAGAATGGATTGACTGGCCTCCTGAACTTAAATCATAGCCTATAACTAACTTTTAAAGTCGAAGTGTGATGATAAAAACCAGGAACGAAAGTTGCAGTTTCCTCATGACAATTTCTAGCCCTGCATTTTCTCATACAGACATACCCGCCTTTATAAGCTACATGCTTCTGGGATCAACAGACCACCTGTAACAGAAAGACAGTACAGTAATATCTCATTTTTCTGTCCTCATGTGCAAAAGAAAGGGTTCCAAATAAATAGGACTTTTATATCCAGGGATAAACTTCTGTCAACTGCTAAAATTTTCTTTCATTTTACTCATATTTGACAGAAATATCGTTAGCATATATTAAGTTCTACTGCTTATGTAAGAGTGTGTACAAAAACCAAAGCATTTGTGATTTCATCAGGACTGGAAAATCCCAGCATGGAATTTCCTTCTTCTGATGAAAATTGCATTTTTTATGATGATCCATTATAGATTTAGATTAGGATAAGTCCTTTGAGGTCATTTACTCTAATGCCCCCATTTTAGAGATAAAAAAGCTGAGGCCCATAGACATTAAGTGAGGTGCCCAACGTCACACAGATAAGAAGGGGAAGAGCCACAATTTGGACCCAATCAAGTCAACAGGCATGTATTCAATATCTCTTGTATGTCAGGCACTACGCTAAGGATTGAGAGAAGATACAAAAAAAGGTCAAATGATGGTCTCTGCCCTCAAAGAACTCACAATCTAAAGGGAGGGACAATATCCAAACAACTAGGTCTTCATATTAAAAATCCATCTTTCTACCACACCATATTGCACTGTTCTAGACTGCTGCGTGTGACATAGAAACATTAAGTGACTTGCCCTAGATGATACCACTAAGAAGTATCAGAGTTAGTATGTGAACCCCAATCTTCTTGACTCCCCCCTAACTTAATCCCTCCACTTAATCCATTATGCCATGCTGCCTCTTTATTGAGCATACATAAAAATAATATATGTTGACCATAATTGAGTCTTTTCTTAATAATTCAGGGTCTTGATCGTCAACATCAAGCGTACTCTGCTATAAAACAGCAATGCTTTTACAATCTATCTATTGAGTCATAGCTGACTGTTTGCCCTCATTCTAAATGGCCCTGGATTGTCACACTTCTCTCTGGTCCAGCTCTTTGTAATGTGTCTGCCTCCTGCCTTTGCTGTCTCTGCTGTTACTGGACCTGCCTGTAGCAGCCTCACTCCCTCTAATTGGACATGACCTTAGAAAAGAATTAGCAAAGAAATGTTACCAAATACATAATAGATATTAGAAAAATCATCAGTTGCCCACCCCTTCTTTTACAGATGAAGACACTGCATCAGAGAGGTTTTTGTCTTCTTTCCTGATTAACGACTGTGGTTTTGTGTAGTCAAAGTTGTTGGATAAATGAGGAATAATGGCTGATTCCTGGGAAGCTGGCAGCAACAACAACCTCACACAATTGATAGGATTGTTGCTTAAATAAGAATTCCAAGGGCAATCTGCAAGTAGGTTCATCTAGTCTAATCGAGGTTGGGTTCAAGCTACTGCAAAAGCCTAAACAGAGGCTGGATTGAAGGTCACCTGACGGCTATAATCTGAGGGCTCAGGGAAACCCTGGATCAAATACCTTCCTTCCTGGCTTGGCCAACGAACTGATCACATCCCTAATGCGTTATTGTGCTTTAATTGTCTTCTCAGAGTTCTATTTTAAAATACCCAGACTCTTGAAGGGGTAATATATTATCACTCAGCCCTTAGTCTGAATTAGAATGAATTAACATATTTTTTTCCCTTGTCACAATAGCTATAGTTTAGTTTGTGGGAACTGGGAACCTTTTAAATAGGGGGAAGGAGAAAGTGAAAAGAAATGGAAGGTGTATGAGGGACTTTGATCATAGAATCATCTATGAAGAGTTGATTCGTATATTTAAATACGATGATGTTAAAATTGCATATGTATATGTGTATATTATTTCATTTGAGCCTCATAACAACCCTGGAAGGTAAGTGCTATTGTTATCCCCATTTTACAGATGAGGAAACAAGGCTGAGATTTGTCCAGGGTCACACAGCTAGTAAATGTCTAAGGATTCAAACTCAGGTCTTTCTATCTCCAAGTCCAGAACTCTATCCACAGTGCCATCTAGTTCCTTCCTTAAGGAAGTATTTCTGTGTACGGCAGTAACTCCATTCCTATTCTCCATGTAACTCCGTATCCATTCAACCCATTCATTCCTATACTTTAGCGTCCGTGCCACTGACTAAAGTGTGATCTCTGCTGACCTATATTCATGGAAACTTCCATATATTTGGAAGAAAGCTAGGCTAAATATAGGGAGTAGGAAGATGTAAAATCCAACCTCCCTCCAAGTCAATTTGCAACCCAGGGAAGCTTATATGAAATCAGAAAATGGAAAGCACACACATTTATCTGAAACTTCTTTGTCCAAAAGCACATGGAAGTCACAGAATTTTAACACTGCAAAAGACCTCAACATTCATCTATTCAAATCCTTGAAAGAAAAGAAAAGAAAAGAAATTTAGAATCAAATATATTCCACAAATAGTCATCCAACCTCCATTTGAAGAACTCCAATGATAGGCAACCTACTAACTCCATTCAGAGGAGTCCATTCCACTTTAGGACAACTTAATTACTCCTAATTCTTAAAAATTCTTAATTTCTAATAGGCATTAGGAAAATTTTCCTTATATAAAGCTTCTTTGCTGCTACTATCTCTTCTTCCTTATCCTGCCCTTTGAGGTAAAAAAAAAATAACAAGACTAACTTTACTTCCAATGACACCTTTTCAAAAATGTAGAAACAAAGCATGTCTCCTTTGAGCCTTTTTTATTTTCAGGCTAAACATTCCCTGGTTCTTCAGCCAATGTTCATCATATGGCAAGAGTCAAATGTCAGCACCAAGAAATTGAGGCATCAATTTATAGAATTACCAAAAACAAATACATTTTTGAGCAGCATAGTGACTGTGGGACATGTAAGTGCTACTATACTTGAAATATCACAGAATTTTGGAGATGGAAGGGACCTCAGAAGTCACCAACTCTAACTTGTACACAAACAAGGAACTCTTTTCCATCATACTTAATAAGTGGATATCCAGTTTTTGCCTGAAGACCTCCATTGAAGGAGATTCCCCTTACCTCCTGAGGCAGCCATTCTGTGTTTTTAAAACAAGTGTTTTCAGAAATGTCATGACAGATGTAGTGAGAAGTTCTTATGACCTCAAAACATTATCATCACTACAGCAGGGTTAAATGGAAAGATCTATTTGACAGATCCAATTTTCCTACCTATGTTAAGGAAACTATTTCCTGGGCATCCACAAAACAGGAGTCTAAATCTAAACACCAGTATGTTTGCCTAAACAGTCGTTTGTTGACTTACAAAATTAGATCCATTAATTACTGTATTAAAATATCATAATGGTATTCACCAAACATCAATAATATCGACATATGTTAATTAGTCTTGGGAGGTTCCCCTGAACACAGACTCATTGCAAAACACAAATACTCAACCAACTTTCTGAGAGAAGGATTAGGGGAAAACAAGATTTGTTCCCTTGGATCTAAAGTCAATAAAGTTAAGCTTACCTAAGCCAGAAAGGGAACACATTTCAGACTCAGGATCAGAATTAAAACCCCAGGATTGCTAAAAAAGCCTCTTAGGAAGAGTGTGTCTAAATGCACATATTAGAATTAGACCACTGACATCCCTTCTGGCTTTATGCCCTAAGGCTGTTTCATTTAGTACAACTTTTAAAATGTAAATGGAGTAAATACCTATATTCCCAGAAAACTATCCTGAAAGTTTAAATGATTTAATGTGTTTTTTCTCTCATACTTACCTTAAGACAACTGATTCCTTTCCAAACCATTAAGAAAGCAATTTTCTTATTTAAACTATTATTTAACCTATCACAAAATGACAAAAGTACAGAGGTGAAAGGGACCTCAGAGGCCATTTAGTTACTGAACAAGAATCCCATCTAGAACATAGACAAATAATCATCTACCATTTTCTTGGTGATCTCTAGGGAATATAAACCTTCTGCCTCCAGAGGAAGCCCATTCCACAATTGGACAGGTTTAATTGTTAAGAAGTGTTTCCTTACATCTAATCTGAATCTGCTTCTCTGTAACTTGTTTGCATTGCTATTAATTCTGTAGTACAGAGAAAAGCAGAACAATTCTAAACTTTCTTTCATATTTGAAATCTTCTACTTTAATCTTCTCTAATTCAAATTAAACAGCCTCAATTTCTTCAGTCTATCCTTGATGATTTCTATAACCTTCTTCATCTGGTTGTTCTCTGGATGCCCTCCATCTTGTCAATGTCCTTCCTCAACCGTGATACCCAGAAATGAACACAAGCCTCCGGATATGGCTTGACTAACAACAAGGCTTTCTCTCCTTTATTCCTAAACACTGTCTCCTGATGCAAGCTAAGATCATATTCATTTTCTTGGCTGCCATATCACATTTCACATGAATTGAGCTTGCAATCCACTAACATTTACAGATCTTTTAGGTGGTAAACTATTTTCTAGCCATGCTCCCTCCCAAATTTACTTGGAAGTGAACACAAGCAAAATATTTAACACCCCTATTAAGCTTATTCTTATGTAATTTCATCTTGTTTACCCAGACTAATGTTCTCTTTTTGGATTCTGGCTCTGCCATTCAGTGTGTTAGCTATCATTCTTTTCTGTCATTTAAGTGTTTGATAACTAAGAATTCCTATACAATAGTGTAGCTGGGTAGATTTGGAATTGGTTGAATTTCTAGACACAAAGAACAGTCATAACAACAGTGTTTTTGACAGTAGAAATTAATGACATAAATTTGGTCTTTACTGCAGTCACCCTGAAATTGATCTTGACCTAATATTGTTTTTACTAATGATTTGGATAAAAGCAGATCATAGGACTAATGCGAGTCTTATGTTAAATGATCCTATCTTACACACTTTTATCTAAGTAGTTAGTAGAAATGCTAAACACCACACATGTTTGGTTGGGGCAATCCACTAAAGACTTCTTCGATATTTACACTGAGCCATTAATGTCTGTTCTTTAGCTCTAGCCATCTAAGGCATTCTAAATCCTGCTAATGATATAAACAACTAACCCACATGCATCTGCATTTTCCATAACAAAAGCATTAGACACTTTATCAAGTGCTTGGCTAAGATTTATGTTTTTTTTTTTGGGGGGGTTAGGCAATGGGGTTAAGTGACTTGCCCAGGGTCACACCGCTAGTACGTGTCATGTGTCTGAGGTCACATTTGAACTCAGGTCCTCCTGAATTCAGGGCTGGTGCTCTATCCACTGCGCCACCTAGCTGCCCCTTGGCTAACAGTTATGAAAATTACAATGATAGAATTTCTTTGGTGTACCCATCTAGTGATTCTGTCAAAAAAAAAAAAGGAAAGGAGTTTAGCTGGACATGGTGTGTTTTTGATGAAGCCACACAGAATCCTTGTGACTAATACATACTTTTTCTAGATTTTCACAAACCATTCCTTTAATGGTATATTCCAGAATTTTGCAGAAAGTAACACCAAGTTCACTGGCCTATAATCTTCCCTTTAAACAAATAATTCAAGACATCTGTCTTTTGCCATTCTCCAGGCTTTTGGCACCTCTCCCAATCCAAAATTATGAAATAAAAAAAATTAGGGGTTATTCAGTTTGCAAGAAGATTCATTTAATGAACAAATATATTTGACATGTTTGTTTGCCAGTTAACCCAAAGCCTTGTCTATGTGATAATGAATGCTTCCTGTGGTTGAAAAAATTGCTTTTCTAATTACATTTTGGAAATAAGAACTCCTAAGAGTAGGTATGATGATAGATATCGATGACTCTAAATTAAACTGAACTGGGATTCCATTTCTTTTTCAGGTAAAACCTTTGAACATCATTGAACATCAATGTTTTTGATCTTAAAAAAAACCCAAATTCTGATTTCTGCTATTTCAATTTTGATCTATTATTCTTCAAATATCTTATGCTATTGATTTTTGAGAGGAAATTCTAGTCTCTCTCTCTTATTTCCTAAATTCTACAATATCCTGAAGCTTTGTTGGTTGGGGCCAATCAGGAAACTGGGTATCCTTGATGGACTTAGGATGTTCTTTCCCCAAACAAGAGCTGAATTCTCTCATTGGGCTATGAATGAGCAACTTTCCGCTTGGAGCATAATGTGGCATTCTACTAAGTAACAGTAGTTCCTTTGCTCGTGTTGCTATCTGTCCTTCAAACCTGATCTAAATGTCCAGTGCCCTTTGAAGTCAATGGAAGCTTTGCCCCCAGAGGAACTCAGGGTGTCTGGGCAAGAGTAAAGTAATAGAAGAGTCTAACAAAAAGGAATGTAAAGAGGAAGAGTGGATGTACTCTTTGACTATGGTGCTCCATATTACTTATTTAAAGACAGAAGAATTCTAATACACACACACACACACACACACACACACACACACATGAAAATGTTTGTGCAAGTCAATGAGAGCTTTACTAATGGCAGGATGGTACTTACACAAGATAGATAGTAAAGCTGATCTGTATCTGGACTAGGAAGCAAATAGCCAACATAATATAAGTAATCACGTCCTCCTGAGCCAACAACTTTCAGCCAGAGACAACTCATACATACCTCACTCTGTCATGACAACTCAGTCACCATAATCCTTCCTTCCTTCCTTCCTTCCTTCCTTCCTTCCTTCCTTCCTTCCTTCTTCCTTCCTTCCTTCCTTCCTTCTTCCTTCCTTCCTTCTTCCTTCCTTCCTTCTTCCTTCTTTCCTTCATCCATGCATTAATCCAACCAGCCATATGAACTGGGATTAAGCCCTTATCATTTATTGCTTATGTCAATTTTTTAAACTGAAGGAAATTGAGAATATTAACATTTTCTCCAAAAAAAAAATGGATTCTGTAAAATTTGGATTTTTTTAAACTGGAAAGGAGTTTGGAGCTTTTAGAAAATATTTACTTTATACACATAAACATAATTAAAGGGTTGTGTAGAATACTGAGAAGCTGTGACTTGCCCAGAGCCATACAACCAGTATATGTCACAGACAGGATTTGAACCCAGGTCCTCCTGGCATTGAGATCATCATTCTATCCATTATGACATGATGCCTCTCTTAAGTACCTCTTTAAACCTATAAATTATTGAGAAGGAGCTAACCCGAGTAGTAGAGGAAGTTTCCTCACCTGGGAGTTCCCAATACCAGAGGTTCTCAAAGTGTGGTCCAAGGAGCCCTGGAGGTCTCTGAGACCCTTTCAAGGAATCTGTGAGATCAAAACTATTCCCATAATAATTAGATGATCTTTGCCTATTAAAATGCTCCTCCCTTTTCCAACTATATAAGTGTGTGAGGCCAGATTTTTTTTCATGTACTTCAACCAAAATAACACGTTGCAACAGACTGAATGCAGGAATAGATAGCAGAATTCAGTTGTCTTCTTTCAAGCCAGATGTTAAAGAAATTTGAAAAAGAAAAAAAGGAAAACAATGCCACTTTTCTCATTAAGTTTTTGTATTCTTTTATAAAATAGTTATTATTTTTCATAAGAAAAATTCCTTTCCAGGCTGCACTCCTGACTTTCCCAGTCTTTTTGTAATGTCGCAGGAACTTCTTCACATCTGAAGTTCATTCAACCTGTTGGAAGTACCATTCCCCACTTCAGCCTCTCTCTTTGCTTGGCTGCTTCCTTCTAGAACCTCCATTTTAAGGATGAAGCCTAAGCTAACTATTTCTTAATTCCCAAGCTGCACTCCTGACTCTCTCAGTCTTTCTCTACAATTGCAGATACCTTCATCTCCTCCCTTACCCTCTTCAGTTCCTTTTAATGTGTTATCTTTACCAAATGTGTTAACTTTCCCAAATGTATCTTTCCTCCCACTTCAGCTCCCTTTTATTCATTGTTTTCCCCCGTTAGAATGTAAGCTTCTTGAGGGTTCTATAATTATACAAGTATTTGTATCTCTTGGTATAGTATCTGGCATGTAGTAAGAACTTAATAAATGCTTAACTTGACTTGAGAAATGTATTATCCATGTTAATGTGTAATAGGCTTAGTATTTTTATTTTAAATGAATATTTTCAAGTTGTCAATTTTAATTGTTAGTATAGTACATATCATATAATATTGTACATATATAATATAATATAGCACAAATTGACAGATACAACCCATGTAAACAAAAGTTTTTTTGTGATTCTCAATAATTTTGAAGAATGAAGGCGCATCTAGGTGGCACAGTGGATACAGCTCCAGCCCTGGAGTCAGGAGGATGTAAGTTCAAAATCCAGCCTCAGACACTTAACACTTACTAACTGTGTGACCCTGAGCAAGTCACTTAACCCCATTGCCTAGCCCCCCACCAAAAAAAATTAAGAATGTAAAAAGATCCTGAGACCCAAAAGTTTGAGAATTACTGGCCTATAATAACAAAATCACAGATCCTCTTCCTATGCTTTATAATCCTCCCACCTCTCAAACACTCACGTTGGTTTAAACTTATGATTTCATCAATTTAGGGAACTATTGATGTAGAAAGTTCCTCTTCCAACACACATCAGCAATTCAGTCAATCACCAAGCATTTTAAGTGTCTATGATATTTAAGGCATAGAATTGGGCACTAGGGAAACAAAAGCAAACATTAACTACAACCTGCCCTCAAGGAGATTAAATTCTATTCAGGAGACAACGGGTACACACACATACCTATCTATAGTATGTGTATGTATGTATGTATATATATATATATATGTATATATATATATATGTATATATATATACACATATATATATATACATATACATGTATGTATATATGTATCATATACATATAGGTATATGCACACAAAATACATATAAGACAAATTTTTTGTGGGAGTCAGGAAAATATACAGAAGGTGACAAGAGTTGAGTATTAAGGAACCTAGGGATTCTAAGGGGCCAGAGCGAACTTTGATCATTTATATTCTTATAGAGTGAACTGGAAAACTAAAAGGTTACATGATTTACCCATGATGACCAAGTTAATGCATGTACAGCCTCTGTGTTAAGAGGCTCCGATTCTGAGAATTTACAGCAATGGATGTTTTGAGAAAAACTCCAAAGACTATGCATGTATAGACTATGGCACATTGTAGAGCTTAATAAATGTTTATTGACTGATGAGTTCATGCTGTGTTTTGGGAAGGAGAAGGCAGAACATACAGAAGAAAGAGGATAAAGAAAAAGAGGAGGAGGAGGAGGAGGAAAAGAAGGAGGAAGTGGAGGAGAAAGAAGAGGAAGAGGAGGCATTTGAATGGTAGATGGACTTTCATCCTGAGAAAAGGACAAGTGATCTGGTGCTACGATGTGTCAGAAGCAGGACATGAGCAGAAGTCTTCATGACTCCAAAGCTGACCTCCCATCCTCTATGTTATGCTGCCTCTTATTTTAAAATCACAAGGAATTATATCATTAAGGGCCAAAGAAACTTAAAATGGCACTATGAGGCTCGGGTGAAGGAAATACCAATGTTTAACCTTGGAAAGACAAGATTTGGAGAAGATATGATAGAAATCTCCAAATATCCAATGGATTATCACATAAGAAAGGGATTCATCTTGTTCTGCTTGGATCCAGAAGGAAGAACTAGGAGCAGTGAGGTAAAGAGAGGCAGAATTAGGCTTGATGCAAGCAAAATTTCTGTAACAAGACTATCCAAAGGGAAATGAGATGTCTCTGGAGTTAGTGAATTTGCTCACATTTGTGCTAGTAAATGATTAACAACTGACTCTCAAAAAAAATTTTTTGCATGACACACTTTTACCTTTAATCTGTATTAGTAACATTTTCACCATCATTTTCTTAACTCTAGAAATCAACAACACAATAAATCAAGCCCTGATTTGTAGCATTTGCTAATTTTCAAGGTATAAATGTTAAAATGAAAATATAACAATCAGCTTTCCTGAACTGGTATGAGCCAGGCTCCGGAAAACCCCTGGTTCTCCCTCTTTTTAAACAAAAGCTTGATGACCACTTCTTAAAGATGTTATAGAAAAGATTCTTGCTCACGTTTGTCATGGATCAGATAGCATCTGAGGTGCTAGATCAACTGTGAGATTCTGTGATTCTGTTAAATCTCATTATGCTCCAAGCACTATATTTTAGTCTCAGGTGGTCTCAGCACTTAGCACAGTACCTGACACATATTAGGTGCTTAACAAATATTTGTTGACTGACTTACTGAGGTGCATTTGTATGAAAAGTCACACTACGGCCTAGAGAGTGTTAAGGATTATAGTATAAAGGTTCAGGTGAGGAAAGAAAGTGAGGATTCTTGATTTTTTATCCCCATATCACTAGAACCTAACCAAAGGAGTAAAAGTGTATAAAATAATGCATGCAGATTAAACAGAATATTAAATGTGCAGCTGGAATATCTACTAACATATTTCATTAGAATTCATTTTCAGATCTCAAAAGTTTTTAATCCATCCTAAGCACACACAAGCCTTCTATATTCTGAGCATGCTTCACTATTTTGTAGACTTGTCAGAGAAAGTAAAATTAGGCTGCCAGAATAAGGAGGTGAAATTGAAGTCTCCAGATGAAAACCATGATAGACATTCAGTGATATGAATCACTAAGATGGTATCACACTTGGTGAGATTCGCGTGTGTGCGTGCACAAGCGTGTGTGTGTGTGTGTGTGTGTGTGTGTGTGTGTGTGTGTGTAAGGAGCTCTACTAAGCAGTCAAATAGTCACCTCACTAGATCCATACCCACAGTGATAAAAGCCTCTTAGGCTACCCATAATAACCTCTAAGCCTTGATGGAACAAATTTGACAAACTAGGGCACAAAGAGGAAAGGACGGTGGTCTATGTCCCTGAGAAGTAACTAGCAATTTCATCCCATTTACTCTAAGTTTTAGTGTTTCAATTCAGTTTAGTGGTAGCTCCTTGTAGGCAGAGGCATATCTGGCTTTTTTTCTCAGAGTCCCCAGAGCCTATTAAATTGCCTTACATAGAATAAGTTAATTTACTCCATGTAAGGCACTATGATATAGTAATAGAGTAACAAATATATAGTAATAAATACTTATTGGGCCATCCTAACCATATGAATAATGTGATCACTCCACTTGAGTTTACTCATAATAGTAGCTCAAGCTGGCCAGGTCAGATGACCTAGATATGCCCATGTCCTATTTTGTATCTGGACAGAAGAGTAAGAACTAAGATTCAGCTAGGTGGCCCAGTGGATAGAGTGTTGGAATTGGAGTCAGGAAAATTTCAGTTCCAATCCTGACTCAGATATTTACTTGCTGTGTGACCTTGGGTAAGTCACTTAACCTCTGTCTTCCTCAGTTTTCTCAACTGTAAAATTGGGTTGATAATAACACCTACTCCATACAGTTGTTATAAAGATCAGACTAAATCAGGAGATAACATATGCAGAGTGCTTTACATACTTTAAAGTGCTATATAGACACTCATTATTATTGTTACAAAGGGCCACGGGTTCCAGGAGAAGCACTGTGATTTATCACTGGTAATTTCTCTTCCTATGAGAATTTTCTCAAAAAATTGAAAAGGATAAGAAACTAGTCTCATTTTCATTGTATCATAATGCACCTCTTTGAGTAAACATAGTTAGCATTAATCTGAAAGATGTAAGCATAAAGAAATATGATAGAGTAGATCATCCTAATGAAAGTAATTCTAACTAAGATCTAGCTTGTCTTTAAGCAATATAGTTCGGACAAAAGGTCAGAGATTTAGAACTTGAAGGAACTTCCAAGGTCATCTAGTCCAATAGCCTCATTTTACAGATGAGAAAACTGAGGTCTATAGAGATGGAGTGACTTGCCCAGGGTTACATAGTTACTACTTAGTGGGGCCAGAATTCTAACTTCACATACAAGGCTCTTTCAGGAAGATTAATAGCTCTGTGGTTATATTCATTCAAATGTTTATCCTATAAAAACAAGTTTGGCTTTTACAGTGTTAACAGACAAGACGTTCTAGAAAAAGTCACTCAAAGTTTTTTTTTTAACTTAAAGTCATCACCAATTTTTGAGAAAAGGTGCTACTTAAAGTTTTCCCCTGTTAATTCTACTCTATTTTTACCTGACCTTAGCTTATCCTGAGATTCTCCTAATTACATTTCAACTTCCCTTCACCTCTCTCACTGCCTCCTTATATTGAGCTTCATTTCAGCTAATGTGCTCATGTTATGCTTGCATCACTCATTCCATGTTGACCTCTCGATTCTTTTGAAAAGAAAAAAAATAGGAGAGATGTTATCTGCAATGGGGAAGGATCTAAAGAGGTCCGAACACCTGAGATGCTGCTCAGGAAGCCACGTGTCAGCCATGTAGCACAAACTGACACAGACAAGTTAGCCAGGACATCATGAGGATGCTCTAAGAAGACTCGGGCCATTGCTGAAGCTCTTACATAAAGTCCCTGGCACCAAGAACTATGTTCTCTTATCAGAAGGTAGGGACGAGGAGAGAAATCCAGGCCATTGGGAAGGACATCAGGAAAGGATAAATGACTCTGAAACAATACACAATGACAAAGCATTTTTTAGAAAATATATCCCTATGACTACTCACTGCTGATCTACATGTAGTCTAGATGAGGAATATACTAAGTAAAGAGACACTTGTTTTTGGTAATTTGGTCTTGCTTATACTTTAAAACAAGGGCTCAACACATAAAATGATTGCTGATTTTGTCAAGGAGCCTAGGCCTCCACCCAGCATGGTAAGGTTCTGTATGATTGATAAATATCACAGTATCCAGTGGCCAGCCTTCTGGGGATGGAGGCCCTCCACACTTAGTGAGTCCGGTCCTCAATGGCAGACACATAGTCCATTCCCAAGCCACATTCAAAGCTGTTCCAGCTTGGCAGCAACTGCCAGAGCTAAGATTATATTGGCAAAGCCTTTGGAAAAGCTTCATGATTCAACATGAAATTGCAGCTGCAAGATTGTTTAAAGTATTTCTAGGACCTCCTCAGGCAGCCCACTGAAGGATAAACTGTCAAGGCATAAGAATAACTTTGATTTTGGTTGAGATCTACCTGGGATTTCATATAGTCTTAGCAAGAGGACTAAGGCACTGGGGAGGTTGGATTACCATATAGTAACAAAGGGAGGGCACATGTCAGAGGAAGGGTTTGAGCTCAGGTCAGCCTGCCTTCAAGGCTGGCTATTTACTAGACCATGACACCTGTCAGATTGGACTTAGCAAGTTTTAATACAATAAATACTCAGAAAAACAAACAAACATGATTTTACACACCTAAAAAAAAAGCAACCAGCCACTACTCTGCAACATCATGTATTCTATGTGAATTCTCACACTTCTTTTGTTTAAAATAGAAGTCAGACATTTAACTGCTTGTAAGTTTTTCCTTCTCTCTTAATGAAGAGTGGAACCAGAGGAAGAACATTGGATGTGAAGTCAGAGGAGCTGAGTTCGAGTGGTGGCTTTGCCACTTCTTATCTATGTTAGCTTGGAAAATTCACATGAGCTCTCTGTCTGTTTCCTCTGCTGCAAAATGAAAGGATTGAATTAGATGGCCTTTTCCAGCCCTAAATCTATGCCCCTGAAAGTTCCTTTCAGGAAGGATTTCTACAAAATAACACATCACATCCTTTTTATTTAAATTTATGTTGAATACGGTTTACAAGCATGGTTGAATTAGTTCTTAAATTTTCTCATTAATTTATGTATAGAGAGGAAAATAATAACTAGCAACTGTCTGGAGAAAAAGAAGGAGAGCTCAAAGATATGGCAGGAGTGGTGGTGGTAAATAGAGCACCCCAGTAGTAGTCAGGAAGACCTGAGTTTCATCCTTCAGACACTAGCTATGTGGGTCTAGTCAAGTCACTTAAATTCCCTTTCCTCATCTATGAAAAAGAAATAAAATCACCTCCCTGAGAGGGTTGGTGGAAGGGTAAAATGCATCATATATGCAAAGTGTTTGCAAATCTTACAGCGCTATTATAAAGTTGCAGTGTTACTCGAGTTAATACTTTAGTTGAATTGATGCTATGGGAGAGGCTGAGGCTGGTGGGTCTCTGTAGGTAGGAAGTTCTGAGCCACAAGAGAGTAAGCAGACTGGACATCTGCACTAAGTCCAGCATCATTATTGTGTATAATGGGGAATAGGGGCCAGAAGGTGGCCTTTTAGGAGGAATGAACAGAGTCAGGTCAAAAACAGAACAGGTTAGTGTTCTTATGTTGGTCAGTAATCAGTTCAGGCCTTAAGTAGTCCCTGGAGTTTTACCCTGAGTAAGATAGAGAGATCCAATCTTAAAAAGAAAACAAAACAAAAAACTACCCCTAATTTAGCATTGTTTCCTTCAGTCACTGTGGTATGCTAGAAAATAAAGGTCTGGTAGACAAATCTTGCTCCCAAATTTTGAATCACAGACTGATGATAGAAGTTATCAATCAGCTCCTTTGCTAATTGCTATTTCAGACTCAAATCAGTTGCCACCCACCTCAGTCAGATCCTTCTATCTACAGTAATTAGCCTTACCAAAGGGACTGTAAAAGCAGAGTGGAATTAAAAACATACATTGCCTAATTAAGACCCAGATCAGCCTTCCAAGAAATGTTGTGATTTCTCATTGAATGAGATCTTGATTCATCTGGGAACAACAAAAATTCCCAGAATTCAGCTGGGTCTCATATTGATCCAGGCTGCCCACTAACAGTGCACAGTAAACAAACAAACAAAAAACTATTCTGGCAGTCTTTACCTTAACTGGCTTATTGGCATCAGTGTTGTCTCTGAATTTCTCTTGTACAGTTTCTGCAAGTTGACAGAGCAAGGCACCATTATCCAGTTTCTCCATAAATGTTTCTGCCGTTATCTCATTACCTGTAAGAAACAAAAAGAAAGGAAGGGAAATAAGGGCAGGAGAGTAGGTTTCAAGCTGGAAAGGATGTTTGAGATCATCTATTCTGCCCAATTCATTTTACAGAAGAGAAACAGAGGTCTACAGAGTTGTCATGGCTTGCTTGTCCGAGGTCTTCTAGGTGATAAACAGCAGTACCAGAATTTGAACCTCTGACTCTGAATCCAGCACTCTTCTGAGCACTGATTCTGCTGCTCCTAAACAACAGAGCTATGCAAACATGACTATCAGAATCATGAGAAACGCCACACTTCATGCGAGAGCAAAATTACTCCTTCATGCCAAAAAAAAATTATTAGATTTATGTTCTTGTTGGACAGCATGAATAGCCCCTTAAATGAAAGTCTATTCTTTCCCCAGTGTAGTTCTAATGCATAGCATGTTTGTTTTACACAAGCTTTTGTTATTGGCATCCTTCAAAGTGTGGAAAGATAATCAGAGTCATTATTTGATCATAGTCAAAGGTGATGAAAACCAGTAAGTTAAGTTATTAAGAACCGTTTTACCAGTGATGGTATAATTCAGTCGCATTGACTATTCACTCTAGTCCAAACAAACATGGTGGTCTGCACTTCTAGTCTCTGCTCCTGGAGCCAGGATGGAAAGCTGGTAGATTGTTTGAGCTCAAGAGCTCTGATCTGCCATGGGCTAAGCCCATGATGGGCCTACACTTAGTTCAGCACTAATACTATTAGCTCCTAGGAGCAGTCAGACATTAGGCTGCCTAAGGAAGAGTGAACTGACCAGGAGAAGGAAATGGATTAGGTCAAAGCATCTATATGGATCAGTAGTGTGCTTGGGGTCTGTGAGCAGCTGGCTAGTACCTAGACTCTCAGCCTCAGTTCTCTCACCTATAAAATAGGGATAATACCTGTAGTCCATACTTCACAGAGTTGTTGTGAGGCTGAAATGAGACCATATGTGGAAAGAGATTTACAAAGTACAACTTAAATTTTAAAATACCACACAAATTTTAGTTACCATTATTATTATCATATCTAGAATTGGTAGGCCACCATAATGTAGGACAAAGCCATACCTAGAAAGACAAGACATAAAAGTGTTTGGAATTTACTTTTATCAAAGAGTTACGGAGAATCACAGAACATCAGAGTTTGAGGGGACTCTAAGTCTTCTACTTCAATCAATATCTGATTAAAAGTTATATCTTAGGACATGGAATTTTAACATATTTTGGTCATGGAGTCCTTTGGCAGTTTGGTGAAACAATGCAGAAAATACAAAATAAACCAATTATAGTTATCAATTAAAAAAAAACCCAAAAAAACAAGGTCACAGACCCCAAGTTGAGCATCTTTGTTTTATGATATACCCCAAAAAGCACTTTTTCAGCCTTCACTTTAAGACTTCCAGCGAGAGAGAATCCATGACTTCCCAAGGCAGCCCATTCCACTTTGTGATCATTCTAATCACTGGGAAGATTATGCTTTCTGCTACTATTTTAAAGGCTTCCTGTGCCATGTATTAACTGTCAAAATACAGTCTTGTGGCAGACTCAGTTTGCCTTATTTTATTTCCCAGTCATCTGATATTAACAATCATCTCTTATTCTAGAAACTTTTAACATCTCCACCTCTTTCAATACTTCTATCAAGCAAGTTATCAGGTCCTATTTAGTTTTTCTTCAAAATATTCTGTGCTATCTTTCTATTTTCATTGACATTCCTATAGCATAAAACCCTCTTGATTCACGTATGGATTTAAGGCGTTCCTTCCTTCTGTTTTTCTTCCTTTTTACAGAACATTGTTAAATTAATTCTCTAAAATACCATTTCCACCATGCTGCCTCCTTCCTTAAAAACCATCAGTGACTCTTCATTTCTCATGGGTAAACATCAAGTTCTTCAGCCTGGTGTACCATCTGGAGCCTTTCCAATATTTCTTCCACTGCTCCATAGCATGTACCCTCCACTTCCTGTAAGGCCACTGTCCTCACTCTTTCTCTCTAAAATGCCTAGTTTGGTCCTGTCACCATGCATTGAATATTTCCCCCTACTTGGGATGCCCTCCCACATCATTAAAGCCAAGCTGGAACCCTATTTATTCCATACAGCCTTTGCCATTCATTTGAGGTTCTTACAACTGTGATGATATCTTCAATGCCTCACTTTCCCTCACCTCCCGTATACATATTCAATCAGTTGCTAAATCTTATCATTTATAGTTCCACATCTCTTACATCTACTCACTTCTCATAAAGCCACCACCCTAGCTTAGGTCCTAATCACCCCTCACCTGAACTCTTTGTCTCAGGTCTTTTTTCCATTACAGTTCATGTTCCACACAGCTGATAAAGTTATTTTCCTAAAGCACATATCTGATCATATTCTTCCCCTATTCAATAAACTCCTGTGACTCCCTATTGAGTCTAGGATGAAATATTATTTCACCTTCATCTTTTGTTTTAATTTATATTATGTATAAGTTTTATAATATGCATAATTGTAAACAAGGACCAATTTAAATAAGTAAATATATACTTCTACTTCTTCTTCTTCTTCTTCTTCTTCTTCTTCTTCTTCTTCTTCTTCTTCTCCTCCTCCTCCCCTCTTCCTCCTCTTCCTCTTCCTTCTCCTCCTCCTCCTCCCCTCTTCTTCCTCCCCCTCTTCCTCCTCTTCCTCTTCCTCCTCCTCCTTCTCTTTACTGATATGATAGCAGAAGATTTTAGAACTTTAGAGACCACCAGTCTAAGGTACAGAAATGTTAACATAGACATGTCTATGGTCAGATTGATTGGGTCAGAACCTAGATTTTCCTAAAACCAAGGCTAGCCTTCTACTCCAGAGACTGAACTGCCTTATGCACATTCTAGACAATTATAAATGCTTTTGTATGAATATATTCATTAAAAAAATTAATGGGGAAAAAGATAGTTAAGTTAGGTCCCCAAAATAAGTGAAATATTTTAGAAACTTCAGGACAACCTTGCTACCTTATTCCCAACAAGATGTAGCTATCTTTAATTCATAAGCTAATTTTTAGCAAATGAGAACAAGAATCAACCTGCTGAAACCTTCAAGGAGTAGATGCCCGACTGAAACAACAGACTGGGTAGTTTGGTTAAAATGAGATTCACTAAATCTGAGACATTTGGGCTGCATAAAAAAACTCCCCAAACCAACATCTGTTTGATGTGAGATGTTTTTTTTGGGGGGGTGATGTTGAACTTGGGAAATGGGAATCATTTTTATGCTTCATTTTCTCCACAAGATAGTTCACATTTTAGCCCCTCATGAGTATAATGACTTCTGCAGGTGGCCAGACATCAGTAGCTATGAGTGCTCACCACAGAGGTATCTAAGCAGACCTGCCATTACTTCAGAATATATGCAGTACAACTGGAGCCAGAAATGAAAGTAATAGCTTCAAGATACCAAAAAAAAAGTCAGCTAGCAATTTTTATGCCTTATTCTCCAGACTGGCCTATACTTTCTCATGCTAATAAGGAAAGTATTTTCCATTTTGTTTTTCTGACTCATGCCAACAGGTATTTTATATGTGTGTATGTATATATACATATGAACACACACAGATGTATATAACACATATATATATGTAAATGTGTGTGTATGTGTATATATACATATTACATGATAATATATTTTATATATATGTATATATATTTTATACACACACACACACACACACACATACACACACACACACATAATGGCAGAGTGGCCATTTCAATCAATTCTGTTTAAGTTTCTAGGCCAGTAATAACATCTCACTGTAGGGATTTCTGTTGCTACCCAGAAAAAGCAATTTGTCAAATTTATCATTGATGCAAAAATGTTCTCACCAATTACTATTCAACCATATTGCTCAAGCATTTTAAAGATTCCAGTGATAAAAAACAAGATGAATCCAATATATAAAACATACATGGAAACATCTTATGTACAAAATATCAATCTTTCTTTGCCAAAAATTATTCTAATTAAAACCAACATTCATTATGAATTTACTCCAAAGCCATAATTAGTACTTTTTGTATGTTATATCACAGCATTTTTCTTCATGCCGATTTTTATGAATGCTTGAAGAATGAGTTTACATTGAACATCTGTCTCTAATGAAAAATATATTAGGTGTCAGCTTTCAATTCTATGTATTTTATAGCTTTAAAAGGTGGGATTTCTTTGCTAAAACAGACACCCTGACACATTTTGTAGTTGAAATGCACTGACTGAAATAAATGTTCAGAAGCTAAGAAAAAAATCAGTATTTATATATGTATATATATACATACATATATATATATATATATATATATATATTGATATATGTATATAGTATCTGCATTTATATCTACACATACACACATCAAGGGTGGTGCTGACGCTCATGGGGTAAAATCCTACACCATGTGAAAGATTTTCCCTACTGCCATTTTTTTGACTGGGGTAGGTGTGAGGGGGGTGACTAGACATGAAATCAGAGTTCTGGAGTACAGACCTCCAGCAGATACCAACATCTTTATTACCCAGGAGATGAATTGGTTGACTGATCAATTAATTAAAGCCATTATCTCCAACCTCCCCCCCCTCCAGTGATTGAAGGCTTTGGCCTTCTGATTATTCCTCAAGCCATCTTTAATAGCTTGTTGTTTACAAAACAGAAACAAAGACTGGGACAAATCTGATTCAGTGTTGTTGCTGGAAAATGCTCCCTAATTTGTCAGAGCACATAGATGGGAAATCAATGTGTCCCTGAATTCTATTTTTTAATTTTTTTAGATGAGGCAGCTAGGTGGTGCTTGCTAGCTATGTCATTTAACCTCTATCTGCCTCAGTTTCTCAACTGTAAAACGAAGATGATAATAGCACCTACCTCACAGGGCTGCAGTGAGGATCAAATGAAATAATATTTGTGAAGCATCTGGAACATAGTGGGCAATTAAGAAATATGTATTTCCTTTTTTTTAAATAGCTTTCCTGGCCTGTATCCAAATTTTAATCCTTCCCAAAGTAATCATTTGCCATCACATGGACACAGATGACACATCACCATATATTTCAGAATGGTAATCTCCCATTCAATTTAATAAGCTAACTAAATAATTAATTTTGAAACATCGAGGAAAAAATGAAACAGGCTTTTCCCTCAGTCTATATTTGTTTGGTTGCCTCAACAAAATACACACAGAAATGTCAAAACAAAATATTTTCAAAGTAAATGCAAAGTAATTTCATAGCTGGGTGGGGGAGGGAGGAAAGGGTTACTGAGAAAACCTGCTATTGGTGGTAGCATTTAAACTGAAGTGTGGAAAGGTATTTTGAAACCAATTTTAAAGGCAGCTAAGTGGTACAGTGGTTAGACCTTTGAGCCTGTAGTCAAGAAGACTTGACTTTAAATCCTGTCTTAGATACTTATTAGCTGTGTGAACCTTGGTCAAGTCACTTAACCTTTATTTATGTGTTAGAGGGGAATAATGGTACCTACTTCCCCTGAGTTATTGTGATGGCCAAATGAGACCATGTTTGTAAAGCCTTTAGCACCGTGCCTGATGTTGTAGTAGCAGTTCAGTTGTTTCCTATTCTTTGTGACCCCATCTGGGGTTTTCTTGGCAAAGATACTGGAGTTATTTGTCATTTCCTTCTCCAGCTCATTTTATAGATGAAGAAACTGAGGCAAACAGAGGTTAAGTGACTTCCCAGGATCATAGAGCTAGTAAGTGTCTGGGACAGGATTTGAACTCAGGTCTTTCTGACACTAGGCCTGGTGTTCTAGCCACTGCATCCCCAGCTGCCTTCATAGGAATGGATAAGAATACTTGTTCATTCCTGTGAAGAAATAGCACATGCTCCATGGGCTTGCCCCATTATGAAAAAAAAAAGTTCATTTAACATTCAAGACAGGTAGAATTCCTATCAATCAACTGATCAGTACTTCATCTAAGTCGTTAAAGAAAAATGCTTGGACCCATGTTGATCCGATGACATGGAATTTGAACTCATGAAGATGAATCTTTCTGACTTCAAGCCTGGAATTCTATTCACTGTGCCACCTAGCTGCCCCACCTGACATAGTAGGCACTAAATAAAGGCTGGCTACTACTATTATTGTTATCATTATCATTTTTATTTTTATATGGGATAGAAAGAAAGAATGTCACCCATTTTACATTAGTATGTAGGACAGAACCATTGATTCCATAACCCAAACTATATGTCCTCAGGCTGATTTTCTGTAGTGTTCTTGCCAGAGTAAAAACTTAGCTGCCTAATAGGATCACAGACTTAAGGCAGGAAGGAACCTTAGAGGTCATCTAAACCTCATTTCACAGAGGGGGAAAATGAGGCATAGAGAAATCACTTGATTTGCCTAAGGTCAGCCAGATAGTGAATATCTGAAGTGCAATCTGACCCTAGGTTTTCATGGCTCCAAGCCCAATTCCTATCCACTCCATCATGGTGTCTCTCTTCTTCACAGGAGGTGAACCTAAACATCTAAATAGGGTTTATACCAAGCCTCTGAAGATGGCAGCCAGGCATATTTTGGCATTGAGGTATGAGCTCATTTATTAGGGAAGAATGGAGGGTTGTGGAAAAAGGCTGTTTGACCAGTGCTTTTGAGGGGGTGTACAAACTTCTCTCTCAAAGGATAAAAGAACAAAATGTGGTTCAACTGCTCATCTGAACTCATATCCTCCCCACATCAGAATAGTACCAGGGTGAAATTTTGAGAGTGCAAAAGCAGGAGACTATTCGTCAGCCCCAGAAATATTAAATATTTCTTTGTGTTGATATGGCCAACAGGTCAATTCCACTTGTGATTCACAGATTTCAGCTTGGTGTTTCTATTGGCAATAAAAAATAAAGGCTTTTCTTTAAACTCTTGAAATCCACTTAAGATGACATGTTTCCTAAGGAAATTTTATTGAGTATGTAAAGAACATTAGAAGTTTGAAGCCCAAGGAGCTGGGGAAGAGGCAATTAATAGCTTGAAATGATAGAGAAGGAATAAGCAAAACTCTGAAAACTCATTCAGATACCCATTATATTTGACCATATCAACAAAAAAAGACATTTAGTATTTTAAGAACTAAACTTAGAACAATTGAAATTCCTTCTTTGGTTGGGGTCAGGGCAGAGATGATGGTTTAGACAGGATTTTATCAATGTAGTGAACAATCCTCTGTGAATACAGATAAATGACTTGTCTGAAGCTTATAATTTTACAGCATTATCTAGGATAATTGGAAGCTACAATTGAAAGCTATTTTCCTAGGATTACCCAGCTAAGGTCTCATAAGCAGACTTGAATTCTGGTCTTCTGAAGATGTGGAACAGAGTTAAGGAAAAGTATTATATAAAATATCATTATCTATTTTCATTCAGAGAATATGCCTTTTCTATTATTTGTAGTACGTTATATATGTATGTTATGTTATATATGTATGTATATTATCTCATTTTTTCCTTGTGTATATGAGAGAGGAGGTTTATATCAGCTTTGTATGTCTTAGAATTTGAGATTTTCAAGAAGCCAGGACCCATATTTTTAAAGTAACCTCTATAATGCTTTCGAAGATCCTGGTGCCAAGATAACAGATCCTAAAACTGCATTATTTTGAGTGAACTCTGTTTTCTTAAGACTGTTTTGATGCTGTACAGACAACAGGTACTCAATTTGTATTAACTAATGGGATAGAGATTGGACCTGTGATTTCATTGATATGGGGAACTCTTTCTAGTATTGCAGGCAGGACACTTCTTTGCAACATACACAGTCTTAGAGATTCACCTAGAACATTGAATGGTTAAGTGACTTGCCCAGGGTCACACTGCCAATGTGTGTCAAGGTCAAACATGAATCTAAGAGTTCCTGGTTCCAAGGTCAGCTGTATGTCCTCTATGTCATGCTGCATGTCATTAATTAGTGATAATTATGAATAATTATATTTTCAATATAACAAGGGAAAAGGAAAAATCCAGGTTGTTATTTAAAGGAATCACAAATTTAGTGAGCTGTGTTCTTACAGGGCCTGTTTTTCTAACACATTTGTGAGTGTGAGTACGTGTGTGTGTGTGTGTGTGTGTGTGTGTGTGTGTGTGTATAAAACAACATTCTAGCTAGTGTATATCTGTTTTCTAAAATCTTTTAGTACCCAGCAAATTAGTAGAATGTAGCTCTATAAATACTGGCAAGATAACATGAGATAAAGAGTTAAGAATTTGGATTCAGAAGGTCTGGGCTCTAAACCTAGTTCTGAATATTATTTATTAGCTACATGATACTTTTGGAAAGTCAAATCATCGTCTTTTTTTCCATCCTTCTCTTCCTCCTCTTCCTCCTCCTCATCATCACTGACATACAGCCTTCTAAAGTTAACAAAGCACAACATCTCATCAGTCTTCTCAACAACACTGTCAGGTAGGTGTTAGCATTATCTCCTTTCTACAGGTGAAAAAAACTGAGACTTGGAGTTGTGAGATGACTTGCCTAGAGTCACACATCTAGTGGGTGTTAGAGGTTTAATCTGAATCCAACACTTGTCTAACTCCAAGTCCAATACTCCTTATGTCTCACTAAGTCTCTCTGAGTTGAACTTTCCTCATCTATAAAGTGGGGTTAACCCATGGAGCCATTATGAGATTCAAAAGCAGTAACAGAGAAGAGGTACTTAGTAAAGGTACTTCCAAGCACTATAGAAAAGTTGTTATTGTTGTTGTTGTTGTTGTGCGGGACCAATAGCTTAGTGACCTAATAGATACAAGCTCCTGAGGCTGCCAATATACCAAAAATGCTCTGGGAAAGTTATCAGTTATTATTGTTTTCAACCTTTACTACAAGAGGCTGATATTTAAGAAACTCTTTGATGTGTTGAAAGTCCTTAATAGAACAGTTAAGCAATAAGCTATTAAAACCAAAAGTTTCAGCAATGTTTGTTGCTCTTGTGCAGTGCCTTTTCAGTTGGGTCTGATTCTTCTTGACTCCATTTGGGGTTCTCTTGTCAGAGATCCTGGAGTGGTTTGCCATTTCCTTCTCCAGCTCATTTTACAAATGAGGAAACTGAAGCAAACAGGGTCAAGGTCTTGCTTTAAATAAGTGTCTGAGGCCAGATTTGAACTCTGGAAAAGGAGTCTTCTTAGGCCCAGCACTCTATCTACTGCATCAATCACCTCGCTGCCTTTCAACAACATAATTTTATGAATTTGTTGAACATCAGTAGGTAACGAGCAATTGACAGGTCAACACTGCCTTACAGCCTGTACTCTAGAATTAAAGCATGAAAGTAAAGTTTTTAAAATAATGCTTTATGTTTCTCAAGGCATACTAGAAAACAAAGATATGCATATTCAAACTGTAATAAACCAATGGATCTATGACCCAATCAATGCATTGGTTTTCTCCAAAAATGTAGATGGCAGCCTAATCGCTCCTGTCCTGCCCCATCCTCTGAGATTCTCCCTCATCTCCTCCCATAAGTGCTCCACAGAGAGCCCAGCCAACATGTTGAGGGCCTTCCTTCCTTTCTCTTGACATTAATGAGAATGCCAGTGGCTCATGGGCTATCCATCAGTTGTTCACTATTCTTGCCACATAACCAGTACACTTTCTTTTTTCTCATATTCTTTCTTTTATATTCATGTACAGACTCACATGCACATTATATGAGAGATTCCTATTACTTTTTTGCTTTCACTTCTGGAATTTTAAGTGAAATTTTTATGTAAAACCATCATAAAATATCAGTATGCAATGAGATTGAGGACAAGAAGAACTATGCGTGTCACAGCAGTATCTTAATAGCCATTTGTCTTTCTTTATTAGAAAGCAAACTCCTTGACTGTGAGGAGTATGTTCCATCTGTAAGAACCCTAGTTAAATGCCATGAACATATGAGTCACTGGTAAATATTAGAGGAAGATGATTTACAATCTGATCTCACCATAAACTACACTCAGTCTGCTACTCTTTAGAAGAAAAATGCTCAGGCCAAAATGGTGGGCCAATCAAATGAGATTGCATTTGTCACTACTAAATCTGAAGTCCTACCCACGGTTTTAAAAAAAAATTAACTATCTACATAATGGATTAAAGGAGGGTTGTATAGGCCAGTGGTATCAAAGACACAGACCATGGACCACATGCAGCCCACAACACTCCTGAATGTGGCCTGAATCAGATTAAAATGTAGCTCCTATCTGATTTTAATGTGTTGACATATTAATAAAAAAAGAAACACATAAACACATGTGTTTTTTTAAGTCAAAATGTGGCGCATGGCGATCCTTACGTTTGGTTTAGCAGCCACTGTTTCTATTTGAGGTTGATACCACTGCTCTAGGCAAAAGTTTGTGTAAAAAATGATTTGAGGTTTTGATGGACTATACACTCAATGAGAAATGATAGTGTGACTTGATTGTCCAAAAAAAATAAATCTTTTATTAGAAGCATAGCATCTAGAAGGAGGGAGATGACAGATCACCCACCATCTTTTCCCCTTGCCAGGTCACATTTAGACTCAAACTAATCTGTTATCTCATCAATTCCAGACTCCTGTTAATGTTTGCCTGCCTGACTCTTATCCATGTAAGCTCAAAAGTGTCACCTTCTAAGGTCCACCCAATGTGCTGGAGGCTATCCTGACATCACAAGGCTACCAAAGGAGCTCTCTGATTGTTCAGCTGCCATCTCTCATTCTTGCCACCTGATCAGCCCATCTCCTCTTCTTATACTATCGTTCTTTGCTTTGATATTCTTTGCTCCTATTCTCTGACATTCCACAGTGTTTCTATGTTACATCCCACTTGCATCTGCCATGTGACTTTCCATTTCTCTCTGTGTGATAGTCATCACTAGTTCTTTAAAAGCACTAGAGCTCCACCTCTAGCAAGCAGATGGCCACATCGGTAAAATTTTAATATTAAAAAGATGGGTATGGAAGCTAGTGACTTTATGAGAAATCAAGACATTTTAAAACAAAACCAAAAGAATAAAAAAAATGGAAGACAATGTGAAATATTTCATTGGAAAAACAACTGACCTGAAAAATAGATCTAGGAGAGATAACTTAAAAATTATTGGACTATCTGAAAGCCATGATCAAAAAAAGAGCCTAGACATCATCTTTCAAGAAATTATCAAGGAAAATGGCCCTGATATTCTAGAACCAGAGGAAAATAGAAATGAAAGAATCCACTGATCCTCCTGAAAGAGATCCCCAAAGGAAAATTCCTAGGAATATTGTAGCCAAATTCTAGAGTTCCCAGGTCAAGGAGAAAATATTGCAAGCAGCTAGACAGAAACAATTCAAGTATTGTGGAAATACAATCAGGCTAACACAAGATTTAGCAGCTTCTACATTAAGGGACCACAAGGCTTGGAATATAATATTCCAGAGGTCAAAGGAGATAGGATTACAGCCAAGAATCACCTACCCAGCAAAACTGAATATAATCCTTCAGGGGAAAAAATCCTTCAGGGCACATTCAGTGAAATAGAGGACTTTCAAGCATTCTTGATGAAAAGACCATAGATGAATAGATAATTTGACTTTCAAATACAAGACTCAAGAGAAGCATGAAGAGGTAAACAGGAAAGAGAAATCTTTAGGGACTTATTAAGATTGAACTGTTTACATTCCTATGTGGAAAGATGATATTTGTAACTAATGAGACTTTTGTTAGTATTAGGGTAGTTGGAGGGAAAAATTAGATAGATAGATAGATAGATAGATAGATAGATAGATAGAGCACAGGGTGAGTTGATGATGAAGAGGTGACATCTGGAGAATAAAATTAAGGGGTGAGAGAGGATTATATGGGGAGAAGGAGAAAGGGAGAGGTAGAATGGGGTAAATTATCTCACATTAAACAGACAAGAAAAGGCTTTTACAGTGGAGGGGAAGTGGGGGAAGGTGAGAGGGAATGAGTGAATATTATTCTCATTGGATTTGGCTTAAGAAGGGAATACCATACATATTCAGTTGGGTGTGGAAATCTATCTTATCCCACAGGAAAATAGGGGGGAGGAAGGGGACAAGGGGGGGGAATGATAAAGGAGAGGGCAGATTGGCAGAGGGGGTAATCAGAAGCAAAAACCCTTCTGAGGAGGGCCAGGGTCAAAAGAGAGAATAGAATAAACACAGGGGGTAGGATAGGATGAAGAGAAACATAGTTAGTTTTCCACAACAGGGCTATTTTGGAAGTGTTTTGCATTACTATACATGCATAACCTGTATCAAGTTGCTTGCCTTCTCAATAAGGGTAGGCGGGGAGAGAGGAAGGGAGAAAATTTGGAATCCAAAGTTTTAAAAACAAATGTTAAAAATTATTTTCACATGTAACAGGCAATGGGATATAGAAATCTATCCTGCCCTACAGGAAAATAAAAGGGGATAAAAGAAAGGGGGGAGAAAGAAAGGAGGCCAGATTAGGGGAAGGGGTATTCAGAATGCATGCCATCTTGGGGTGGGGGAGGGTTAGGTGGGGAGAAAATTTGGAACTCAAAATCTAATGGAAGTGAATGTTAAAAACTAAAAATAAATTAATAAGAAAAAATGGGCCTTTGTATGGGAAGTTTGCTGTTAGTAAATAAGCTTTGCAAATTGCTAACATGGAGACTTTTCTGTAGGTTTCACATTTTAGTAGGACAAAATTGTTAAGGTAGAGAGTTAAAATGGCCGGGCAATTTTTTCAAAACTTGAAAGATGACACAGCTTCCTGACAAGTGATTAATGTATGTTGTTTGTGCACATCAAAGATTACTCTCCCTTATTATGTAAAACATCAAGGGATTCAAGATGAAAGTTTTAACCTAACCTAAGAACAGAAATTTCAGAGTTAATAGTCCAATACATTGCCATGAAAAATACCATTTGCAGGGCAGACAGGAAACAGGTCAGCCAGATTGGAGATGCCATTAGTCTATTAATTATCTTTGCATTATTAATAAAAAATAAGATAATAAAATCAGAATGCCTTGTAAAAATTGATAAGGCAGATGACATTCAGGAAAGAATGAACAGGATGGTGGAGAGGACCATACCATACAAAGAACTGGTTGAAAGAAGAATTGGGCATCTTTGATCTCAAGAAGAGGAGACTTAGGTGGGGGCACAGTAGAGGCATGAAGGGCTATCATTTTCTGCTTGGCCCTAGAGGACAACACCAAGAAAAACAGGTGGAATTTGAGGAGAGGTAGAATTTGTCTTGACATAAAGGAAAAAAATTTCTTTAACAGTTAGAACCATCCAAAAAAAAAAAAACCCAAAGGGGCAGCTAGGTGGCACAGTGGATGGAGCACTGGCCCTGGATTCAGGAGGACCTGAGTTCAGATTCGGCCTCAGACACATAACACTTATTAGCTGTGTGACCCTGGGCAAGTCACTTGACCCGATTGCCTAACCAAAAAAAAAAAAAAACAGTTAGAACCATCCAAAGGTAGAATTAGCTGCCTCAGCGGTAATGGGTTTGATTGTTTGATCATTGCTTGATCTCAAGCAGTGGCAAGATAAGCAATGTATAGGTCTGTCACAGAAGGGATTCCAGTCTGGATAAGGGCTGTACTAGATGGCTTCTGTAGTCTCTTCTAACTCAGCATTTTCCAAGATGCCTGTTTCCTTTAAACAGTTAATTTATCCAGATGGTATTTTACTACCTAGACATACAATATTTCAGTCTGTCTAGGTAACAACTAGCTTAATAAATGTTCACTGGACAATTGAATGAAAACCAGAAATGGGCATGTGTTATTGCTGCCTTTTAATTCTGGGCACAGGAATCGATTATTACTCACTTTTATTGACTTGTGATGCTAGTCATATAATGGTTGGAAATTTTGCATTACATATATGCCATATGTGCCATGCATGTGAATAATAAGACATTACCATGGCCTAGTAAAATCTAATTTTCTCCTCTCTCCAAGGATTACTAGTTAGCCAAATCATTGGGATAAAAAATGAGCATTTGGAGAACCCGAACTCCTCAACTGTTATTTTAGAAGTGGGATCAGAAGTGTCTGGACTGAGAACATACATGCAATATTCTCTTTAAAAGCCATAAAATGGAAAGAAAAAAGGGGGTGGGGTGATAGTTTGCTTAAGTCAACTTTTACTCTAAAATGAGCAGAAAGGCTTTCCATATGCAGAATCCCATTGCATAGAGCCTTAAGCTCTTTCTCTAACAGTAAAACCTCTTCAAAGCTTTTCATTCTAATTCCTATATTTCTACCTTCCTGCATCCCCCCATTTCCCCTTCCCAATGAAAATCACAGAATCTTCTAAAATGAGAGCATCTGCTATAAAAGTATCAGGGCATCTCTCATTTTTTCTAGGGTAGTTAAAAAGCAAGATAACTTATATCTAGGAAGAAACCTCCCTACCAGAAAATGATAAAAATTCCTTTAACATGATGTAAATTCTAGTTGCTATGAATTTGCCACAAGACATTCCTCTGAAATACAACCAATGTTAAATTCTTCTGTTAAAGAAATATTTCCCCCATGTCAATCATATGGATTTCTCCTCTTCTCCCTTTGTGCCACAATAAAATGTCTTATCCTCTCCCCAGAATTCTTTGAATCCTTATATTATGCCAAGTTTTCCAAACCTCCATAAAGAAATCTGCCTGGAATTTACAGCCTACCTACTTCAGATGAACTTGAATCAACCTTGAGCTGCTGCTTCTCTGTCTCTCTGGATTCTCAGAGGATCACATTCCTAAGAGAGCTGAAGAAGCATGAATCACATCGATCTTTAAGCTACCAGGAGTGTCTCCCTGAATGTCCCAGTCACACATAAAATTCATGTGCAATCATGGGGGAGAGAAATCATTCCTATATCATCCCAAAAGGAAAGCCACTCATCACATAGATCTATTCCTCAGCCTTTTAAAGATAGCCTAGTATAATGAATAGAGGGCCAGCCTATAAGACAGAAGTACTTGAGCTCAGGTCTTGCCTCTGATACGTAGTGTGTGACCAGAGGAAATGACTTAACTTTGCACCATTCCAAGCAATTCTTTAGAACTATGTCACCAGGGAGTTGCCAGTCTCCATCAAGGGACTGGAGTCCATCCATTCAATGGAGTTTCTACATTAGGAATGCCTTGGACAAATGAAATCAAAGGTCTGGATCTGCCCCATTTTTCCCATGGAAGTTTTTCGACGTACTCAACACCACAAGTACACAACTCCTAACTCACTGAATCACATAATTTTTTTAAAAGTTGGGTAACATCATAGGTCACAGACCTTAGAATATATGAATCCCCTAGCCAAACTCCAACATTTGGTAAATAAGGAAGTTGAGAATTAGTGGGAATGCCAGTTAATAACAGATCTGGGATTTCTGACTCTTAGACCAGTATTCTGAACTATGCAGCTTCATGATCTATTCTGATGTTAGAATTACTATGCTCATGATGGTCTCCTCATACTTTCAAAATGCCCACACTTACCAACAAAATCTTCCCTTAATTGTAAAGAAACAATAATAACGATAGATCATATTTATATAGCACTTCAGGATTTTCAGAGAATTTTGCATACATTATCTCCTTTGAACTTCCAAACAACCCCATAAAGAAAATGCTTTAATAATTCTCATTTTACAGATGAGAAAAGTGAAACTTAGAGTAGTCCAATGATTTGCACATAGTACCAAAGCTTGTAAGTGACTGAGGCAGTATTTGAGCCCAGGTCTTTTTGACTTCAAGTCCAGGACTCAATCTACTACCATGTTGCACATTCTCTTTAAGGAAGCTAGTAAAGACTCCAGGTCACAGGTTTTATGGCTGGAGCTAAGTAATCTAGCCAGCAATGAGTTCAAGGAGGATTATTCTAGTGGGCAGCAGGTTTGCTTAGCTAGATAGGGAAGGAAACAATATAATTTCGACAGGTGCATGAAGGATAAAGCCAGTCCCAAGATGCTAATAAATTGTTAGTATAAAAGCTTGAACAAAGAAACTATAAAGTACTTAGTAGAAAACAGAAAGAGGAAAACTCCCCCCTCTGCTTAGATTCACCTCAATGGGAGAAATTAGAAGGCAATGTTGTTTAAGAGCCCCAAAATGATGTGAGCATTTCAGGACAATGAAAAAACAGTGATGGCATCAATGCTAGTGGAAATAACACTGGATTTGGAGTCAGATGATCTGGGTTCTGACACCAATAACACCAGTTGCTACCTGGGCAATGTTGGGCAAAATCTTTCCGCTCTCTAGGCCTCAGTTTCTTCATCTGTAAAATGAGGGAGGTAGACGATGATATTTTTTTTAGGCAATTTGGGTTAAGTGACTTGCCCAGGGTCACACAGCTAGTAAGTGTCAAGTGTTTGGTCTGAGGCTGGATCTGAACTGAGGTCCTCCAGACTTCAGGGCCGGTGATCTATCCACTGCGCCGCCTAGCTGCCCCAACAATGATTTTTAAAGTCCCTTCCATCTCTAACTCAATGACCATTACAAAAAGGAGGGGGGAAAGAGCAAGAAAGGAGGACAGGAGAGATTTAGGGCTATGCCAAGAGCACCTATAAGTCTTCTGAATATGTCTCTTCAGCAAAGACGTTATAGAAATTTTATATCACATAAGTTCCTCCTCCAGTAAGGGACCTCATCCAGTTCTTAAATTAGTTTTAATATTTGTGAAAAGCTTTCGGTAGGATTAGTGTTACAATAGGATCATGAGATTCATAGGTTTAGAATTAGGAGGGTCTTTAAAGGTTATCTAGTCATGAGATATACAAATTTAGAGATATCTCCACTATAAATGTTCATATGGACTATTTGTGCCTGACCTGTGGCAGAGCCTTCCAAACTTGTGTTGGTCTGATCCGCCATAGTCAAATACACTGTTCCTTGATCCCAACAGTGACATCACTTTGGTCCTCTTTGAGCACAAACAACACCACCAGTCCAACCTTCTCATTTTACAACTTAGGAAGCTGAGTGCTAGGAAAGGAAAGGTTGCCTAGGCAATAAGTGACGGAGCCAGGATTTGAACCCAGGTCCTATGATTGCAACTTCCCCATTCTTTCAACTGCACCATAGCAGATCACTAGGGTGTGAGGATGATTCCACTACAAGGCTTGCAAAGCTCTTCACATACAGAGACATTTTATCCTCATAACAATCCTATGTGGTAGATAGGGATAGCTACTGAACCTGTGATTTCACTGGTCCAAGGAGCTCCCAGTGAAGAAGTCCCTCTACCAAAATAAGTTGCAATTTACAGTCCTAGAGAACTGCCCAGATCACTAAGAGGTGAAGTAATTTGCCTAAGATGGCATAGCCACTAAGTGTTAGAGGTGGAATATAAACTAAGCCTTCCCAGCCAGGAGGCCAGCTCTCTGCTTACTCTGACATACTACCTCTGAGTGTACAGGCATTATTATCCCTGCTTTTACAGATAAGGAAACTGAAGCTCAGAATTATTGGCTTATCCATGACCCGGCAGCTCATAAATGTCATACGTGAGATTTGAACCTGGATCTACTTGACTTTAAGTACAAAAATAGCATCTCACTAACTGGCCCTTCAAAATAAGTTAATGGGAAAAAATTTGCCAGTTAATTCTGCTTAGTTCTCCTTACATTCTTTTTAAGTTTTAATAAAGATAATTGGTTTTTTTGAAGTTTTATTTCTCATCATTTTAGGAGAAAATATAGTGAACAGAGTTCCAGACTTGGAATCAAGAACGGTTCAAATCCTGCTTTATACACTTTACTGTATGACTCTAGACAAATCACTTCCTCTTTCTTAGCCTTGATACTTTTAACTATAAAATTTGGATAATAAAAGCAGATAGCATTTGAATAGATTGGCAAAATTCTTAACATATTTTATTTATGTTTACATATTTTATTTTATTTATATTCTTTACATACCCTCACAACAAAGAGGTATGTGCTATTATTTTCCACATTTTACAGATAAGGAAACTGATGCAGACAGAGGTCAAATGACTTGCCCAGGAAGACTTGCCCAGCTAGTAACTATCTGAGTCTAGATTTGACCCAGGTCTTCCTGACTCCAGGTTAACTTATAGCACTTACCTCACAAGGTCATTGTCAGGACCTAATGAGATGAGGTATATCAAGTGCTTTGTGAACTTAAAGCACAATGTAAACGTCAGTCATTACTATTACTATTTAAACACTTTACAACTATAAAGTATTTTATGATTTACAAAGCCACGTACCCATATAATAAAAACATTGTGTATATTCTAATCCGCATTTTGAAAATTGGAAAGTGACCTTGCTAAGATCCCCAAACTATAAAGAACTGAAAATTCAGGCTTACTCACTTTGACACAAATCTTTCCAGTAGCCAATGAACCTGGATCATTAGGAAAATTCTCACAGTCTTTTAACTTTTTAAACAATATCAAAATTACCAATCAAATAAATCATTTTCCTTGAGGTATGGAAGTGGAAAGGTGTGGGAAGATCAAACAAGCTGTTTGGCTTTATGTAAAATAAAACAATCCATTTTTCTTGAGCTTTTCCACTTTATAACCCAATGTATTGGTGTCATGAAGAAATAGACTATAGGAGACCTTGGGAAAGTCATTGAAATTTTCCACAGGCTTCAGATTTCACTGACATAAAACAGAAATAAGATCAGCTTATCGTCCCATGGTTTTGTCACATGCTCATGTGAAAGGAGCTGTAGATTAAACAAACAAACAAACAAACCCCTTTCTGACACAAAATCAGATCTTAAAACCTTACCTAATAGGTTTGTCAACCACAAGGCAAGATCTTCTTTCATCGGCAACAAATTAGCTTCATGTCTGCTGGCCAGCCACTGACTGTACTGATGCATATCTGAGAGTCCTGGGCCGCTGCGTACTTTTGGGCTCAGGGCTGTACACATCATTTATCTGGTTGCAATACCTGTTTGAGAAACAAAACAGTTGGAGTTGATTATAAAAAGTCTTACATTTGATTTCTGACAAATGTAAGTGGTGACAAGCTGAGGCTCCTGATATAATCATTGACCTTATTCATGGATGCTTTGATGACAGAGAGTCTGATTAATCATTAAGCCACATGTTGTACCATTTTTCTTTTATCTGAGTTCTCTTCTGTTCACACTCACTCAGTCTACTGACCATATCATTAGGAAACAGCCCAAACCAAGGTCAAATATGAAACTCAAACTAGGTTATAAGCTGGGGTTAAAACAGTACATTTAGTTGAATTTAAAATATCTGATAAACACAGTTTCCTCCTCTTAGTATCCATACTGAGTGGTAGATAGTGGGTACAGAATGTCACATACATTGTCAAATATGATAATGTTCGTGGTCAGTTTTACTTAACTGGTTTTCTTTCAAAGGAGACGTCAGTCATAGCAGGCAAAATATTCTATATTTTTAAAAAATCAATAAAGCTTTTTCTCTTTAAAAGCTATGATAATATTTTTGCTAAATTAAACATAGTAAAACATTGTTACATATAGAAATATACACAATTTAATTCAAATTTGCTTTTAGAATAGAAGTTGGAAGTGGACAGCTTTGGAAATCAATAACATTAATACAGTATGTTTATACTTCATATCATATAATTTATGATTCAGAAATCCTCATCCTCTTTCAAATATTTGTTCCTCGTAGAAAGCTATTTACAATAATCAGTAACTGCTAACGAAATTTTAATTTACAATGGTTAATGAGGACAACTAACCTGAATATAAAAGCATTATTCTTTAGCTTTGACCACAGGATTTTTTTAAGGGGATTTCACTACCTTCTTTCTATGTGATTATCCTGTTCCTTTATTATACACTTTTAGTGGAGGAGGTGGAATTATAAGGAAAGGAGTGACAACGAAAGGTATGGATGAGAAGAAAAGGACACTTTAAAAAGGATTTTTAACTGTAGCAATGATTGGTTTGGTTTTTTTAAGATAAAAATAAGACTCCTTAGAAGTTACAGCTTCTGTAACCATATGTAAATCACAAGCAAATGTGCTTTCAGTTCTAATTACTTCATATAGCTGCATCTGACTTTCAGGAAAAAAATGTCAGCATGGACATTTGATGGAAAGGGCCAATACACCAAAAAAGAATGGATGTGTCATCTCACTAAACCCATCAACACCTTGTATTTGTAAAACAAAAGCAAGTTTCATTTTCTTCTGTCCCTTGGGAATGGGTTTCCTAGACTCACCCCCCCCCAAAGGAAATTATTTAAGTTTCTTCAAACATTAAGAATTTGACTTTAAACTTAATGTATTTATACATGCATTAGACATGGGAAATGAGACTGAAGAATTAGTTATAGAGCAGCCAAAGCTTTAAACTCAACAAGTTCACTAATTGTTCCAATTAGGAGTAAAGGACTCTATTCTTTGGTCAACTCATGGGCTGCTAATGAATCAGGCAACAAAAATGAATGTGTTCACAGAAGACAAGATGGCAAAATGACTGATTATATTTAGCATATTATGGAATTGTCAGGTATTTGTCAATTTTGAGGAATATTTTAAGAATACCTTAATGAACCAAAATTCAAATGTTCATTCCAATCACTAGTGCTTTGGACTGAATTCCTTTTTTTCCCCTCAGTTAATCTGAAACACAAATCCATACATCCACATTCCCCTCACTCTTTTTGCCTACCTAAATGTATACCTTTGAAAATTCTCTTTAAAAGAAAACATTTAAATCTGTAGATTTAGTCTTTCCAGTGACTATGAAAATGTTACTCTTTCCCTAATATTTAATTTTTACATTAGAACTGACTTTGGGGAAGAGAAGGCAATATTTAGCAGATCTCCCGCAGTGGGTGGATGGGGAGCAAACAATGAAAGTACAGCCTAATCCCCTGTATATTTGTATTTTATATATTCTTTGAAATTCTTTGGTATTCTTATAGAAACCTCTATCTCCTTACCAGGTAGAAAAGAGAAGGGGCCAGGAGCCGGGGTAAAGAGTTAGGGGGGAATAAAAAAGGGACCAGTGCTCAAGTTTTGAAATTTCCTTGAAGGTGATAAATCCCCCTTAAAATTTTCATACCTTTTGGCTGCCAAGGTCATAGAGCTGCTGAAATGTTTTGTAATCTGTCTGGCCATATGTTACCAAGTTGTCAGAAGAGGGAGCCGAGTTTCTCGTTGTTTATAGCTTCTGCAGCTCATAATGACATTATTCATATAAAGTGCTACAGCCTCTCCTTAAACTCAGTGATTAAATACTAGAAACCTAAAACACTTGCCCCAGTTCTTTTCATAAAATATTAGTCATCCAGAAGGCAACACTTCCCGGGGGGGGGGGGAGAGAACCCACCCTCCAAATGCTTGCTTAAAGTTCCTATAGGCTAACTTCCTCAATTAAACATCTAAGCAATAATACATTTAGCACATGACTCACACATTTAAATAACTGATTGAAAACTTTAAAAGGTTACCTCTAAAATGTCTTTCTTCTTAAGAAACAATCTCTCCCACTACTTTCCTGAAAGTGAGATGTGGTGGTTCAGTAACTCTACCTAGGCCCTATTATGGATGCCCCAACTCACATTCATGCAGCACCGTCCTATTTTGCACTCTTTTTTTAAGCAAGAAGACGGCTTTGATTCTTAGGCTCATTGTCTAGCCCAGAATTCAGCCCAGGATAGTTTACAGTGCACCTAACGGCATGTAACAGTTTCCAACCAGCCAGAGGGATACATTTCTACCCCCTTCATCCCAGGAAACAGAGTGTTTCTTATGTTCCTGTACAGTGGCACCTTTATTTGTCAGGCAGCTTGGATGGTGCTTCGCCAATAATGTAATTCAAACTATCTTATAATGTTTGCAAATGATCGCTGTGTAGAAACAATAAGAGTAATTTAGCATTTTTTGGTGTGTGCCAATAGACTGTCTTTTTGATGGACTTAATTAGCTACTGGGATAGAAAAACTAGAAGGACCCAACAGGGAGGGAGGTGGGACTCAGTGGATGAGTAATATAATAGTGAAGTTATCCAATTCAACTCGCCTAGAAACATAAGCATCTAAAATCGCTGCCTGCTTGGATGTCTCCCCTGCCTAGAATCCCTTATGAAATGAATGAGAGGTATCAATTCAGCTTCACCTATCCTTGTGTTCACATCTCCAGGAACATTACCAGTTGTCTTGGTATGACTTAGTAGCATCGTTGGAAATCGCCTATGGGCTCTGTGAGTTTAGACTCAGAAGAGGGATGAATAAGGAAAATGGAATGGAACCAGTTGACCCGGTCAAAATCAGAGAAAATTGATAACATCTACACTGTAGCACCCAGATGATTAAAAACGTAAAAGGAATTGAAATTGCTTGTGCTAATGGAGAAATGCTCTGAATATGTGGAAATTTGATAGATTTAGGTATGAAAACATTAAGTTCTATGTAAGTAGGGGAAATTTCAACTACATTTTTCTTAGGCATTGGAATATTTTTTTTCCCATGGGACCATGGATCTAGAAGAGGCAGAGAGAAGGTAGCATGTAGAGATCTAGCCTCAAAGTCAGAAAGACCTAGATTCAGGACTCACTTCTGACACCCACATAGGCTATTTGACTCTGACACCACTAAAATCCCAGGGTCAGTCCCTGTCCTCTATCCCTTAGAACTAGAACTGGAAAGGGCTTTAGCAATCTAGCTCAATCTGTTACTTTATAAATGAAAGACCTGAGGTCCAGAAAGAAATAACTTACTTTCAAATAAGTCACACAAGTCGCAAGTAGCAAAGATGGGATTTAAACCCAGATTCTCTGCATTCTAATGTGCTGCCTCATAGATTACCAAGAAAATGTATGTAAGTTTAAAAGATCCTTAGAACGGAAATTGGAAGAAGTGGGGAATAAATGGCTTCTTGCTCCTGCCAGCTCTGATTCTGATATTATGGGGGCTGCATCTGCCCTTTTGACAAACAGAGGACTAGATCCCTGGGACTGTTAATTTATTGAAAACTTCACTTTATAAAGAGAAAAAGAACAGTAAACCAAATAAAAAATTCTTCTGAATGTTCAATCTAAGGTCTTTCTCCTTTCATGGTTAAGAATAATAATTAAGATGACACTTGAACCAAGACCAGGGCAAATGAAGAAGCTAATGATCCAATGACTGACATGTTTAAAGTATCAGTCCAGTCTACTAATGCTCTGGGATCCCTGATTTTGTAGGCAGAGGATATCTCAATAATGAGAACTGTAAATAAACAGCTTTTTTTTTAAAGATGTCTAAAGATCTATTAATTGACCAAAAGTGCATACTATTCAACTTTGGTGGATCCCAAACTCATAGAATATTAGTACTGGATCAGTCTCTGACGTTGAACACAACATGTTGAAAGAAATAGCATATTACTGAGTGACAGATAACCTGAGAATGGAAGAAAAAAAATAAGGCTATCATTCCAGTCTGATGTGAGAACACTCCAGGTGTCTCAGTACAGTGCTTTCTTAACCACAGTCAGATTTCTATTATTTTTATTTTTTAACTTCATTGTAAAATAAAATAGAAATATTCTTTTTTCTTTCCAATTACCATTTGGACTAGTCATGTAACATCCTTGGGCATTAGTTTTCTAATCAGAGAATAATACCAGATGGACTCTAAAATCTATCCCACGTCTATATCTGTGATTGATTTATGAGGTCAAAAACAACAAAACAATCAATGTAAATCCCAAATGCTTTATACACAAGGTGAGAAAGGTCCTTCAATGGTAGGCTGAAAGATTGGTTTGGAACAGATAGGAGTTTCAGATTGTTTTATTTTCAAAAAATTTTTTTTTAAAATTGGAATCAGAAGATACCTTGGCAGCCATCTAGTCCAACCCACCCATACTTGCACAGGAGTCCCCTTGACAACATTTGCAAATGATCACTCTGTAGAAACAATTAAGAGTAATTTAGCATCCATGCATGTGCATGCATGCATGCATACGTGAGCATCTAGACTGTTTTATGGACTTAACCATTGGAATAAAAATACAAGAGGGATACAACAGGGAGGGAGGTGGGGGTCAGTGGATGATCAATATAATAGTGGAGTTAGCCAAGAATGAAAATAGTTCAAATGATCAAAATCAGAGTTTAGATGAACTGAAATTATCTGAAGATCTTAAATGATCATCCAGCTTAAAGATCTTTAATGAAGGGTAACCAACCACCTCCTGTTTCTCTTCAAGATAGTGCTAATAAATACAGCAATTTTTCCTTAGATAAAGCCTAGATTTTGCTTCTTATACCCATTGTTGCTGGTTCTGCCCTCTGGTGCTAAATAGAACAAAAAATCCTTTTGGGTAGCTAAATGGTGCAAAGGATAGTGGGCCAGGCCCAGAGTCAAGAAGACTCATCTTTGTGAGCTCAAATCCAACTCAGACACTTTCTATCTGTGTGACTCTGGGCAAGTCACTTAACCATGTTTGCATAAGCTGGAGAAGGAAAGGGCAAACCACTCCAGTACCTTCACCAAGAAAACCCCAAATGGGGTTACAAAAAAAATCAGACACTACTGAACAAGCCTTCTTTACTTGACAACTCTGAAAATACTTGGTGACTGTCCTCATGTCTACATTAGGTTCCAGAGAAGATGTTTCTTTTAATAAAGCTGCAGATTGCATATTTTAAATAAAACATGCTGTTATTTAAGAAGTGAACCTAAAAGAATCTAACTGTGAAATGAAGGGTATGTTTCTCAGTGTTGTTGCTACAGTAGTAAACTGTGAGAGTGGTAGATTATTCTTCCCAATTAGTTCAATTACTGCTAAAACCCCCAATATTTGGTGCTCCTCACTTGGAGAACCAGTTAACTGTGCTCTCTGATGTTATAAACTATACCTCAAAACCTCACAACTTACCTTCTTGATGTGCCCCATGGGCTATAAGAAAGAAAAAGCCGAGCAATGTGGATAGCTCACCAGCATCTCTCACCCCAATGGGGGAGGGGAGGCTTAAAGCACATAGGTTAATGGCACTATCTTCAGAGGTGAAGGACAAAATCATTTCCTAAGAGTGAGAATCCGGAAATACTATCATTGTATCACTTAAATTATCCCCTACTAGGAAACAACAACAACAATAACAACAACAACAACAAGGACTTTTATTACATGAACGTTTTGGTGATTTGATTCATGTGAGAGATTGATTCTCAAAAATCTAAATATGACTTTAAAGCTCTATATTTTCTAAGCATTTTTACCAAGAAAAATTCAATGTCTCAAGGTCCAACAAAAATATACTATACAAAGTTACGCCAAAAAAGTAAATGTTTCTGAACCAATTTCTGTCCATAAATGAATTTTTTAAAAATTAAGAACCATGCATAAATTTGTCAAATGTACATATGTATTTACATATGTATATAAAATACACAGACAATATAAGTTGATCTGTGAAATACATAGACAATATGACAAATCATGAATATCTTATGATGTCATAGAATCAAGAGCAGAGAAAGACTTTAGAAAACAGCTCTTTCCCCTCTCTAACTTCCCCAACTTCCTAACATCTGAGGGCCCGATAAAGTCACACAGCTATGGTACCTAAAAGCTGGCACTACATCTCAAACTCTTAATTTCCGACTTTACTCTCTACATCACACTTATCTCATGATCTGTTTTTTACACTGCTAATACTGTATATTGTAGACTCCCATATTTTATAACTAACCATGATTTCAATTAGAGAAATATGGTTTTACTATAGCCAAAGGCAAGGGTCATATACTCCTTACCCTCCAATATGACAAATAAATAAAAGGTAGGGATGAGATTTCATGTCTAACATTACAAGGGAGTCCAGTTGCTTACTAATTGGTCCATGGTCCCAACAAAGTGTGCCAATTTAGCACAGCTTTCTGAACTCTGAACCAAATTAGCTCTGATCATAGAGTTCAAGTCAAAAGTGGGAAATTGCCTTTGAAAGCAATTAATCAATCAGAATTTTTAAGGACTTAGATCACAGTATGATCTTGGCCGATAAAGTAAACCCTAATTCAAAAGAAGCCTTTGTTTATTATGAATAAAAGTTGAGACAAAATATGTGCTAGACTTAAAACATACTATAGTTAAATTAGTTCATTATAATAACTATTATATATTGATACGAAAGTACCTTTAGAACCTTGGTTCAAAGCCAGAATACACACACACACACAGACACACACAGAGACAGACAGACAGACAGATAGATAGATAGATAGATAGATAGATAGATAGATAGATAGATAGATAGATAGATAGATAGATGTAGATATCAATCAGAAACTTCAGGGAGATGGTATTCATTCATAAACTCCCAGGTGTAATGGGGACAATAAAAAAATGAGCCAAATCATTGAATTATGGAGCTAAAATGGTAGGCCCCTCAGAGGGCATTTAATCCAACTCTCATTTCAACAGTGAGGAAACTGAAACCTAGACAAGTTAAGTGACTGGTTCAATGTCACACAGGTAAAAAGTGAGAGAGTTAGGACTTGAATCCAGGTCCACTGCCTCTAAATTGTGTCCTTCCCCCCTCTCCCCAAGGGTACCAAGCTATTTCCCTAAAGTTAGTTTCATCATTTAAAAAAAAAGTTATGAGAAGAAATCCATATATAGATAGATATATAGATACATGTATATATATGTATATATATTATATATATATAATATATATATAATATATATATATATAATATATATATTGCCTCTGTTGTGGTTTAAACAAATATCTAAATATAAAATTATTTACCTCTTATGTCAACCATTTGTATTAGACTTGCCCTCCTTTGACATTTTCAGGGGTGGTTTGGTAGCCTGGGGGCATTATTTCCAATGGATTCATTCTCTGTTTGAATAAGGCTGGTGTTTTCATGAACACACTGTTCCAACTGGACTGAAGGTCTAGCCCACCAAGGGCACCAGACAACAACTTGTTGGTTCTGATAGCCTGTCAGCCCTCCACAAATGAGTTTCATTGAAGTTATCTAAGTTTCCATGAAACCACAAACCCCCAATGCCAAACCATCCAGCTTGCCAGCAAGTGCATCGTTGAGTTAAGACGGTGTCCTAAACCTTAATCTGCCTGGTGGCAGAAATCACTGTCAGAGACCCCATGAGTATCCCCTGGGGAAGGCATGTGCTGCATATATGTCCCAATACCTCAATCTTCTATGGACCTCAGTCCCTTACCTTCTTCTATTAAGCAGTCAAAGCAAAGGAAGCCATGTTGGAGATGACCACCACCTCCAGCTCTGCAGTCAGGGGACAGCATTCCTTGGAAAGGAATTCATTGATCAGTTGCAAAGGCCAGACTGGGCAAAGCCAGCTGCCAGGAAGCAAAAGACCCGTCAACTGGGAAAACTTCTCAGCTTTAAGAGAGGACGACGAACTGCTCTACTTTTGGCTTCAGCTAATCTCAAGGGAGACGCTTGGGGAGGGGACGGAAGGTGTGCTTCCTCTCCCCTGCTGGCTCTCCCAGCTTTCGGCCTTAGCAGAGGGACACCAAATGCTGCCTCGGGCAGAGTGGTCAGATACAGATTCTATTTCAACTGCACAAGGGTTCCCATACATCTTTAAGATTGCTAGGGTCCCTCTCCCTCCTCCCCCGACGAAATACTGCAGGCTAGAGACAAGAAGGGCCAGAAATGCAGATAGGAAGGCTGGGGGTGGGGGGGGAGGAAGGCAGAGGACCGAAGTAGGGGGTAGGGGGCAAGACGCAAAAAGGTGGCCATGGTTTCCAGCAACAGAAGGGGTAGTATGGGTTAAATTTCAATTCTGCCTCCTGGTGAAAAGAAGATTCCTGAACCTGTCCGCGTTTTTGTCCTCTGCCACCCAGGCAAATTTAGTCATACTTAGAAACTCTCCCGACAGCTTTGTACACGTTTGACTAGCTAGAAGAACAAATGCTCACGAAGATGAGTTGAAGGTTTGGCTCCAAACCTTTCCCAAAAACCTTATCAGTTTTGGAAGCAAGCAACATTTTTTTTTTTAAAAAGGCTGCCTTCACTGGCCTGAAAACGCTGAAGTCTGGTTAGCTCATCAATTGAGAATAAGGTTGCCACACTGCCCCCTCCCATCCCTATTACTATTATTGTTCTGTTCTGTTCCTCGGCTCTTGCTTTCTTAATGCTAGCAAAAAAAAAAAAAAGTCAGGACCCGACTCACTAAAAGCCTCCCCCCTGTTCGCTGTCTGTATAATCAGGACACTAATTAGACTCTCTCACTCCTCTCCCTGGTTGGCTAGAGAGTTACACAAGCACTTTTTTTCGCAGTGCAGGCATTTGTCACTGCCTTTGACTGCTGTGTATGCCGGAAACCTACCGCTGCTTGCAGTGAGCGGCAAATCACCCCACGCCCCCGAGGCTCAGGAGACTGCCACCCTCTCTTTAACAGCGCTAAAGTTTCCCCTATTGCTTCAGCAAGGCTCGGTACCCACGTATCTCTTCCCTCCCCTCTCCCTTCTCGAGGCTCATTTGTTTTCAGTGAAAACGCCATCAAGAGCTCAGCCCCCAAAGCACGTTCTCCTGCTCCTGCAAACCTCCTCCTCCTCCCAAATATCCGCATTGCTGTGACTGCGGCTGCTGTTGGGAAGAAAGCCGCGTGCGCGCCCAAGGCCACTTAGCTGCGGGCATTTCTCACCCCAGCGTCTTTGAGCTCTGGTTACTGCTGCTGCTTCTGCTCGTGGAAGGCAGCCTGTCTCTTTCCTGCCCTGCTGCAGGGGCTTTGAGGTCGCCTCCTCTGGAAGTCCGTCCCGCAGGTCTCTCCTCCTTACCCCACCAGCAACAGCAGCAGCTCTGACTCCAGCAGGCTCAGAACCTCTCTTCATACTTCTCTGGGCGCTGCACTTGGTGATGTTTGGGAAAACGATTTCCACCCCCCTTACCCCCTTGCCAGAAACAGATTTCCTACATTTCATCAGTCCACATAGACTGAACGGAAGTAAAATGCTTACTTTTTCTGCTGGACGGCAAACGCAATTGACACTGATTTACCCTTGAAACGCTGAGATATTATATTACAAGCCTTTGGCAGCAACTCCGAAGTCAGGTCCAACCTCCCCGCACCCCCTCCCCCCCCACCAGTCCCCCAAACACTGACCTAAGGAAGACCAAAAGAAAAAATCGTATTTAACTTCAATGTTTTCACAAAGTAAATGGCTTTAGCATAATATTAAACTGGATGCTGAAAGAGTTTTGGCTTTTTTAGCCAGCGGTTTTACAATTCCAGGGTCATATGTGTCTCATTATGTTCTCTGGTAACTTTTTTTTTAAGACCCTCTTCGTTCTAAAGTGAACAATACACTTCCTTAAAATGTGATTCTTTTAATTGAAAATGCCAGATTTTAGACGGGGCTTCAAGCTCACCGCTGTTTTCACTTTGAGAAAAGAAATATTATCCCACCTTGCCTTCACTCAGCAAACCTGCTTTATGCTGAACGGCGCAGACAATTTTCCCCAACTGTTGTTTATTAGGAGGGTATATTCTGAGAGGAGAAGTGTCCTATTCTGAATTGCAAGGGCTTGCAGAGGTAGAAGAACAGATGTTCCTTTTCCCACTTCACCTCATGTGTATAACAACCCTTCACATGTTGAGTTTACTTACATATCACATTATCACTTTTCATTTGGTATATTTCAAAAGAAGTACACTTTGGAGGGAAAGGGGTTTTTTTCCCCTCTCTTTTAACTTCATCATTTCCTCTTACGTATTTAATTCATGCAGGTCAAATAGGTGGCACAGCTATGGTCATTGAATATGACTCCCTTGAAAATTAAAGTAACTACAAATTTTAGGACTACACTAAGTGGGAAGTGGAGAATTAAGATAGACGTTTTGAAAGAGAAAAGAAGAAATTATTTTTATTAAATTATATCTTTCAATTGCAAGTAGTTATTTTGTCCTAAATCACCCAGAACTTTATGATAAGTTCATACCAAAGTAAGAATCAAGACAGCAATGGGAGGGAGCATTCGGACACTATGATTAGTGATTTTTCATACTTTCAAAATCTGAGTTCCATTTAATTTTTTTAAAAATACTGATACATTTTGTTTTGACACAATCATTCTCAAAACTTAGTTCCACCCCATCCCCCCCCACCCCCCAAGGGGAAAAAAGGTACCTATGACTTCCAGGGTTTTAAGCAGAGTGTCCTTATAAAAAGGCCTATGAGTTTTTCAAACATCAGAAAACTCTTACAAAACAGTATTCTGATGAGGTGGTGTAAATGAATCTGAAACACACAGCTTAAATTTTCCACAAAAGTCATAGAGATTTAACTACTACAGGGAAAGGACCCTAGCAAAGGAATTTAAATTTTCCATTGTATTTAAAGGAAAAGTTACACAGATCACAAAAAGTGTGAAAGAAATTTTTCTAACCACACACAATGGAAAAAGACAATTACTAGGTTAGCTGGACAGGTACTCTGTTGTGTGAGTATATAGATTAAATCATCACATGATGTCCCATAGGCTTCTCAAATTCAATATATCCAAAACTGAATTCTCACAAAACCCACCTTTCCTCGTAAATTCTCTATTTGAGTCAAGGACACAACCAGTCCTCCAATCACTCAAGTTTATAAGTTAGAAGTCATCCTTAACGCTTCACTTTTCCTTCCCATGTCCAATGAATTGTGAGTTCTAGCTCCTCAACATTTCACATCTGTCCCCAACTCTCTACTCACAAAGGAACCAACCTGCATGCCCTCTGATTTGGACTATTATAATATCTTCCTGGTTGTTCTCCCTGCCTCAAATCTCTCCCCTCTTCCATCCATCTTCCACATAGCTGCCAAATTGATATCTCAATAGTATAGGTTGGATCATGTCACTCACCTGCTCAAATTGCTCCATCGCCTGCATATTACCTCTAAGATCAAAGACAAACTCTTCTTTTTGGCATTCAAAGCCCTTTAAAAGATAGTTCCAGCCTATTTTCCAGGTTGATTGCACATTTTTCCCCTCGCCCACTCTATGCTGCAGCCTGACTGGCAAACTACATCACTGGAAGGAAGGAGCACCAACAATTAAATCATCCATCCATCTATCTATCTATCTATCTATCTATCTAATCTATCTATCTATCTATCTTTTAAAGGAGGAGGATGGAATGGAAAAGAAGTCAGTCATTATCTAAGGCCCAAACACTTTGTTTCCATCATCTTAATCTTTATCACGCTCATGAACAAATGAGTGTTGTGAACAAGTGAGTTATGAACAAGAGTGTTCATAAGGATATACAGTGAGATATCCTGATGTCCTTAAGGTTGTTAGAAATGTTCTTTACACTTAAAGATCTTATAATTGGACCAAAACTCAATACACACACACACACACACACACATATATACACGCACATATATATATATATGCATATATAATTGTTATATTATTCAATTATATCGTGAAAATAAAGTGGTGGAAGCTACCATATTTGTCTAAGTCACCCCTAAACTCTGTTACTAGAAAAAAAGAGGCAGGTGTAGAATACTGAAAGATAGTGATTAAGAATTATTCTCTTTTTTTTTTCCAGTGGGATTGTTAGCTCTGTTTAGTGGACCTTGGAATTATATTATGAGGAACATAGGATTCCAATATGATTTGTAACCTGTGCTCATTTCATGCCCTCTTATGTTGCATTTGTTATTTACCTTTGGTCCTAAAGGTAGTGATGATGATGATGATGATGATGATGATGATGATGATGATGTAAAGAGAAAGAGAATAGTAAATTTTAATAGACCCCTTTGCTGAGAGTCTCAGGGAATTCACTCTTATAATTAATGGGTAGACAGCTACACAACAAATAGAAGGAGCACGATATCTGTAAAGTGACTAACAGGCCAGGGCAGCTACTTCCTCCCATTATCCTCACTATTAATACTTTCTATTCATCATATGAGGAGTTGAGGGTAATTGGCAGCTGCCTTTGAAGACGGACTTGCTGACCACCATTCAGGGTAGTATGGGTAAATGGTTACTGATATTGGAATAAGCCAGGCTTCCATAAAATAGATCAGAGCAGCCAGGATTGTGGCCTCTAGGCCAAGAAGCTATCAAATAGTGACTATGGCTGCTGGAGATAAGCATCCCAGAGTGATCCAAATTCCGGAAGAGAAACATAAGATACAAGAAGAAACCCTTAAGTATCCCCAGAATGCCAGCTATTAAAAATCCCAGTGGCTAGTTAGCAAACAGGAAAGGATGCTTTCTCTTAGTGTACTTACCCTACTTTTTCATGGTATATTCCAAAACTTTGAGATGGAGTCTTGAGCAATGTTCCTGGTCCCTTAATCCTTTCTCTAACCTTCAGATATATGTAGTTCAGGAATTTCTTGCGCCATACTCAAAAAACTGGGAAGGCAACAAGGAGAAAGAATTCAAAGATGGCTGGAGGTGGACAGTTCCACATAGATGTGCTTAATTATTGTCTTTCCATTTTTGCTATATTCAACAAACCATATGAGCCTAGCATGTTGAATATCTGAATCTTCTTCACATAGAGGCAATGACTAGAGAGATAGGCAAGACAAAACATGAGACAGGGTTATAGAGCTAGAAAGTTCATATTTTAACTATTTTGAGTAATATTCCTGGCTAACTTTTGAACCTCACAGGTGTGGATATAAACTACTTAGCTCTGCCTTAACATACTATGCTGCAGATTTGAGGAGCAACCTCAGAGTAAGGAGACCCAAACTCCTCTGGTGGCTAGAGAAGCTACTGCATCATTGGGGTGAGGGGAGCAGATATCCCATACATGAGCCAGAGAGGAACTGAGATGTTGAGTGGGCTGGTGGTTTAAGAAAAGCCTCACTTGATAGACACCTCAGATATTATTCTCTCATTGGATAAATGATAAAATAATGTACTGCCTTTCTGTAGGTTTAAGAGAATCAGCACCCAAACCAATTTATACAGTTTGTTCCCCAAAAACCATCACTACAATGACCTAAGCAATATATCCAAGACATACAGATGTCATTGATATGCTTCTGGACAAGGCACATATCCTTGCTAGGTTTCATTTCTAAAATAAGAAACTAGATGGCCTCTAAATTCCTTTTCAGTTCAAAATCTTTGATTTTATGATTATCACACACTAAATAAAAAATCAGTCATTTTTTATAGTCACATATAGTGTTATTAAATTAAAAGATAATTCAAAAGGAAACCTCTTTGAAAGATAAAAAAGTTTTATTAGTTCAATAATGTGTCTTTAAGTCATTTATCAATTTCTTTATTATCAGTCATTTAATCAACACCTCATATTTCACATTATAGATCACACAGCCAGGATCACCAAAAGTCTCAGCAAAATGAAATGCTTGGCTGAATCTAATTAGGTAAATTTTAATAAAGACAAATGTAAAAATCTTTTATGTACATTCCAAAAAATCACTTCACAAAGACAAGCCAGAAGGGGCAGGACTAGAAAGCATCTGATTTGAAAAAAGATCTGGGGATTTTATTGAACAGTGTGCTGTGCCTGAAGTGAAGAAGATCTGAGTTCAAATTCTACTTCAGACACTTACTAGCTATGTGACCTTGGGCAAATCACTTAACTGCCATCAGCTTCAGTTTCCTCATCTGTAAAATGGTGACAATAATAATAGCACCTACCTTCCAGAGTTGTTGGGGAGATTAAATGAGATATTTGTAAAGTACTCTGCAAATTTTCAAGCACTGTATAAATGCTTTCATATTAATTTTCATTAATTTGTCAATATTCATTATTCGTATGATAATATCTTCATATAATACTCATTCACTCACTAAAATTCCTATTAGTTTGAATTAATTTGAATCACCAAATGGCACAGCAGTAAAAAGAAAAAAAATTCAATTTTAGGCTACATGAAAAGAAGCATAGTGTCCAGGATAATAATGATCTTTGTCTTATCCGGTCAGATCACATCTGAAGTATTGTGTTCAGTCCTGCGTCACACTTTTTAGTAAGGACACTGGCAAACTAGAAAGCATGAAGAGGACAGCTATGATGGAGAGATTCCTGGAGACCAAGCCATATGAAGACAGACTGAAGGGACAAGGAGTATTCAGCCTAAAGAAGAAAATTCTTAGGGGAATTTAATAACTACCTTTAAGTATTGGAGGGACTGTCATGTGAAAAAGGGATGAGGTTTATTTTTGCTTGACAAGGAACAGTGAATGGAAGTTTCAGAGAGGAAGATGTAGGTTTACCCAAAGGCACACTGCCATTGGTAGGGGGATTGGGTGAAGAAGAGCTTTCCAACAATTCAAGGTACTCCAAAACCAAATGGGCTGCCTCAAGAGTTAGTGGGCATGTCTTCAAGTGAAGATCAGATGACCATTTGTCTGGAATTTTGCAAAAGGGAGTCCCAAGCAGGTATGGGTTGAACCAGGTCCCTTTCAGTTACAAATACTATAGGACAATGGGACAGATACTTTCCCCCCTACTGTGCAAATACCATATTTATGCAAAATTTCCCTAATATATGAGCATGTGTCTTCCATCTGTTCTGCAGAGACTAGATTAAAATCACTCTAAGAAACATGCTATCTGTCTGGCATACATTTAAATTCCTATGTGATATGTACTACTTTATGAGTTCTGTTATCTAAGCTGAATTTCATTCATTCTTTCTTCTCCATCATTAATCATTTCATTTCTTTCTAAATGCTCTTAAAAATACCACAAACTTCCTGATAGTGAGATGCTCAAACTGAATACTAATGTAGTGGATACTATGCTGGAAATCACTGACTAATCAACAGGTTGGGTTTTAATAGTTTGTTTTCCCCCTGGGTCTTGGCTGCTTTGGACCCAGAACATAGACACATGATTTTCAAGGACTGCTACATCCCCTGCCTGGACCATAAAAACCTATTTAACCTAAAACGATTCTGAAATATTGTAAATTTACAACAAAAATATCTTATGCATTTGTCAGCGTTTAATATAAATGCTGATTAGTTTGGGTTGAATTAGAACACTGAACTCTGGGGTTACCTGTAATTGAAAAAAAATGAAACAAAAATGAAAGAAGAAAAAAAAAAACCAGAAGGGGACCTCTCTACCAAGGAGATGCCAAGGAGTCTAGTCCAATCATAATGTGCAGAGGGTATAGAGTATCATAGATTTCCAGCTGGAAGGGACCATGGAGATCATCCAGTCAAAGATCCCTTATTTTACAGATAAGTAACTGTAGCAATTAAACGATCTTTCAGGGTTACACAAGCAGTAAATGGCAGAACTAGGTTCCAACCTCTGGTCCTCTAATCACAATTGCAGGTGCATCATGCCCATTTTAAGTCGAGGAAAGAGGATCAAGATGTCAAGTGATGCTTAGCCACACAGCTGGCATGTGTATGAGTCAGGACTAAATTGCAAAATCAATGATGTTTCACTATCTCCTCTGCAACAATTAAAGACTTTCTACAAATTCCAATATACAAAACTTGGCACATTTTACAAAAACCTTGTGAATATACTCGGTCACATTTAGGATAATGGTTCCAGACCTTATTGGACTGAAGTCAATCTAATGTCTTTTTCTGGTCCCCATTCTTACGTGATACAAATGGATAGCCTGCCAGACTAGAGATCAAAGAGATTCAGGTTAGGAAGAATCAGTGCCACCGAGGACACCCCAAAACACATGGAAGACTATAAAGCTAGCAGTCACTAAATACTCCCATGGAAAGCCCTCACTGAGCCAGGTTACACTCTCTTACCTATCCCCTATTCCATGTAATGTGCTATCAAAGTACAAAGTAATCTTTTCAATAGGAAGATAGAAAGTAATGATTCCATGTTGTTTTGTATACCAGAAAGCACCTGTATGTCCCTGTGACAAAATTAGTTTAAAACATTTAAGACTCAGAGTAACATGGTGGATAAAGAGCTGTCCTGAGATCCAAGAAGACTTGCATTCAAGTCCCATTATGGATACATCCAGACTTGTATCACTCCAGTAAGTCACATAAAGTCTACTCTAAGCACCTCTCCAAGATTATAAATTGCAGAAAAGGTGCTGAACTGCACTGGTAAATGGAGTTTTCTCATCTGAAAGTTCTTTATATCAATTTTTTACTTATTTTATTTTTAAAGAAATGTTCTGAGAAAATAAGGTATTATCCCACACGAAAATAGTTTCAGGAACAGTTTATGTTAGAAGTAGTTTCTAAAATGTAAGCAAACTGCTCTAGTTGGTAATGGGATCTGTGTTGATTTAAGCCAGATTTCTGATGAGAGTAGTCATGAATGCTCAGTCTTAAAATTAAATAAAGGAGGAAAGAGCCAACAATTTAAAAGCAAGCAGGTAAAAATAAAGCCATCTGATTTGAGGTAAAAGATTTATTAGAGTATTCACACTACAAGTAGGGATAATCTCTTTTTGTTTTTTCAACTTCATGGAGGGAGAGGGAATGAAAGCAAATCAGAGGAGTCATGGCACAAATCTTTTATGGAGCAGGAACATAGAAAGTTAAAACTAATACTGTTGCCTTATATTACCTCTACTACTTTAAGCAGAGTGAACAGATTGCCTGTGGATATGAAGCAGAGAAGCCACTGGCAGTTGAGGAAAGTCATATTGAGGATCTCTAGATTCCAAACTGACCTAGAGTCCAAAATCCATTAGCTAGTCTCTGGGAGGACTTGACTACAGGACAGAATTAAATGTGAGTTAGGATGTAGAATTTTAATCAAAATTTGAGGATAAGACCAGAGTTAAATTAAGGATTGATTGAAACAATTAAGGGGTATTAAATAAGTTAACAAAGTAAGCATTTATTTCATTTAAAATGTTGCTTTGGAAAACAGGTTTTAACCAGCCAAAGAGATAAGATTTGGGGCACTGCCCCTGGGATTGAACTTGGTCTATGGAAGCCCAGAGGTAGAGGAACTAGGATAGAGGTTATAGTTGCCATGAACAAGAGTCCCAGAATCTCTGTTCTAGAGCTGTATGAGACCATACTATATTTTTAAATCCCATTTTGGAAGGTATCACATTTATTCAGGTTTTTTTCCTCTGAAATACCCATTTGGACCTGTAAGCTTAGCTCATCAATTCAGGAGTTTCTGCTGATGATGCAGATCACAACCCATCCATACCTTCTCATTCTGTGCAACACTAGTCCATGTTTTCCCAAAAGTTCAACACAAAGGATCCACCCAGTGTTTTAGAGGTCTTCCTTCTCATGTTGTCCTGATATTTTGAGAGTGCCAGTATAGCATTATAATCCTTCATTCTCGTCATGAAATCAGGTCATTCCTCTTCTCTTCTTATCAAAGACATGACAATATCTTTTACTCTTTTTCTCCTCTAGAGTTCCTCACTGGTGATATATTTCATTCATATTACCCCCTCTTTCTCTTCCTCCTCCATTCTGCTCTGGATAATACTCATTCTTAATTTTATGGAAGCAGTTGTAATCCACATCTCATTGATTTACAGCAATACTTGGAGAATGTTAATATTGGAAACATTGCTCTTTGATTTCATAGGAAGCCTATAGTATCTAAAGGAGACTTGCAATTTTCTGAAGGCAAGCTAGTCTTCTGTCCTTCTCCTCCTTAATCCTGAGCACAATTTGTTGTCCATCTATAGTATTTGTCCCAGATATACATATGGCTTGTCAAGCTTTACAGAGCATCCACCAAGTGCACATTAAAATCTAGGCGACAGACATTCTTCTTCAACTTGGTATTTCCTTTGTTTTTCTGGGTTTACTGTTTACCATTATTACCAGGTATGCTGTCATGCCTATAAATGGTGATTAACTTCAATGAAGCTAGTAACTAAAATGAAATAAATGCAAATCTGCAATTTTTATTTTTTAAGTTGTACTGGTTTTTCTTTGTTTGTTTTTTACATCACCTGAGATTGAGCTTGGTCTGTGGAAGTCCAGATTATAGATACCATGAACAAGGATGCCAAAATATCTATTCTAGAGCTATGAGGCTGCAATCTATTTTTAAGTATATTTTCCTCTTTCCTCACCTTTATAGAATCATCTCTTACTAAAAAATTAAAAGATGAACAAATTTTAACAAAACTTGCCAACGTATTACAACAAAAAAGTCTGACAGTGGCCCCACCATTGCAAAGAAGCATGGGAAGGCACCTTCTCCTATTTCTTCTTTGGACCAACCTTGATCATTATACTTTCACAGAATTAAGTTCTGATTGTTTTGTTGCTGGTGTTCTTTCCACTTACAATGCTGTAATGAATTGGAAGATTATTCCAAAATCCCTATTTCCTCACACATTTTTTTCCTTTGCATATTTCTTTCCACCTATGTATCAAGAGAATAATCAAGAAAAATGTTTCTTCCACCTCATTTCTCTCCCACTACTTTTTATTTCCTGCCAGTTGTGGACTCATTAAAGAGAATATACTTTGCCTTTCCCAGGATAGAGAAAACATTAAATTAAAGGCACATTCATTTTCTGGCCACATTCACAAGCTAGATTAAGCCAGAGCAGCTGCTTCTTACTTTTTTCCATGGACAAAGATGGCTAACTCCCTCAAAAGGTTGTGTCTAAATGGCACATTTTGGCATTCAAGCTTGCTTAAAGCAATATTGAAATGCAAAAGTTTGATCAGGGGAAATCTGGTAAGTTGATCGGGAGTTGGACCTTAGTGTGGGTTACTGTTTGTGTCTTCCTGCAGAGAATGTATACATGCCCATTGGGAACAGAAGAGGTCTCCTAGTTGTACGTATTTAATCAATTCACAGTTAATTGAAGCTGAATGATTAAGTCTGAGTGATTAGAAATTAATTGATTGGCTCTGGCTATTGTAAATCAAAGTCACCCCTTTGTTCTGGGTGTATGAAATGGAGTCGGTAAGGTTTGGTCTTACCTGAATCTTGGTTCTGATTTCTCCAGAAAAAAAGACTAATCTGAGAGTTTTGTCCTTTATATATAAGCACAGCCTCTCCCTTCCCCCCTCCCCCACCTACTGGGACTATCACAATCATCCAGAGATCACTGTCTTGGGGAAGCAATGACAGAGCCTCTCAGCCAATCAGAAGGCAACAACTGGAGGTAATGATAGAACATTAAGAGTCCCTGCATTCCAAGCTTCTGGTCCCAGTCATGGAGAGCATGGAGAGACACATTGAAGTTGTATATACTCTCAACTCCAAGGCCCCAGGAGAAGAAAATGACATAGGGAGTTGGTGGGAGTTACTGAACCTGAACTTTTTGGAGGTCTGTTAATATGTCCTGAACTCCCAGTCTTCTGGAGGAGGATCAAGATTTCTTGTTTGTGCAAAAATTTTTCAATTTAATGTAATCAAAATTATCCATTTTGCTTTTCATAATGTTCTCTATCTCCTGTTTGGTAATGAATTCTTCTGTTCTCCATAGATCTGATAGGTAAACTATTCCTTGTTCTCCCAGTTTACTTATGGTATCAGCCTTTATATCTAAGTCATGAACCCATTTTGACTTTATTTTGGTATATGGTGTGAGATGTGGGTCTGTGCCTAGTTTCTGCCATACTTTTTTCCAGTTTTCAGGATCAATATTTCTTGGGCCAAGGATCAAGCACATGGTCCTCCAGCTGGAGAAGTACCAAGGGATTGAACCATGATGCAACTGAGTAAAAATAAACAAGAAAGCAAACACAACTAGACTTTGTCCTCTGGTGCTACTAATAGAAAAGACGATTGTTGCTCTCTAACAATACCAATGCACTTCCTTTCTGAGAAAATTCCAAGTCCTTACAGTAATACTCTAACCATGGAGATGGATATAGGTGTCTAGGGAAAGGCTGGGATTCACCATAATTTACAAAAACCTGAAAACCTAAAATTCACTTCCTTTCTGAAGACAGTTCAAGCCTCAGAGTGGTTCTATGAATCTAGAATAGCATTCAGGTCCCTGGTGGGAAGATGAAATTTTCTAGAGTCAGAGGAAAATTTTCTTATAAATTTATAGGTTACTCTCAGTCCTTTATGTGTTTTCTTTTTTTCCCCCTGTTTGGGAAAAAAAAACAGCTACCCAATATACATTTTCACTTTTAGTGCTTGCACAGTATCTGAGTCCTTTTCCCAAAAAATTTTGAAAACCTAGAAACATGCTATATTTTGGATAGAAACAAAGTAAACTAAAGAGATATGGCTTTGGTGGCAACCTATTTCAATTATCACTAAGATAAAATCCAGTCTGTGTAAACCCAGAGCCTAGGGTAGTGGGCCACAGATTTCAGAGGAAGACTCCCCCACTCTACAGAAAAATTGGTTCCATATTGCAATTCATTTGCCACTATTGGCATTAGTCATTCTTCTTTGGTAAATGGAGATTAGACCCCCAAAGCATCATAAAAGTGGCTGAGGATGGTTGTAGATTATCAGATGACAAATTAATACAGTTATATCCATTTGAGAGGGAAAATATTAGGAAAGAAGGATAATATTTGTGTGAAGAAACATAGCAAGCAAAGATCAAGATAAGAAGGGTAAATACCAGCAAATGTCCAACCAAGTTTTCTCAATCTCTTCTGTTTTCCTCGCACTTTGTTCTTTTTTTTCCCTTGGCTACGTAATAATTCCGCCATTTATATAGAACTTTAAGATTTACAAAGAACTTTACAAATATTATCTTACTATGTCCTCACAATAACCCCAAGAAGTAGGCGCTGTCATTATCCTATTTTATCGATGAGGAAACTGAGGCAGACAGATTAATAACTTGCTTAGGCTCACATAGTGTCTAACGAAAGATTGGGATTCAATTCTTCCTAACTACAGGTCCAATGCTAATTTGGTTTCCTCCTTTTTCTTTCTTTTTTTTTCCCCCCTCTCTTCTCCTTATTTATCTTACATTTCTGGGACTCCATTCTTTTTTTTGTTTTTTGGCCTTTGCCAGATGTTCCCTATGTGTCTTTCTTCTTCAAGAGGGCCCTGCTATAATCCTGAACTTTCTTCCATTTTCTTCTCTAACTTCTAGGTCAGAATGTTAGAAAGCCTTTCTTCACTGTCATTACATGCTCTCTGTAGGAACAGAACAGTCAACCATGGTCTCTGATGCATGATTTCTCTTAGACAACTGAAAATATTGTATAAGTACTAAATCTCAAGAGAAGATCATAACAGGGAAAGTTATTTTTCTTAAGACTAGAAGAGTGTATAGACAGTTTTAAGACAGATTAAAGGTATAAAATGGAGAACTTTTCTCAGTGTTCTTCTGCAAATTATATCTATCAGTATTCATCATCAGATTTTTCACCATATTGTAGATCTTGTGGCTTTTGAATTCAAATCTGAAGCTGATTTGTTTTTGTTTACAGTGATACTTGGATGGGTTTTTGTCAGGTCTAAGAAGTTGTATCCACAAATTCCTTTTGGCATTTCTTTTAGTCCAGTAATTCCTTACATTCATCTGAATTGTGGATTGTTCTCCTTTTTTTGAGCATTGCTAGTGAATATTCTTTTTGCATTCATTGAGTTTCTCTCTCACAAAAATGAAAAAAAAATTCTCCTCCACCCACCATCTCTTTAGTTTGCCAAATCTTTTTTTTTTTTTAATTTCATGCCTTGTGCCTTAGGCACACTCTAATTGGTCCTGGCTGAGCCTTTGCTTCCTTGCTGGTATCTATGATGTGCTGAGTTATGAACAATAGTGAGTGAACTGTTGCCCAACTTTTTTCATTAATGACACATGTTTCTGGAGCACATAAAGAGACTGTGAAAAGATTCTAGCTTCAGAAAATATGCCCAAATTTGAGAGCAGGCACTCAAATTCAAAAATGAGGAGAGATGCCTATAAGTAGTAAGCTACAGATTTTAATCTTTGTAGAACTAGGATATGTTTGAAAGAAATAGGTGTAATTTGTTTTGAAATGTCCATTCTGCAATCCCCCACCATAGATATCAGTTTGGTTCAAGTATAGTTTTATTCAGCCTGTGTTATATCATTTACAAGGAAACTGTGTTTGTTTCTGGGTGGGTGAGTATTGATTTGTGGATGAAATAATTGAAAGAAGTGAGGAGACTAAAACGTACAGTCAAGACAAGAAATAATATGTATTAAATATATTTGGTTCACACATTTTCCTAAAGCTACTAAAAAAAGTACAATTTCTATGTTATTCCACGTTAAGGTACTGTAGCAAAGTGGATAAAGAGAAGGCAGGCCTTGAAGGCAGGAAGACTTGGGTCCCAGTCCTGTACCTGACCTGGGGAAATTCATAATCTCTTATACCTACAAGCCAGTCTTTGCAACTTCTAAGTTGCAGGAGTTTCTAATTTGCCTCAAGGGAAAGAGTTTCTACTTCAGGAGTTCCCTGCATGGAAGGAAGGAAGAAAGGAAGAAGAAGAAGAAGAAGAAGAAGAAGAAGAAGAAGAAGAAGAAGAAGAAGAAGAAGAAGAAGAAGAAGAAGAAGGAGAAGAAGAAGAAGAAGAAGAAGAAGAAGAAGGAGAAGAAGAAGAAGAAGAGAAGAAGAAAAAAAAGAAGAAAAAGAAAAAGAAGAAAAAGAAGGAGAAGAAGAAGAAAAAGAAGAAGACGGAGAAGAAGAAGAAGAAAAAGAAGAAGAAGAAGACGGAGAAGAAGAAGAAGAAGAAGAAACAGAAGAAAATAATTTTAAGTTCTGCTTTTAAATTCTGATGCCCATTATTGATCATTGAGCCCACTGAAACACAGGAAATCAAGATAGGCTCTGGGAAAGATAATTATAAATATGATTCTTAGCTGGATAGCTTGAGTTCATTTCTTTCCTGGGCTAGCAGCCTGAGATATGTATGAAGCCTGCCAGCTCTTCCATCATTTTTTTTTGGTGAGGCAATTGGGGTTAAGTGACTTGCCCAGGGTCACACAGCTAGTAAGTATCAAGTGTCCGAGACTGGGTTTGAACTCAAGTCCTACTGACTCCAGGGCTGGTGCTCTAGCCACTAAGCCACCTAGCTGCCCCACTTCCATCAATTTTAATTCAGACAGAGATTGGAATTGGGACCTATTGTGTTGTCTCTCTTATTAGAATGTGAGTTCCCTGAGAGAAGGGACTGTCTTCCTTTCTTGTATGTATCCCCAGCACTTAGCACAGTGGTTTGCACATGGTAAGCACTTAATAAATGTTTTATTCATCCATTCAACAAGTCAGACTTCTCATGGAAGAAAGAAGCACCAGCAATGGACCTAAAGAGGCCCCAGGCCTTCATACACAACTAGACTGCTTGCCCAGCAGAAAGCTAACCCAGGGGAAACTCCACAAGGACTCTATGAAGGAAGAAACTCTACACTCCACATTTCCTTACTCATTCATTATATCTTTCTCATCTCCATGAACTCTGCAATCCAGCCATATGATCTGTTTGCTGTCTTTTGCCCATAACAATTTCTCTACTATCTCTAGGCCTTTTCATTTGCTATCCCCCATGTCTGGGAGTTCCATAACTTAAATGTACTTCCTCCTCACCTCCACCTCTAGAATACTAAAAGAATTCCTTTGAAATTTACTTCAACTCCCTCCTACCAAATAAGACCTTTCCTCATGTCCCTCTTTACCTCTATGCTGCTAATTAAGCTTTTATTACCTCAAATTTCTTTGTATATATTTTGCATCTATTTATATGTATATGTATGCTTTCCCCCGATAGGATGCAAGCTCCTTTAGGAGTTCTTTCATTTTTGTCTTTGTATCTCAGCACTGAGCACAGTGCCTGGCAAATAGCGGCATTGATACTTTCTTATGTGAGCAGTTTGGTTACTGAAAGGCAGAACATAAAGTGCTCATTAAAAAAAAAAAAAGGATTCAATCAAATTTTGAGCTTATCTTCCCCCATGAAGTAGCTCCATTTCTTGACTCCTTTCCATGTTGTTAATATCCTTGTTCTTATAGTTTTTAAAAGATCAGCTGTCTCTAACTTATCCCTCCACCTTGATATGCCCACTCATATCTAGTTATTCACAAAGTTCTGTTAAATTATTTTCATAATATTTATTGAATCCATGTCCTTCATCTTAATCTTATTTTCATGTTGTTGTTCAGTCTTTCAGTCATGTTCATGACCCCATGGATCATAGCAGGCCAGGCCCTTCTATTCTCCACTATCTCTCAAAGTCTGTCCATGATCATGTTGGTTGTTTCCATGACACTATCGATACCTCAATTATCCCCTTTTCCTTTTGCCTTCAATCTTTCCCAACATCAGAGTCTTTTCCAATGAGTCCCATCTTCTTATTAGGTGGCCAAAGCATTTAAGCTTCAGCTTCGGTATTGGACCTTCCAGTAAACAGCCTGAATTAAAATTTTTAAGTATTGGCTGATTTGATCTTCTTTCTATTTAAGGAATCCTCAGAAGTCTTCTCCAGTGCCACAATTCAAAAATATTGATTCTGTGGCACTCAGCTTTCCATCTAGTCCAGCACTCACAGTCATGTATTGCTACTGGAAAAAACACAGCTTTGACTAGATGGACCTTTGCCAGCAAGGTAATGTCTCTGCTTTTTAGTACGCTGTCCAGATTTTCCATAGCTTTCTTTCCAAGGAATAGCACCTTTTAAACTCAGGACTGCACTTGCTACAGTGATCTTTGCATCCAAGAATATAAAATCTGACATTGCTTTTATTTCTTCTCCCTCTATTTGCCAGGAAGTGATGGGATCAGCTGTCAAGATGTTGGTGGTTTGTTCTTTCAAATGTTAAGCTTCAAGCCAGCTTTTCCTCTCTCCTCTTTGACCCCCACCAAGAGACTTCTTAATTTTTCTTTACTTTCTGCCATCAGAGTGGTAGCATCTACATACCTGAGATTGTTGCTATCTCTCCTGTCAACCTTAATTCTAGTTTTTGATTCATCCAACCTGGCATTTTGCATGATGTGCTCTGCATAAAAGTTAAATAAATGAATAAATAAATAAAAATAAAAATAAATAAAATAAATAGATAATATGCAGCTTTGTTGTACTCCTTTTCCAGTGTATATGTGTGGATATGTTCATGTATTTTAGGGGGAGGTGCCATGAAGATACCAATTCAGCTGCAGCATGCAGCTCATGTGGGCATAGTTACAACAGGAGTTCTTAACGTGGAGGCCACAGACCACCCCCTACCTAAGGTTGGTGGATAGATTTCAGGAAGTCTATAAGCCTAGATGAGAAAAAAATACATATTTCTTTTCACTAACCTCTAACACTAATTTAGCATTTTCTTCAATTATTTAAAAACATTCTTCTTAGGAGTCCTTAGGTTTCACCAGGCTGCTGAAGGGGTCTATGACACAAAAAAGGTTAAGAACCCCTGGAATCAAAGATAATGCTGAAAAGGTGGTTGGGGGACAAGCTATGGAGATCCTTGACTGCCATGATAAAGAGTTTGAAACATATAGCTGTTAAGGTCCTACTCAGATTTCATCAATGAAGCCTTCCTGAAAACTCTAGCCAATATTGACCTCTTCCACTTCTGAATTCCTATCACATTTTAGCTTGAATGTTCTGGGGAAGCTTTATTTAAAACGTGGAAGTAAAATTCAGTCAAGAAGAATATGTATGATTTAAATTTTATGTTATTATCTATATTATTCCTTAGTCAATTAATGATAAGCAATACTTATATCTTTGTATATGTTTCTGGAAGACAGGAATAGTTCCATAAATATTTATGCAGATACTATGTATATATATATATATATATATATATATATAGATAGATAGATAGATAGATATAGATAGATATAGATAGATAGATAGATATTATATACATATTATAGATTGATTTAGGAGTCATGGTTTATTTGTGTGATATAGCGAAAAGGTCTGATTTTAGAGTCAGAAAACCTGGGTTCAAATATTGCCCTTGCCACTCAGTAACATACGTGACCTTGAACAAATTACTTAGCTCTCTGAACTTCTATGTCTTTATATGTAAAATGAGGAGACTATAGACTTCTAGTGTATATTTCAACTCTACGCCTATGATTTTTGCTGTTTTTTATATTCCTTTGGCTAACATTTTGTAGAGAACTCCTAGTGAAAACTTCATCTACAAATGTTGGTCAGCAAATCAACCTGGCTCTAGCCTACCTTTCATGATTCCTTATACCTTCTTGCCTCCATGCACTCTGCATTCTAGCCAAATAGCCTATTTACTGTCCTTTGCCCATGATAATTTGTCTACTGTCTCTAAGCCTTTTCATAAGATGTCCTCTGGAGCTGTAATTCATTTCCTCCTCAATTCCACTGCTAGAATCCCTACCTTCCCTCAGAGGATCCCCTATTACATATTTGTTGATTCCCTTTCCCCCACTGCTAGTGACTTCTATTACCTAAGTACACACACACACACACACACACACACACACATACACAATATACAAACATACATGCATATTCTACTTTTTGTGCATATGTGATTTCTCTTGATAGGATGCAAGCACCTTTAGGAAAGATTCTATTTCATTTTTGTATTTGTATCCCAGAATTTTAGCGTTGCTGTCGTTTAGTCATTCAGCTGTGTCCAAGTCTTCATAACCCCATTGATCATAACACAGCAATACTATGGGGTTTTCTTGGCAAAGATACTGGAGTGGTTTGCCATTTCCTTTTCCAGCACTAAGTCTAGTGTCTGACAAATAGTAGCCTTTCCTATGTGAACTGTTTTGTTGTAAAAGGGGCAAAAAATGAATAATTTTGTTTAAAAATGATTCAATCACATTGTGAAAGATGGAAAATATTTCCTCAATTGTATGTGAATAGTTTGGTGACTGGAAGAGACATAAAAAGAACTTCTGTGCACAAAGAAACCTGTTAAAATCCACTGAAGAAAATTTATCTGATAAATTGAGGGACATAACATTTTAGTAGGACCACACAGTGAACTGAGATGACCTGTTGAGGGCAGAGAAATAATAGAGGCTGTGGGGTTTTGTGATCCCTTGGTTCATTTGCACATGACTTTTTAGAATTTTATAGGCTAAAATTCACAAATTGGTAAATCAAATAATTGTTTGGAGACTATGGGAAGATTCAATAAGGGCTGTTGACTTCATAACTGACAGAGAGGTAGATTTTATAAGTTTTACCTACAAAAGAAAGGTGAATCATTGGTCACCAAAAGGATTTGATCGACTCTTTAGGAACAATGAAGGACTTCAGGAAAGGAGACAACAGGAATAGTTAAAAAGGCGATAGAAATTAGGAAGACACCATCAGCAGAAGTCAGCTAAAGAAAGACTTCAGCTACCACATTTGGGAGACTGCTAACTGGAAGAAAAGCATCTCTTTGCAGACTGGCTGAAGAAAAGGTTGGGAGCCTTCTGATTGGAGGTGAGCTGAGCTCTGCAGCTCTTTAAGCTATTGCTCTTCAGCTCCATCTATGGTTTGAGAGATGTGAAGTCTCTTAAAAAAAAAAATCTGGTTAATCTTTTCTGTCCTTTTCCATTTGGGAGGGAAAACAGATGGGAAATGACAAATTTAGCCAGCAATTCTGTTTTGCTTTAATCAGATTCAGAGATCTAATTGGACAATGCTGAATCCTATGCAGTGAAGACCTCGTTGAAATTGTTGATATTGCCCAGAGAACCAGTGTAAGTTTCTTTCAAGGCCTCTGGCTTGAAGTTAACTACTTGTCACTACAGTAGCATAAAATTTTCATGGTGTCCTTTTAAGGATGGTTTTGAATTGAAAGAGCTTGTCACTATTTCTTTAGTCTGAGACTTGAAAAAGAGTAGATTTGTCCCTAAGTTGAGTAGTAAGGTCCAGAGTAGGAACAGCTAGCAAAGAAGTAGTGTAGTGTGCTGATGATTGCTCCTGAAGGGTCCAAAGACTTCAAGACATGTAGTCAAGGGTTGTGAGTTGCACTAAGCACACATACTTTCTTCACTCATGTCCCTGCCTGTTTTTGTATGTGCCTACTCTTCTACAAGGATTCTTTGTGTATTAGTGGGAGAGAGTGACCCAGGTGTATATGTGGATTATGATCTATTGACTATACTTTCAGTCACATTATATTGAGCAATGTTTTTACAATTATTATTTATTTTGCTTTTTATTTAAATATTTTAGGTTTAAGACCTAATGGTATCATGGTAACTGATTTTGTGTAAATGAGAAGCACCCGGGGGGGGGCTGATGAGCTTCTGTAGTGAGTAACGGGCTTGCCTTTCTCCCCCTCACCTCCAGAAAAGGGTTGGAAGTCTGAGTTACAGCCACATGATGATTGTCCATCAGTCTGAGAGAAATGAGTATTTCTCTTGTGTATTAATAACTAATTATTGAATCAGGACCATGGCTATTCCCTTTTTCTACTTTCTCATCCAGAAATCAACCAGTGTGGGAAATCTTGGGCAAAGACATACCCAGGCTAAGATCTGATCAGACAGTAAAAGAAATTTTAAGTTGAGGCTAATGGATGGATTCCTGTTCATTGTGTGTACTCAGACAGGTCTGGGAAAATGTGAATTCTCCCTTTTGCCAGACAGGTGATATGAAAATTGAGAAGACTCTTTGACCAAGACCTGAGTGATCCAAGTCACATACTCCTAAGACCTGCACTAGAATGAGCCCGTCATTATAATATCCATTTTTATTCATTATTGTTAACAAATCAGAGTTGATTGCCACCCTCAGAAATATCTGCTCTTCCAAGGACATAAACTGTGAGGCCACAACCATGAGGGATCTTTGGCATTCTAGAGTGTCACTGGCCTCTCTTACTAAAATGCTAGCATGATTAATAAACTAACTACCTAGAAATTATGTCTCTCGAACTTGTTAAGTGGCACAAGACCTGCCTGTGTGATAGAGTGAGTGAGCCAGTCACACTCCATATATAGGCACTTAATTTGTGCTTATTAATTCATCTATAACTTAAAACCTTAGAGAATTGCCTTGGGCACTGATTGGTTAACAGACTTTTCTAGGGTCATGCAGCTTGCATATGTAAGAGGCAGAACTTAAACCCAGGTCTCTTAATTCATCTACTACGTACTATACTATCCCTATTTAATAAATACTTGTTTAATTGAACATGTAGCTTAAATCCTTTGGGAATGGTACCACACTGCCAGTTCTTGGGCCAGATTGTCAGCTGGCCTAGAAAGAAGGGAGCTGTCACAAAGATACAAGTTGTTTCACTGAATAAGCAATGGGAGAATCTGTCTCAACCATATTTGCAATATATAATTTGTGACTTAGTTTCTGTTCTGCAGTTGACATTTTGAAGGAGACAAATTGGGCTACAAATAAAATAAACAATAAAAAAAAACATTTAGCCAAATGTCTTCTGTTTCTCCACTCCCATATCCTGGCATTCCCCAAAGGATTTTCCTCTTTTCTATTTTTCATATTGTGAATTTCCTCTCACTTTGTATAAGAATTTGTTTTAATTAACTTTCATTTTCTAATGATTGTGATAGCACCCATCTTCAAGATTTTCTTTAACGAGATGATAAAAAGGCAACAGCACTGAGTTTAGAGTCAGAGGATCTAGGTTCAAATTCTGATTCTGTTGGTTAGCACTGTGCTACCTTGGGCAAGTCACAACCTTTCTGTGCTTCCATTTACTCATTTCTAAAATGAAAGCAGTTTGAACTATGTGATTTCCAAGACCTCTTCTAGCTCTAACTCCCATGACTGTAGACTTAAATCTGAAAATAACAGAACTCCTTAAATCCCAGTGCTTGATTTAGCAGATTTAAAGCTATAGGCAACAGAGTAACATGAGGACACTTGGAAACTGTTATAGGTAATAAGAGGTAACTTGAGCTTAGGGCACACTGAAAGAAAAATAGGCATCATGGTAAGCTTAAATCTAGAAAAGTGTACAAGACCTAATTAGAATCATAAAATTACCGAGATTGAAAGGACTTTAGAGGTCATTTAAAACTTGTGTCATTTATTACAAAGAATTGCAAATGAACTCTATTCTTCTCCATTGTTAGAGAAAGGCATTAAATTGTTTTGCTTTATTTGTGAGAGTGAAAATTTGAAAATAAACTGAAAAGTTTGACTAAGATCTTAGAATAGTCTGTTTTTAAAATGTGCAATTTCAGAACCTTTTATTCAAGTCCCTATCCTGAAGCTTTAATAATATAAATATCCATGAAAATTCTGGCTCTGAAATCTTTGTCAGTACACTTCAGCAGTCAGATTTGATCTTTAGATAAGGAGAGTTTAACACCTTTTCTATTTGGACTCAATTGATAAAAAATATTCCAAGGTAACATTTCTAAAAGTTAATAACATATCTCTTCTGTATTCTGAATTTATTGCTATCACTTGTTTCGCTTTTCATAGGTTATTCCACTTGATATACTAGGAATCTTGGGAAAATGCCCTCTTACCTTTAATGAGATTAACATATGAAGCCTGTCTATAATCTCAGATTCCCATGCCAAGTTATGAGAAAAATGTCAAATTTCTTGATTCCTGTCATGACTTTTTAAAAAAAAAAAGCCTATGTGCTGCCTAGTACAAGGATGTTAATAAAGAAAATTAAATTATTTTAAAAGTGGAAACAATTGCTTAAGAGGCTGAAAAATGTAAAAGCACACCCAGATTACATGTGGGCATATACATACATATATGCATACATACATATATCCTGTGGTTTCCATTTCCTTGACTTTATTGTTTTTTTTTAATGTAAATTCTCCTAGGACATTTCAGGTTATATGTCTGGAAACCTTGGCCATCCAGAAAAGTAAGGTCAAGAGAATAATGAAAAATGTGCTGAAAGAATTTACATAAAAGCTTTGGAGACTTGAAAATGGAAACAACAGACATTTAGAAAGTTATTGTACTCAATCCTCTACCTTCCTAGCATTGACTCATGCAGAAAAATACTAATAACTATGGGATAATAACCAATAAAGACATAAAGCATAAAATGCTCAAACAGAAAATTGAAAGAATTAAAATTCAATGATGGCTATAACCCTTAAAGGGGAAGGAAATAAGCATTTTTAAGGGTTAAATACGTGCCCGACACTGTCCTAAGCACTTTACAAATAACATCTAATTTGATCTTCACGATAACCCTGTGAGATTAGTGCTATTGTGATCCTCATTTTATAGTTGAGGAAACTGAGGCAGACAGATTAAGTGACTTGCTTGGGGTCATATAACTAGTGTCTGAGGCCAGATTTGAACTCAGGTCTTCCTGATTCCAGGTCCATACCTCCAGCCATTCCACCACCTCCCTTCATCTTAGCTTGTGTACTTTATATTTCATGACTCTATTACCTAATCAATATTGGTCCTCTTCCTAGAAATTCAAATGATAGTGATTCTATACCTTTCCATCTCATGTCAACCTTTTCCATATCTTCAAAGAGTCTCTATTGAGGGTCTACCACCTAAAACATTAGAGGTCTTTTAATTTTGTGGATATCAATGTAGCACTCATACCCACATACACACATACACAATGCCACATATACATATTATGTGTATATAATTTCCTCAATGATTTTTAAAAATACCACTTCTTTGCAAATCATCACTGACACTATGCTGCAATGTGTATATATTCACCATAAATCTTTTCATTCTTTTAAATGTAAAGTGTGTATAAGTCATCTCCATCCATATTGTGTAGGGCACTGCCAGCTTGGGTGAGGCTTAGTCTTTATATGCATACATGCAGACAGACAGACACACCAACATATATGTAAATATGTATGTAGATATGTTTATATACACATACACATATAATACATACACCGACATATATGTATATATGTGTATATATATTTATATATACATGCACACACACATATATATAATACACACACATGCTCACTATGCTAGGCATTGGGGATTAAAATGCAAAATTTAACCAGTCCCTGCCCACAAGAAGCTTATAATTTACTGGGAGAAATAACATGTATAAATATAAATACATACAAAACAAATTCAAAGTGATTGGGACAGGGAAGGCACTAGTTGCTGAAGGAGTCATGAAAGATTTGACAGATATGAGCATATGAGCTTAGCTTTGACGTAAACTCCTGATTTGATGAGGCAAGAATGAAAAAATTAGAATTAGGGTTAGTTATTACATGTAAAGAATAGCAGGAATACTGGTTCAACTCCATAAATTAAAAATAAAATAAATAAAAATTTTAAGAAATCAAACCAAAAAAGACCAAAACAAGAAATATAGTAGCTGAAAGTAGTACTATAAAATAAAGCTGGAAAGGTAGAACAGGGCTAGGTTGTGAAGTACTTTAAAGGCCAAAGAGAGGAGATTGCATTTTATCCTAGAAGCAATAGGGAGTCACTGGAGTTTATTGAATAGGGAGTATAGGAGAACAGAATCTGTCCTTTAGGAAAATCATTTTGATAGTCATGTGAAGGGTACATTGGAGAAGGGAGGGGTCTGAGGGACTGAGGAACTTTGACAGCTGATTAGATGTGGTGGGATGAAGCAAAGGGAAGAGTCTGGGATGACACCAGAGTTGTTGAACCTTGGCTAATGGAAGGATGGTGGCACTTTTGAAAGAAAAAGAAAAGTTCAGAAAAGAAGTGTATTTGTGGGATGAGATGAATTCTGTTTTAGACATGTTGAATTTTAGATGCTTACATAATGTAGTTTGGCTTTCTCCCCAATTTTAAAAATTCTGAACTTAATAAACTTCAACTAAAATGAATATTTTCATATACACAGTAGAACAGAGAGGGTTATACTGTAAATCTCTTAGGTATAGCTTGCCTTTCTTTTTAAGTAGATAATAAATGCAAAAGAATACTATCAAAACTTTCCTGCTTACTGGGTCTGGTCTTCCTTGTGTTCTGTGCATTTCAAAAACATGTTTCAATGACCCTCTATTCTTCCCTTTCTTTTTCTTTCTTCCTCTCCCTTTGTTTTTTTTTTGTCAACTCTATCTGTAGAGTAGGTCCCTTTTCTCTCCCCCCTACCTCTTTCCCTAAATGAGAAAAAAGAAAAATAAAACCTTTTTAGTAAATAGTAAATCAAGCAAAACAAAATCCCATAATGACGGTCTGACATCCGGTTTGTAATGTCCAAGAAGGAGTTGAAGAAGCCGAGCTGGAAAGCAGGAGAAAAATTTGGGCTGAATATGAAGATCTGAGAGATACCCGAAGAGAGATGATAATTAATCCTCTAGAGCTGATGAAGTTACCAAGTGAGGGAGTATACATAAAAAAGAGAAGCAATCCAGAGCACTGGGACATCGTCTACAACCTTTAGGGAGCGCATTATGGATCCAGAAAAGGAGACTGAGGAGTGATCTGCCATGTAAGAGAAGAATCAAGAAAAACAATGTCATAAAAGTTGAGAGACAGAGACAGAGACAGAAAGACAGAGAGACAGAGAGAGACACACACATATACACAGAGACAGACAGAGTGAGGAGAGAGTGAAAGAGAGAGAGAGAGAGAGAGAGAGAGAGAGAGAGAGAGAGAGAGAGAGAGAGAGAAAGAGAGAGAGAGAGCTGCAGAGAGGTTGAGAAGAATGGATTCTCAAAGGATTATTGCATCTATCCCTAGACTCTTGCATAAATTTAACATATGTTTCTGTTGCATAAAATATATTTTGTTTCAGAAGAACCCCAAGGATGAATTTTTTTATTCACCAAGTCATTTTTTCTAGTTAACTATCAATTAGTGAATAAACAAATATTTATTAAGTGCCTTGAATGCATGAGGCCCTATGCTGGGGATACAAATAGAAAAAAAATGAAACAATTTCTATTCTTAAGGAGTTTGCATCCTATTAGGGGAACTCAACTGAAATACATTTTCTCTACACCTCTAAATCAACTGTGCCGCTGTGAAGATATTGTTATAAAAAAGAAAGGAAGGGATGGAGGGAAGGAAGGAAGGAAGGAAGGAAGGAAGGAAGGAAGGAAGGAAGGAAGGAAGGAAGGAAGAAGAAAAGAAACATACCAACAAAAGCCTGCCTATTGCCTTGTCATGCTTTCCCCAAAAGTACCCTACATACAAGCAGAGAGAGATAATTCTCATAAAGATTGTAGAGAAATGAAAAAATTGGGCATATGAATCAATAGTTAGTTTTTTAACAATACCATCTGTGATTTTTTTCTATTATTTTGGAATCTTCTTCTCTTTAAGATGTCTTAAAAACTAATTCCCTGGTTTTCTTTAAAATTCCATATAAGGCCCTTTGATCTAGCGATAGCACTTCTAGGGCTGTATCCCAAAGAGATCCTACAAAGGGGAAAAGGACCCACATGTACAAAAATATTTATAGCAGCTCTTTTTGTGGTGGCAAAGAATTGGAAATTGAGAGGATGCCCATCACTTGGGGAATGGGTGAACAAGTGTGGTATATGAATGTAATGGAATACTATCATGCTATAAGAAATGATAAGCAGGTGGGGCAGCTAGGTGGCTCAGTGGATAGAGCACCGGCCCTGGATTCAGGAGGACCTGAGTTCAAATCCGGCTCAGACACATAACACTTACTAGCTGTGTGACTCTGGGCAAGTCACTTAACCTCATTGCCTAGCCAAAAACAAACAAACAAACAGAAATGATGAGCAGGCAGACTTCAGAAAAACCTGGAAAGACTTGTATGGTCTGACGCTGAATAAAGTGAGCAGAACCAGGAGAACCTTGTACACAGTAACAGCCACGTTGTGTGATGACTAATATTGATAGACTTAACCCTTCTCAGCAATACAAGGATCTAAGACACCTCCAAAGGCCTCATCATGGGAAATGCTATCCACATCCAAAGAAAGAACTATGGAGTTTGAATGCAGATCAAAGTATACTATTTGCTATTTTTTTCTTCTGTTGTGTTTTATTTCCTCTTTCTGGTGGTTCCTTCTATTGGTTCTAATTCTTACTCACAACATCACTAATGTGAAAATATGTTTAATAGGAATGTATAGCCTATATCAGATCGCATGCTGTCTTGGGGAGGGAGGTGGGGAGGAATGGGGAGAAAAATTTAAAACTCAAGAGCTTATGGAAGTGATTCTTGATAAATCAAAATAAATTAATAAAAAAAAATTCCATATTAGGTTGGCCAGTGTTCCTCCTATGCAACTTCCTTCTAAAACACAAAGTCAGAGGTGACTTCAGCTGTTTGTCATTCAGGCAAGATATACTAGACAAAATCTGATCTTTCATCTTCCATTATTTGTCATACCATGCTGGAATATGCTACCTGTGGGACTAGCAACCAGTCTACAAGCTCTACCATCATCTGCTCAATATGATGCTTGTGCAGAAAGAAGAGTTCCACAGCAAGCCTGATGGAACAAAGATCCCCTATTATCTATACTCGGCCACTCACTTGTCCCCTTAAGGACACATTGAAAAGTCTTTTCATTGTCTAACTTGAGGAAATGCTGCTGTGCTCAAAGAGTAGGTTTCTGGTTCTCACACTTGTAAGTTGGGGGAGGGGAGAATTGTTTTTATTTATTTTTTTACCCCTCAAAAAATTAAAGGGTTAAAAAAAGGTACTCAATGTAGTCAGTCATGCAGTGAAACAGTAAACATTTATTAAGTACCTAGTATGCATCTGGCTGTGTGCTAAGCACTGGGGATACAAAGAAGGTCAAAAAACCAATCGCTGCTCTCAAGGCACTCAAAGTCTAATGTACAATATGAATCAAATATGTGAGTTAAATTATTCTTACATAGAAAAGAAATGCTTAACACAGGTCAGTCACAAATATACATTTGATAAGAACAAACTTAAAACAGGATTCAGAAACTTAACTTACAGTCACTGCTACAATCTGCACAAAGACTAATACTCTATCCTCATGAAAACACAAAGCAGTCTGCAGGATTGCTAATTAAGCATTTTAACATTTACTTTGTCATGATACTGTCCAAACCACTCCCAGCCAGATTTGGGTCAATCCTCTTCTTGTTGATTGCCTTCTCTGGTGTAAAAGCTTTCCTGTCTCTAGACCACCTTTGCTATTGCCATGATTCACTCATTGGATTTCTCAACTAATCAAATTTCCAAGGTCATTCCAAGGTACACATCTAAGTCATGTTGGGTCACCTACTCAGGAAAGGAAATATAAAGCTAAAAAAGCAGCCAAGACCCCAGGTGCAAGCTTGCCCATGATCTTTGTGTGATGGGGGACCCCACCCCACAAACAGGAGTTTAGAGACTCAATGTACTACTTGCTGTACAGCAGAGTCAAAACCAAAAGATTAAGTGGGAAATTGTTCTCCTAATAGATCTAAAATGCTGTTTCCCTCTCCCCCCAACAACCCTTCCTCCCCACCTCCTCCACTGCTGCTACAGAGCCGGGAATGACCGAGGAAACACTTAGGGTCTACCCTGTTATACGAAACAACAAGGTCCTTTCAGCACTGGGATAGAACCTGGTAAGAAGTAAGCCCCCAAGTAATATCTGGTTACCAGAACCAGGAATGGTAACGTTCAACATGCTCCGTGGAGGAAGGGGGAATAGATCTTCCTGGCTACAACCATCACCATTATCTCTCCAATGCCACCTCTCTCCACATATAAAAGGACACCTACAATATCCTCGTATCATAGGCACCACCCTCTTTGCTGTCGTCCTCCAAGACAGTCTTTAACTTCTCAAAATAATAACTATTGGCATTTTAGTTACTTCCTAGTGCCTTTCAATACCTTCCCCCACCATCAAATTACAATCACCTGCTTCCCAAACAACATCAGAAGATGGGAAGGAATTCTTCCCCAAAGAAAGTTCTTCATTCTGTTTTCTTATTTCAGCCTTACTGAGTTAAACATCCCAGATTCCTAACAGAACCTCCCTTTACCTCCTTTTTTTCCCAGGACCCATCCATTCTCTTTAAAGGCCCATAAAGTACACTTTTGATAATCCCCATTTGTTTGGAGAACTGAACATCTGTTTGTCTACTGTCCTACTAGGGCTGATGAAGCTGTGTAGGAAAAAATTCTGATGTCTTGTGTCCATATCTTTCTTCTGTAAAACTTCCCCTTTACCCTTTTTGCAGTAAACAGAATAGTGCTAAAGGTCACTAGAAGGATGTCCTCAGATCTCGTTTCTTGCTGAAGTATTTCCATTCAAGGTAGAGGCCTGAATTTAAAAGTCCTGCCCACTTGGGTTTCCTTCTTACCTCCAAATATAAAGTCTCTTGAGCCCCCTTCAATGAGATTAAAAGAACCTTCATCAATTTCCTCACCCTCTACCACATCTTAGCTACCTAAAGCCCCTCAATCCAGCAAAAAACAATCAATGACCATTTATTGAACGACTGCTGTTCTTGGTACTGGGGACACAAATGCAAAGAATGAAACAGTCTCTACTTCCAAGGATCTTACAGAATTCTAGATTTTAATTTCTGTGTGTTGGTGAAGTTATAGGAGTGATCCCAGCCTGTATTTGTTCAGGGACATGGCTCAGCTTTCCCTTTAAGATAGGGTGATCATGCTTGAACCTTTGACCTATGTGCTTCTGGAAATGTGGGCCAAATGTGTTAATATGTTCCACCTGACTATACATACATACTTGTTAAAAGGGAGGGCTTCCACTCAGGGTGCTGAGGAAGGTGGAGTGAGTTAGATGGTAGTATAGATATGAAAAAAAAACATCAATAAAGCATTTTTTAAACTCATAGAAGGAAAAAAAATACCAATTTTGTTAATACTTTGTTTTTGTTAATATTGTAAGCTGCAGACAGATAGAAATTTTTTAACTGTGCATAACACAAAATCACATTCTCATATACAATCCTTTCTTGTTCTTTTTTGTATCTTGAAATGTTTGTTTGTTGATAATTAAATTTACAATAAAAGCAAAGAAAATTTTTTTTTGAAACAAAGAGATAGCAAGTGACTACACCCTAGAAAACTGACATCTCTGGCTCATGTCTAATGTGTCTTAGCCCTTTTTTTTTCCTGTTTATCCATAGGATCCCCTTGAACCTTATACTAGCAACAATGGCCTATCATAAGAGCTGTTTTGAAATGGCAGGAACTCTTTCAATATATAGTAGCTTCTTTCTCCCTAGAAATCTTTAGGTAAAGGCTACTGAACCACTTAGTGGGTCAACAAAATATTGTATCCAAACTTTTTAATAAAGACTTTAAAATAAAACTTTTCTCTGCAAGATGGTTAAGCAGATTGCAAGTAGACTATCTATTTCAATCTACTGGAATACTTTCTGCAGAATTCCTATACTAAGGAAGTCATGGCTCCAGTTTCTATTCCTTTCCTTTATCTATCTATCTATCTATCTATCTATCTATCTATCTATCTATCTATCTATCTATCTATCTATCTATCTATCTTTTGTCTTCTGTGATAGCTCCTGCCCTCAAGGAGCTTATAATCTGTTTCATTTTTCCTTTGTATCCACAAAATCTAACACAGAAGTCAATTAGTCCATAAACTAATCCTACCTAAGCTAATTTATTTATTCAGTGCCATACCAAACTACCAAAAAATTATTTTATAGAGTTAGAAAAAATAATAACAAGATTCATTTGGAAGAACAAAAGGTCCAAAATATCAAAGTAACTAAAGAAAAGAAATGCAGGGGAAGGTGGCCTAGCAATTCCAGATCTTAAATTGTATTATAAAGCAGCAATCATCAAAACTGCTTGGTACTGGCTAAGAAATAGAGTGGTGGATCAGTGGAATAGGTTAAATATGCAAGACACAGTAGTCAATGACTATAGTAATCTATTATTTGATAAACCCAAAGACCCCAGCTTCTGGGATAAGAACCCACTCTTTGAAAAAAAACTGCTGGGAAAACTGGAAAAGAGTATGGCAGAAAGTAGGCATAGACCCACATCTCACACCATATACCAAAATAAAGTCAAAATGGCTTCAGAGACTTAGATATAAAGGCTGATACTAAGTAAAATGGGAGAACAAGGAATAGTTTACCTATCAGATCTATGGAGAACAGAAGAATTCATGACCAAACAGGAGATAGAGAACATTATGAAAAGCAAAATGGATAATTTTGATTACATTAAATTGAAAAGTTTTTGCACAAACAAAGCCAATGCAACTAAGAAGGAAGGTAGAAAATTGGGAAAGAATTTTTACAACCAGTCTCTCTGATAAGGGCCTCATTTCTAAAATATATAGAGAATTAAGACAAATTTATAAGAATACAAGCCATTCCCCAATTGATAAATGGTCAAAAGACAGTTCTCAGAAGAAGAAATTAAAGCCATCTATAGTCATATGAAAAAATGCTCTAAATCATTATTGATTAGTGAAATGCAAATCAAAACAACTCTGAGGTACCACACCACACCTATCAGATTGGCCAACATGACAAAACAGGAAAATGATAAATGTTGGAGAAGATGTGGGAAAATTGGAACACTAATGCATTGTTGGTGGAGTTGTGAAATGATCCAACCATTTTGGAGAACAATTTGGAACTATGCCCAAAGGGCTATAAAAATGTGCATACCCTTTGATCCAGCAATAGCACTTCTAGGGCTATATCCCAAAGAGATCAAACAAATAGGAAAAGGACCCACATGTACAAAAATATTCATAGCAGCTCTTTTTGTGGTGGCAAAGAATTGGAAATTGAGAGGATGCCCATCCATTGGGGAATGGTTGAGCAAGTTGTGGTATATGAATGTAATGGAACATTATTGTGCTATAAGAAATGATGAGCAGGTTGACTTCAGAAAAACCTGGAAAGACTTATATGGTCTGATGCTGAGTGAAGTGAGCAGAACCAAGAGGACTTTGTACACAATAACAGCCACGTTATGCAATGACTAAGACTTAAACTGAACCCTTCTCAGCATTACGAGGATCTAAGACATCTCCAGAGGCCTTGGGATGGAAAATGCTGTCCACATCCAAAGAAAGAACTATGGAAGTTGAATCGCTATCACTTATTTTTACCTTCTGTTGAGCTTTGTTTCCTCTTTCTGATGGTTCCTCCCATTGGTTTTAATTTTTACCTACAACTTCACTAATGTGAAAATATGTATAATAGGAATGTAAATGTAAAGCCTATATCACATCGTTCGCAGTCTTGGAGAGGGTGGTAGGGAGGAAGGGGGAGAAAAAATTTAAACTCAAAAGCATATGGAAGTGATTGTGGATAAATCAAAATAAATTAATAAAATTAAATAAATTTTTAAAAAATTAATCCATAAACACTTAAGGCCCTACTATGTGCCAGGCACTGTGCTCGCATGTAGACATTTAAATGCTTATTTGCTTGATTTATTTCTGTACTTCATAACTTTTCTCCTATACAAAATGTGCTTTCATATATGTGTACTACATACCTAAACATACACATAAGTATGTGTGTACATCTGTGTATATATCCATACTTATACTGCATATGGACACACATACGTATGTTTATTTTCATGTATACATCTATAATCTTAAAGACATGAAATTATCTTGTACACATGCGTAATTATGTTCCCACGGCTTCATATTTCAGTGCAGTCTATGCAGGCCTTTAGTACCGACATTTGCAATGAGAAACGAAACATCTAGTTAAGTTACTCTGATAGCCGAACAAATCAAGACGGGTCAAACAAGATCGCTCGGATCCTTGGGGCAGCGTTCTTTCTTTCCCCTGTTTAAGATGGAGACCAGGATCCTCTGAAAACAATTACTATGGCTGCTCAGAGCGTCCAGGAGAGGTTTCTATTCCTCGCCTCGACTTGCCCACAGTAAAGATGGCGCCTGACTGACAGGTGTCTGCGCCAATAGAGATGGCGCTACTGCGGACTCCGGGGAAGAAGAGGAGAGGAAGAAGGCGGGCGCGGCTGCGTCAGTTCCGGCGCGCCGCGGAGATGGAGCTGTTGCTGGAGCAGTTGGAGCGCTTCGCCGAGGTGCTGGCCGCGTCCCGCACGCGCCATGCCGGCAGTTGGGGGCGCGTGGCCGTGCGCCGGTCCCTGCGCTGGGCCCGTTACCTGCGTCACGTGCACGGGCGCTTTCGCCGCCGCGGCCCAGTGCGGGCGGCGCTGGAGGAGGGGTTGCGTGGGCTGCGCCTGCAGGCCGAGGCCCACGCGGGGCCCTGCTCGGCGTCGGGGCCGGGGCAGCTGCGGAGCTTCGAGGGACTGGGGCGCGCGGACCAGCTGCTGGCGCTGGGGCTGCTGGACAACGCGGCTGTGCAGGGCCCCGCGCTGCACGAGCTGCTCCGGCACCTGCGGCCCGAGCGCGAGGAGCCTGAGGGGCCCGAGGACGAGTCCGGGCTGCGGGACCGCCTGGCCGAGCTGGCCCGGCGCAGGGCCGCCTCTCAGCTGCTGCTGCAGCTGCTCGGCCCCGGCCCCAGCCCCGCCCAGGCGGAGCCCGTGCTTCGGAGAACCGAGGCCGAGCTGCTGCTGCTGCGGCTTCACGAAGAGCCCGAGGTCGGGGCCGAGGCCCTGCTCCTGGACCGCCTGTGGGTGCAGCTGCCCCGGCCCCCGCTGGCTGGACGTGGTGACCGAGGCGCTGCTGCTGCAGCCCATGCCGCGGCCCGACCGGGATGAAGACGAAGAGGATCCGGGGAGCCAGACGGACCTCGGGCAGAGTGCCGCCGAGCCCCTGCTAGCCTGGCTCCTGGCGCATCCGGCCGCGCTGGCCACCCTTTGTCGCCTCTTACCCGCCCCAGTCCTCGCCTCCCTGGCCGCCGGCTACTCGGCGCTGGCCAAAGCCTTCCTGGACCTGCTCGCACAGTGGGGCAGCCGTCTACACTTCGACCTAATTCAGGGCACCTGGGTCGGGACCGGCCCCGAGAGGCTGTCCTGGGAGCGCCTCCGGGACTGCTTTCGATGCTTCTGCCAGTGCCCCGCCTCCCTAAGAAACGAGGCTCTGAGAGTCCTGAAGGACTACCGGACCCGGGACGGGAGCTTCGGCGCCCCGGGGCTCAGCGTGTGGACTGACCTGCTGCAGGACCTCGGAGAGAATGAGCCCCCGGGAGAGGCTGAGGCTGCTGAGCCTGGGGCAGAGATGCCCGGGATTCTGGACTTGGGGTGCAAGCCTTAGCCTTCGTGCTCCCCCTCAGGAGGGTCGTGTTCTTGCTGTTTTACGGGAACTGAAACTGGACATTCGTCCTGAATGGACACATAGGGAGAGAAGTGCCCCAGATCTGCCTCAAGAGTGGCCTTTAGCCTTTCAACTCAAGGGGTTCTCACGGTTTACAAGAACTAACGCTGGACATTCATCCTGAACAAACACATGCACCATGTACACAAAGTGCAAAAGTTATCCCCAATACTCCAAAAAAAGCCCAAACCCTAGTTTTTTACTCATTCTTTACCAGCACTGTTTAAAGACTGATACTATATAATCTTTGTCAAAAAATGGTCTGTTTGACTTTAAATGGACTGTGCCTTCTGCAGTTATTTAAATGTTTTCCTTTACGTTGTTGATACTATTTGTTGAAAGAATCGTTCTAAAAAAAGGATTTAAATTAAGCCTATACCTTTTGGGTAAACCCTTGAAGTTTCTCCGATTCTGATTTTTCAGATAGAACACATTTTCAGTAGTGTTGGTGTGGAGAATGAGCTCAGTAAAGAAAAGTGTTCACAAAAGGTTTTTTGTTTAATTTTTCGTTGGTGCCTTCTGTATTAATATCACAGTCATTTCTGGAAATGCCTCTTCTCTCTTACCCAGTTGAACACTGCTTTTTAACAAAGGAAAAGTTAAGCCAATGCTATCGTGTTATGGTCTGTTCTGACCTTGTATGCAGGCCTCTTGTCTTTCATTAGGGAGGAATGGTGATGAGCTTGATCACTTTTATCTGTGTCATACATTTTAGAGCTGGACTGACCTTACATACAATTTGGTACAAGCCCCTCATTGACTGAAAAGAGAACAGCCACAGAAAGGTCAGATATCTTGGCCAGAGTTACTTAGTGAGTATAGTAGAGTTGAGATTCAAGCTCAGGTACTGACTGAAGTATGGTTCCCAGGGAGTTAGAGCTTTGCGGTGGGATTAGAAATGGGAAGGATGAAGTGGAGAAAGAACAGATTCTCTGGTGGGGGGTCATTTGGTCAGCAGTGACTGAATCAGAGGAACGTGGAGGTGGAAGAACCTACAGCAGCTAGTCATTCTTAGGTAGAACTTCACATAAATCAGGAACTAATTACTGAGTCTAGATTCACTCAGCATCGCCCTAAACAAATCAGACTAACCAGTTATGTCTCATAATTCAGAGGGACAGCCACTTTATATGGTGATGTGCTCGTGTGTCACATCATAAGCAAATGTTTTTGATGATATGTGCGTGGCCAACTTTTCTGAGAACACAATTTTAAAAGTTGTGAAAGTGTCATAATCAGCATTGTGATCAAGGGAGTTATTTTTCCCCTCATTTGTCATACAGATGACCTAAACCCAGAAAGATAGTGGTGATGGGCCAGCAAACTATAACACAGAATGGAGTAGGGAAAAAGTCCTAGTTTAGTTTGAAAAGCTGAATCAGACTAAGTGTCTGATGTAATACATTACATCTTGTTATATTTTTAGATTTTGCTTCAAGAAATACTAACAAAGTATATACAATTTGGCTCTTATCCGTGGGCTGCTCAATAGCTTAACTTTATTTTGGGCAAAAATGTGTATCTGCTATTCTTCTTTTGGAATAGTGGCTAACCTTTGTGATCCTCCGTCAACATGCCAGCTGAGTCATGAGATTCACTACATAAACTATGCCAGATGACTGAGGCTCTGATTTACAGGTTTTATATTTTTGTACTCTACTGACAAATTTTGTCCTCTTCACTAGCAGGCTTCAGAATTTATAATATATGATCCCTACCTTTTGCTGCAAAAATTATAATAAAGAATGGCAAAAACGTAAGAGGATAAATATCCTATCTTTAAAGGGTTTTTAGGGTGTTTTTCTGAGCCATAATTTGATTCCAGGCCTGAAGCCAAGTCTGGTCCCCTTTCTCCCACATGACTGAGTAGTTCAAGGAAGTGTATGAAGTAAGACAATCTCAAAGGGATGTTTTGAGGCCTACCTTTTAGATAAAATGGTTTGTGGATAAAAAGATGGCACTGTTCCTCCTAGTCTGTGATTCTTCTCCAGTCCATTTCTTTCTCATTTTTCCTACATGCCAAGTCCAACAGTAAGTCCCCCAGCCTGAGGGAACACTTGGATCCAAGTTCCACAGCTGACTTAAGCTCAGTGTACCTGAGGGAAATCACCTCAATTCATCATCTGTAAAATGAGCAAAGCTGGACTATCCAATGTCTAAGGTCCTTTCTAGTTCAAACATTCTCTTAGTGTCTGCCTGCTACACAGAAACAGTATTAGGAATGTTTTCTCCATTGGGAGAGGCAAATCAGGCTTTTTTACCACCTAGCCCACCTCTTTTCCTTGTTTCCCATATTTAATCCTGAGTTTTAGAGCTGGAACACTTTTTTCAGAGGAGAAATAATCAAATCTGTGTATATAGTTTTTTAAGACCCTTAACCCAGGAGTGACTGAGCACACCATTGTCCTAAGGGTTTAAAAACGCTCTTGTTGTCTCACTTCGGATCAAAGTACTTGTCACACGTGCCCGGGTCTCCAAACACATATGCCTCATTCATTGTCTTGAGGGGGACCAGCCAATCTCAGAGAGCAAGGAACCATTGTGGCATGGGGTGAGGGAGCTAAGAAGCCCCAATTTGCCTTACCTGGAAAGGTATAGTCTCACACCCTTGCCTCTTCTTAGAACTCTTGTGACTTTATAATTTGGTTCAACTCACCTAATTTATGATCAAACATAATCTTGGGTCTTCAACATCGTTTGGGAAGTATCTTCAGGTTCTATTTCTTTAAATGGAAAAAAAAAAAGGCAATAAGGTGATGAGAAAACTTCAACACAGCTCTGCCCTAGTCATATTCTGTTTTATACAAGGAATTCAGTGCTGTGATAGATGTAGAAAGATATATATAGCTAGCTACCTAGATAACTCACTTAGCTAAAGCATTTATTAAACATATGCCTTACTGTGCTAGGTGGGGCATACTACCTCACTGTGTGAAGATACCTGGGAAATGCTAATTTCTCCTAGATCTGTCTGCATTTGCATTTACACATCTGTTTACCTATATTCCACCTTCTGGTGGCAAGTAAACTTCTTGACTGCGTTATTTTTGTCTCTTCTTAGCACAGTGACTTTCACACTGTGTTTAATAAATGCTTGTTGAGTTGGAAAGGAGGGGAAAAGGACCTCATGCCCTGCAGCCACATTTCTTATGTTATTTCCATCTCTGATAATGAATGTTATTAGTCTATATCCTCTCAGGCATTAGTGTATTTGAAAATACATACAGCAACTCTACTTGATTTGGATCACGTTTTAGGTCAGAATTCAGCCGTTGTTAGTGTACCTCTTTTCATTGGTTTCATTGGTAGATTATGTGGTAGCTCTGCCATCAGCTCTTAGAGCTCAGAAACAGTAGACCAGACCAAAACATATGGGCTGGTTATGTAGGGAAAGACCTGCCCTCACTGGCCATATGGGAAGCCAGGGTATTCAGAATTTTAAAAATTAATTAATGTAAATTGTCTGGGAAGGAATCATTGATTTCTTCTAGGAGTTAATTGGGCATGATCTATCACTAAGTCCAAAGTGTGACAACCAAGTCATTTGTCAGATGCTAATTGTCACGGTGGGGGAGGAGTGCCCTCTCAGCTTAGAAAAGATAGTGTGCCCTAGGGAAATGAGTTTAAATTATCCCAGTACTGATAATTAATGTGTGTGCAACTGTCTCTGGGAGCTTCATTACTCTTAATATGGAGGTAAAGGTGGAGTGCAGGAGGGAACCTAGGATTTTGAGGTTTTATTGTAATTTTATTCTTTTGGTCCCACGAGTGGTCAGCCATCATTTCTTGGGATATGTTTTACGCTTCAATGGCAGAAAAGCTCAAGAATATAAGGAGCAAGAATGAATAAGAATACACAGTATATTTATTCACACCTGACACTTTAATTTGTACTGTGGATAAAATATAATGTGAACTAAATTCTGTGAAATACATACAGGCTAGAGATGTATTACAATATTTGGATTTTGGATTTCGTACTTTGACATTTCAAATGAATTTGTTTAAAGCATATTTAGTTTTGTTCCTGCTCACACCAAAGAAATCCAATCTTTTATACCATATAACCTTTAAGGAAATACATTTATATTGCAAAGTAGCATGCAATACATTTTAGTAAAAATGACAATGTTAACAGATTCTGGAATAGAGATGCTGATTTTAAGTTATGGATCTAAATCCTCCTTAGTGACTTTAGAGAATATGCCTGGACACATTTTGCAAATGGCACATAAGTATGTAAATCTATTATTTCATTCCTGAATTATTTTTTATTGTTGCATTTGCAGTGTATTAATATTTTGCATTATTTTGCATTGCAAGCTGTGTGGAAAATAGCTATTCATAAGCATTTCAGGAATTCTCCATATAATTAACAAATACTTATAAGGTAATTTATTCCAATGCCAGGCTTTTATTTATGGATGTTAAGACTTCAAAATCTGCATGAATTGTATCATGAATACACTATGAATCTCCTAAAAATGATAGTCACTGTCTTCACACTGAGCCTGCTTAATCATGCTTAAATCAATAACCAATTTTAAAGTTCAAGTTGAACATAATATTTTCAAGGGAAAGGTCTGGCTGGACCTGTGATTTATCAGTGAAACTCTTGGTGTAGACACTACATCCAGTGATATCGAGAGCCAGCTCCCCTATCGTACCTAGTAATTTAGAGATTTGTTGGAGACACTGAAAGGTTGAGTGACTTGTGATGGTGACTGAACTAGGAGGACTAGGACTTGTCTTCTTGACAATGTGGCTGACCATCTATGCAATATTCCACATCGCCTTTCAAACAAGCACAATGTGACTATACAGGAATGTATGTACATACATGCATACATGTATAGTCATAATATATTATTGTTTACACATATGTTGCCTTTCCTTTTCCATTGTTTGATGTATTACATTACATATTATGATATGTTATGTTGCCTTTTCTATTGTTTAATATATCATATATTATGTGATACATAATATAGCCTTTTCTGTTGTGGAATATGTAGGTGATAGATAATATAAAAGATAAACAATAGAAAAGGACAGGCAGTACAGGTTACAAAATGTCAAATATGTTTATTTTTCCAGAAGTCATAACTGGTAATTTTACAGATATTCTAGACGTGAGTTGAAAAAATATTTCTGTCTTTTATTTGACCAATGCAGAAAAACACAGCAGATCATATCCCCATCCCTCCTGTAACTTTCAGAAACATTCTGTAGTTTATATAAACCCTAACAGCCCCAAGGAAAAAAAAATGCACACATTGTTCTCTGTCTGCTTTCTCAGTAATTGCAAAAACATGTGTCAGGGACAGCACCAGTTTGAGATTGTTGTTGGAAACATAAAATAGATTGCAAGTGACTTAACGAGCAATTTACAGAAGGTACATGATATACTTCACTAGTCAGCAGACTTAACTTGCATTTGGAATTACTATAGTAACCAAAACTCAGAGAGCAAGCGCCATTTCCTAATTATAAATGGAAAACGCTGGACCCTGTACATCGTACCAACAAATCGATCCCAGTAGTGTCATAGCTAGATCACTGTTATCATTATGGCTCTCGTTGAGATGTTTGAAGGGTGTTATTTCTCTAATATGTTAAAGGTATTTAATCTCTATAATCTAGTGGCATTAATATAAATATCAGTGAAAGGACATTTTTGTTTCAGCTTAAGAATATATAATATTTGTATATGTGTATATATAGGATATTCGTATATGTATATACATAATAATATTTATGTTTCGCTTTGAATTTTGTCAGCACTTTACAAATATTATCCCATGTGATCCTCTAATAACCCTGGAAGGTAGGTGCTGCCATTATCCACATTTTGCAGATGAGGAGATTGAGGCAGGCAGACTCTGTGTTCCCCAGGGTCACATTGCCAGGTAAATGTCTAAGGAAGAATTCAGACTCAGGTCTTCCTGCCTCCAAGGCCAAAGCTCTATCCATCATGTCATATAAATAGAGATGGGGACATGGGAAGATAGACCCTGAGGGCAAGAAAGGTGAAAGGTCCACTTATTTTGTACACAGAGATGTATCTGTGTGTGTGTGTGTGTGTGTGTGTATACACATATATATATCACCATATATACATACATATGTGCATGTTCTATGTGTATATATACATATATAAATGTGTATATATGTAGTATACATACATACAGACACACATATATTACTAGAATGGTTTTGAAAACTTTCTGTCTGCTTAAAAACGAGATAGTCCAAAAGGTTCCATCTTTACATCTAACTTAATACCTAGTTATTACATAGTTTGAAGATTATACTTTGGTAGAGCCACCCCTAATGGTGATTTTGATTCACAAAAGCTAGCTCCATGGAGAGCTAAAGGCAAGTCTGAGGATGGAATGCTAATATTATCTTGTTGTCATAAAGAGCTTTTGGAGATTTAACCATATTCAGACATAGGCCAAATTCTCTGACTATCAAATCAACTGTAATCCAGAATGCCACATCTGTAGTCAAAATGACAGTGATCTTGCTTATTTCATTTGTTGAAAACAATATGATAATCCTGTGTCCATGCCTTAACAGAAGGAAGCATTAATTAAAGTGAATTTTAATTGCAATGCTATAACTAGGATTGGTTTCCTGGACTTCCATCATTCAATATTTATTGAACAAATATTTATAAAGCAATTCCCATATACAGTGCCTGTAATGGCTATCAGTACTCACTAGAGGCTCAGGCAGTACCAAGATAGATAAGGCATTATTCCATGTTCTCAAAAAGTTTGTAATCTATTTGAGAGATAACAGAGACAAAGAACTATAATGTAAAGTCTGAAGTGTGGAGGAGACATGTCAAGAAAGAGCCATGACAGTTAAAAGGAGAGAGAGAGAATTGTTGAGAAGTTGGTATCATCTGGATTTTGAAGGAAAAAATAGGATTCAACAATTAGTGATTGAGAGGAGGGCATTCCTGGAATAGGTGATCTTGTGAGCAAAAGTGTGGAGGGTAGGAAAGCATGAATTGTTTGTGGAATCGTGATGCTTTATTAGTGGAGTCTCGAGCATATGCAAATGAGCTTATAAAGATACATTAGATCCATATTATATAGCCAAGTTGTGTCCTTGAAAACCATAGTAAAGAATTCGATATTAGTAATACATAGGTAATATTGGAAATTTTTGAGCAGAACAATGAATGACATGTTCATCCCTGTGTAGCACCTGGGATTCCACTGTTCTCCCCCACATGTGGGACCTCAAAATCTGCCAGAAGCTCAAAGTAACTTGGGGGGTCAACTCAAACTGCCTTCTATGAGATGCTTTTTCCAGCCCAACCCCTCTTTCCCCAAAGCAAAGCAGCTAATTCCTTCCTTTTCAAATTGCCTTTGATCATTTCATTTGATCATGTGGAGGAGGGGTCTACCCTCCAAAAAAGGGTCATCACCACCAACAGCCCCTCTTGATCAACTGCCATCAGCAGACAGGTAAATTCAGGAGCCCTGATGGTAGCAGCACTCTCGGATCTACATAGGTCTTGCTTCTAGCTCAACCTTTGAGGCAATCATCCAGGGAAGCAATTCTTGGGAAGAAGGAATCAGCCATCCCCACCATCTACCTCTCATTGGACAGGGAAGCCAGCCTGAAGCAGCAGGGCACTCAATGGGGAGATACAAGGTAGCATGTCATACCACCACCATCACCACCGTCTCCTCTTGAGCCCCTGATGGACACAGCCTAGGATCCAGAACCCAAGAGCCTTGTGCATACCAATGCTTCCAGCCCAGCACCTGTGGCCATTATCCTCGGAAGCAACCCTTTTGGATGATGTAGGCTGACGACTACTGCAGGTGCTACAGCCACATCTATTAAAGACCTAGGAAAGAGATTGTGTTGCAAAATCTTTGACATTGTCAAATGGTACAACCTCAAGCTAATGTGATTTTATTAGTGGAAATGACATTTAAAAAAAAAAGCTTTGCTGCTGTGCTCTAAAGATCATCTGACTTTCTACCTGACTTGTAGCATAAACCTTACATCTGTGCTGTGTCCCCCATTAGAATATGAGCCCCTTGAGAGCAGGGACTAATTTTTTTATTAGTATCTCCCATGCTTAGCATAGTACTTTGTACATAGCACTTTAAAAAAAAACGTTCATTCATTCATTCATTCATTCATCCCATCTTCTCTGAATATATCTTATAGACCTAATAATTTGCATGTCTCCTTCATTAGAATGGGAGCTCTTTGAGGGCAGGGACTGTTTTTGCCTTCATTTCTATGTCTAGTGCTTAGTGCCTGATACATAGTAAGTGCTTGTTGATGGATTGAGATCAAAAAGCAAATAGTACCTGGAGTAAGGGAAATGATGGAATGGAAAAGAAATGAGTTGCCCGGTTCAAGAAAAAGGCAGAAGAGTAGCAGGTGTCTGACATACTAAGCCAGGAATATGCAAGCTCACCAAATAGGATTAGAGAAGTTGAGCTTACCCAAAATAAAGTTACTGCCTGTGGTGGAAGCTAATTTTTTTTTGGAGTTTGAAGTTAAGAGGGAAGACTTTGCTTGCCCAGGATTTGGCCTGTTAGATTAAAAATAAGGATTGTGACTATTTTTTTAATGTAGAGACTGGGGGTAGGGATGGCAAAGGAAATCTTGCAATGACATAGATGGAGTATATGATGATTGCAATTTCTGCCATAGACAATTAATTGTGTATGCACTAATTTAGGTTGATATAACTCCTAGAAGACAAGATAAAAGGACCGGAGGAATGCTTCACCATTCTTTAGGTTGGCAGGGAAAATGAAATGTTTCTTGAAAAAATAAATGCAATGACTTCAAGGTTGAAAAGAGAAGAGAAAATGGATCTGAGAGGTAGAAGAGATAGATCCCTGACCTATTTTAGGAGGTTTCAGAGTAGGAGAATATGACACTGAGAAGGAAGGGGAGGTGAAGGACACTTGGAGCAGTTTTGCTCCAAGTAGCAGTTTTGAGGCTTTTTCCCTCAAAACAGGGAGGAAATGGATCCTCGAAAGGGGAAGCAGCTGCAGCACTTCAAAGAATGTGGGATGTGCATTCACAGTTGTCCTTTAAAGAGATAATCTAGAAAGGGAGAGAGGAAGGAGACCCAAGTAGTGGTTACATGTGGTTCTCTGTTGAGGGACAGTGAAGCAGCTCATTATTGACCTGACAATAACAATAGAGAGGACTTCTGTCCTCCTGGGGCATGTATCTGAGACGTGAGGCAAAGCCTTCTAAGAATTGTCATATTTGACAACTGATATCCACTTCTGAGATTCACGTGGGAACAAATGATATTGCCAAGACACACCTAGGACCATTGCTAGAGATCAGGAAATCCAGGGTGGGAAACTGAAGACCTGAGGTGGTGTTTTCATTCTTGTGGCTAATTGTGGGCAAGTAATGCCACAGGAAAAAAAAAATAGTTCTGGAAAGTGAAAAACTGGGTAAGAAGAAGGTATCTGAGAAGAGATTTTAATTTCTGGACTACTGGGATAGAATATATCTCATAAGGACTATTAAAATGTATATTTGCCTGAAGTCTCATGATATTAAGAGCCTCTATCTCTATCACACACCCCATAAAATTTTGTTGTTCAAAACTTTATTCTCCTCAAGTCGTCTCCTACCGCCAACTTGGCAAACGACACAGTACCTAGGACAACAGGTGCTTAATAAAGCCTTATGGTTTCTTCAATAGATATCATATCACAGGAATCTTCATTTTATAGATGAGGAATATGAGACCTAGAGAAGTGATTTGACGAAGGTCACAAATCCAGTTAGTGGCAGAAATTTGACTTATTATTGCCTTATGATTAAAAAATAATTTTTAAAGATAGAATGGAGGATTCCCAGCACTACCTTAGCTGTCATTTCTTGTATTTCTTTTGTATTTCAGTACTGCAATGCATTTGAGATCTCATCTATGTGCCTGTTACCTCTGGTGATAGAGATCTCAACTCACCCATGCTGTCTCACCTGTGTGACTTTAGTATATGCCCTTCCAGGGTGGGTCTACCTGACACGCTGGAAGCCTTCCTCTTGTTATTTCATATCGTGTAGCTAGCCTTGGAGGAAATAATTGCCCATCACTTACCCTTCACTTTCACTTCACAGAAACACAGAATCTAAGTGTTGGAAGGGCCCTCGGTGACTATCTAGTACCACTCACATATTAAAAAAATCCTCATTCTTGAATGTTCCAGAAGTGGTCATGACCAACCCACCTTGCCCACCTTTGCACTGGCCATCCCCATGCCAAGCACGCACTCTTTCCTAACATCTGCTAGTAAAATCCTTTATTTCCTTCAACACAGCTCAAGTGCTGCTTTCTGCATGAAGTTTGTACTGATCCCTACCCTCTCCCATAATTCTAGCTCTCTCACTGCCTAACATTCTTGGTACTTATTTTGGATATTTTGTCTAAACTTATATGTCAGCTTGTTTCTCCAATAGGACTTTAGTTCCTGAATGTCAGTCTTATTTTACTTTTGTCTATGTGTCTGCAGCAGCTACACAGTGCCTGGCACATGGTAGGGTACTTAAGAATGTTTGTTGATTGATTGCTTGATTGACCACTCTGGACCTCTTCCTCATTGTGGGAAGTGTTCCTGAAAGCAGCCAGACTGGCCATTTGCTGATCCCAGAACCTGACGTTTCATTTTCTGTCTTTATGACTGGTACAGTCTGTCCCCCATGCTTGGAGTACAAGACCTCAGATGCACATATTAGTGTCCCTAGCTTACTTAAAAGCTTAGCATGGGCCAGCTCCAACGGAAAGTCTTTTCTGGCCCACTTAGTTATTATATTCTCTGCCTCTTTCATGTATCACATATATTCCCATAGGTTTACATTATGCTCCTGCCAGTAAATTGTAAGTTTCCTGAGTCCCACATGATTTGTAGTACTAGCCAAGAAAGCATCAGTACTATGAGGGGTGGTAGGTTTTGTCTTTGGATCTCCAGCACCTAACTGTGCCTTGTACCTAGTTGGTGTTTAATCCATACTTTTGGGGCTAGGTGTGGTGGTACCCATCTGTAATTCCAGCCAGCAAGGAGATGAGTTATTAGGGCATGTGATATTCCATTTGGAAGTCATTATGGATATATGTAAGGTGGAGGCTGTCCTGTAGTGAGGGATTCTGCATCCCAGTGAAAGAGTTAATTTCCTGGTTGCACACAGTATTATTGATACTTCATCTCTAGGGTCTCCATCTCAGTGGTGCCACTTTAGATCAGTTGACATTAGGACATGTTTTCAGTGACCTGAAGAGTTTATTTACATCCACCCTTATCTTGTTATACCTAGGTCTGCAAAGATCAATCTAACATTTTAAGGATGGCCCCACTGGCGAGATTTCAGATGGTCTATGAACTTAAATGGGGAGGGAAAAAAGCCACATTTTTATTTTCACTAATCTCTAGCAGAAATTTAGTATTTCCTTTGATTATGAATGTAAACAACAAATCATTATTCTGAGAAGGGGTCCATAGACTTCAACAGACTGTCAAAAGTGTCCACCACATGAAAAATCCTTTGCATCATCAGGCCTTCTGGTATTTGATCACTGTCAGATCCACTGTCCATTGACAATTAATATACACATTATTCAATTTTCCTGTCACCTTCTTGTTTTTCCACACATACAAGTTTGTCTAACTTTGCTGTCACCTACTTTCCCCCGACATCACAGTCTGTGGGCAGATGTCCTGTTGTGAAAAACAGAACCAGGACAACAGACAGATCAGTCACTCTCAGGCCCTCCTACCAACTATTAATTTTGACCCCATGGCTGATCTGGCAGCATTAAACATGAGATGCCTGTATACTCAGGCCCATCTATCCTCTCTCTAAACAGGCATGATGCCTGCACTGGAGAGAGACCCAGTCTCAGATGGGCTCCTGCCCCTCTGCTCCCATCTGTACCTTCCTCTTTGTGAGAATTGATGGGAAGTGCTCTGGCTTTGCTAGGACAAATCAGCAGCAGGCGAGGAGAGCTTGTTTAAGATTTATACACTACCTCCTGAGACATTTGGTGTTCCCAAGCTGGTATGTCCTATCTTACTAAGTACATGCTTGAGATAAGGACCCCATGGGGCTGCTTGCTGTTGGGCTAATTGCAGCCCCTGTTAACTTACCTGTCCTTAAGGGATGGTAACACTGAATTTTATCTTGGATTGGCCCCATAATAGAGATGTGATGGCATTTTGGGAAGTGCTGGCTGGCCACCCTGGGACAGCTGGTGTCACACCCACTGCTACAAACTCTTCACTAGTAGGTCAGCCTGAAGTTGAGTCACTACTGAACAGTCTGTAGGAGGATGTGTTTGTATGATTGATCTCCTGGGCATCTAAGATGGTTTACCTCCTTCCCTAGGATGGACCTTAATCACTTTTAGGGGTTAGGATGAACTGGGCAACATAATATAACCAAGTCTTTAAGTTGTTCCTAGGGAGGGTTAAGTACACCTGCTTAAGCTTTAACTCAGTCTGGAAAAGGCAAAGGGGGAATTGCAAAGAAAATCACTAGAGGCATAGAAAAATCAACTCAATGTGTTGATGGCCTCCATCTTTAGTCTTTCATCTTGTTCTTTCAGTACCTTGGGGGTGAGGAGATCCTACTCAGGCTGTTCATCTGTTGTTCCTCATTCTCCATATGTGCTTAACTAACCTCTTTTTCTGATCACACATGTCCTTGATAATGTCTTTTATGTCGCTGCTTACATGCAAATTGTCGGTAACATGGTGCATCTTGTTTATTCCAGCCATGTGTCTTTCCATTTTATCCTTTGGATTATTTGTAACTTTAATTCTTCCAAGATCCTTGTCTTCCATTACTTATAGCCATAAAGCATCCCTGGGAGAATATTTGTGTTGAAGAATTGGGCTTCAGCAGCACATGCAGTTTGGATCATTGAAAGCTGTCTCATTTCCCAAGAACAACCTAGTCCAATGTCTTGCAATTCAATTCTGGGTCCAGAATTTTCAAATATGCTTGTTACATTTGGCAAATTTTCAGGCTGAAAAATGGACTTAATTCCTCTACTTTTGTTCTAAAATGTCCCCAGTCTCATTTATCCTGGGGATATCACATAATCATGGAATCTCAAAACTGGAGGAAACCTCAGAGGCCATCCAATCTACCCCATAGCCTCAACAGAAATCTTCTCAACAGCATAACTGAGAAGTGGCCACCCAGTCTTAGCCTAAAGATTTAGAGTGAGCTGTCTCCCAAGGAGTCTCGTTCCACATTTGGATAGTTCTAAGTGTGAGGAACAGGGGTTCTTCATCTTTTTTTACGTCATGGACCCCTTTGGCAGCCTTCGTACACATCCTTAGAATAATGTTTTAAAATGCGTAAAATAAAACCATAGGACCATACAGGAAACTAAAGATTAGTGAAAATAATGATATAATTTTTCCCATCCAAAACAGATGCCCCCTTTTCCGTGGACCTCTTGAAAGAGGGGCCTGTTGACCCCAGGTTCACAGATTCTCTGTGTGAGGAGGTTTGTCCTTACCATGAACTAAACTCTGTCTCTTTACTCCCATTCAATTCTGAGACCGAGCAGAACAAGCCTACTCCTTCCACATGATGGCCATTCAAATACTTGAGGACGGCTACCAGATCTCTTTAGGTCTGATCTTCCCTGATGGAACATGACGAGTTCTTTCAAGTGATCCTTAAACAGTACGATCTCGATACCCTTCACCAGTCCTGATTGCCATCTTCAGCGCCCTCTCCAGTTTATATCTTTCCTCAAATGGGGTGCTTAGAATGGGACACAGTACTGACAGATATAATCTCAGTGGTACTGTCACCTTTGGGCAGGTAGGTGGCACAGCGGTTAAAGCACTGGGCCTGGAGTCAGAAGACTCGTCTTTGTGAGTTCAAATCAGGCCTCAGACACTTCCTAGTTATGTAACCCTAAGTAAGTCACTTAACTCTGTTTGGCTTAGATTCCTCATCTGTAAAATGAGCTGGAGAAGAAAGTGGCAAGCCACTCCAGTATCTTTGCCAATGAAACCCCAAATGGGGTCACAGATTCAGATGTGACTGAAACAACAACTGAACACCTGTGACCTCCCTAGTCCTGAACACCATCCCACTCTTACTGCATCCTAAGATCATGTTTGCCCAACTCTTCACTGTCTGAACTGGAATTATGCCTCCTTTAAATAGCTTTCAAAAACCAGATCAAGAACCAAGAACCAAATTAAAACCTGCTGAACAATGCAGCAACATGCTGTGTGGTGGTCCTAGAAATTCTCTTCTTAACACCATATCTGTATGACATGGAGCAAAAATCCCTCGTCCTCAATTTTCCCGTTTGTAATATTAAAGTAAATGTTGCACATACATCTATCTGACAAAATGCTTTAGAATTAAAAGAAGATGGAGAACCACTCCTCTAGACTTCATTCTGAGCAATAAGAGTAAACAACAAAAGCAAACTGATTGAGGATGTTAAAGTAATGGGAACCTGAAAAGAAAATGACAGCACTCTCGTCAAGATCTTGCTGCTGGGACTTAGTGGGAAATAAGGAGACCGTTTCCATGGTGTTTAAGGATGGTTCTAAAGAAGTCCGTGTGGCTTGATTTGAGACACTCAAAGGAGCAGGAAGTGAGAACACGAAGGAAGAGTACTGAGGGATCCCCCTGAAATCTGCCTAATCTTCCTACTGGGGCAAGGACAGATACCTCCAAATTAGGGCAGCATGTCTTCTCCCTCACATCAGGGCCAGTATTAACACCTCCAAAGCTGGAGCTAGGAAGGGTCAAGGAAAGAATACACCCTGCATGTCACCAAAGAGCCCTGAACATGATGGTCTTCAGACAAAGGCGGGAAGAAGGGGTCCATAATAAGACAAGGACCTTCTCCCAGTTTTCAACCCGGTTCCATGCTCCAGAGCAGCTCATGTAGCTTGCTCAGCTTGGGGTCATAGTGGCTCCAGGATCAGAGCAGGTCAGATGTCATATAAGGAAGGGATGTGTTCATCTCAGGCCTGAGATCATGGGCGGGGAAACAGCAACCCACTCAGAAATCACAATAGTCTATCTAGAATAGAAAATTCCAGATATGAGGGATTCCAAAGAAAGGCCAGAGCAGAAAGGCAGGTATAGCTGAACACAGCACTCATCCATGCTGATCAGACCACAGCAGAAGAGACATTGACAAAGTAAAGATAAAAATGAAAACTCTAAGATTGTAACCAGTAAAACTGTAGACAGATCTATATCACATAAATGGATGTAGGAAATGGGACTCACTTGAGGAAAAGACATAGATGTTATGATAATTGTCATTGAATGTTGGAAATGTTTTCATATGGAAGAAGGTGCAAAGTTGCTTTGCATTGCTCCTGAAGGCAGTACCTGTTTGTGGAGGTTAAAGGAATCTAGAAGGAAGAATAATTGGATTAAATAAAGAACTTTCTCATAATTAAATCTGTCCACTAACAGCATAGGCTGCCTCAGGAGGCAGAGTTATCCATTGGTGGATGAATTCAAGCAAAGACTGAATAACAATCGTCAGGGATACAATGGCAATTATTGCATTTGATGAGAAGGTAGACATGACTTCTAGGGGCCCTTTTAACCCTGAAATTCTCTGATCCTAATGAGATATTGATGCTGTTTGAAAAAATAAAGACGTTTAAAAGGAGTGAATATAGTGGGATAAATGAGGGAAAGATCAAGTTTCAGACTATTGAGTTTGACATCCTATGGACAATTTCAAATTTGGAAATAGTGTTAAAGTAAGAGGATATAGAGAAAAGTCAGCAACAGAGTTAAAAGTGTAGCAGTAAGAGTGGGGGTGCTCCTTAAGAGAGGAAAAGCAGAGGAAGAAAGTAAAGGCTTTTGAAAGAGTCATAGTATTACCAGGAAGAAGGGGGAGGAAGGCTACTGAAGGTGGTGGAAAAAAGAATTGTCAGAAGTATGAGTAGACCCTGGAGAATAGAGTGTGTCACAAAACCAGTGCTTCAAGAGCGTGGTGGTAGGAGGAGGGGTTAGTGGTGGTGGTGACCAACAGAGTCGAATATAACAAGAACGTTGAGGAAGATGTGGAAATGGAAACTCACAACTGCAGAAGAAACTTTCTTGGTATCAAGAGATTTCTAAAATTTCCCCAGGTTCTTTTACACTCAACCTGAATGCAGAGTACACATAATATACTATGCCCCTGACTTTGAACTTAGGTATTCCCACCAAAACTTAGGGAATATCCCACTTGAGCATACTCTCTTGGCCACAGGGGTGCCAAAAGAGGTCATGTGCTATTGTGAAGTGACTGTCTATAGTAACTAAGAAAGGGGGATGCTGGAGGTGTTAAGATCATGAACTGTGTGGTAGGCTGGGCCTGGGCTGCTGACCATCTATGAGCTGAGAAGACTGAATGATGACCTATAGCCATGGCGGTGAGGCATTCACCAAGCTTGGCCAACAGCTCTTTCCTTCCTCTTGCTGTTAACCCAGGGAGAAGCAAGTTCTCATACCTCCAACCAAGAATCCCTTGGCTTCTTTCTCTTTTCTCTTGACCTCAATGCAGGCTAGCCAAAATGAGCCCAGCCAGAGAAGGGGTTTTGATTTCTAACTTACTTTTTAACTTCCATTGTTCATGTCATTTAAAATGCTTACATAAATCTTAGGCCATTAATGATGTCAGCTTCTTGGTTGTATATGTAATTTGCTCAAGAGAAAGATTTTCCCGTTTCAAGAACTGGAGACATTTGAGGTGGGGCAGGGGGAAGTGTAGTAAAATGCAACAGAAAGAAAAAATGCCAATGATCTTTTCCACATGAGCCTTTCCAAATCACTCCCAACCAAAAGGGATGGCAAGCTGAAAAGAGCACCTCTGGGAAGTCCAGAGCTGCTTTCAGGCTGCTGCTGCAGAAACTGGAGTACTTTGTCCAGATGCCATTAGTTTAGGCTGGTGCACTCAGTGGGCAGGCATCATCTTTGGCCTGAGACTGGTAGTGCCCTGGGGCTGGAGGACCCCTGCCTCACTCATGAGCTCCCCCTGAGTGTCGAAAATTCAATTAAATAAAATTCAATTCATCAATCATTTATTAAATCTCTAATATATGCCAGATACTATACTAGGTGATGGTATATAAATACAAGTATAAAAATAATAGTAATAAGAGCTAACATTTATAGAATGTTTTACTTATGTTATCACATTTGATCAAAGACAAAAATAAAATAGTCCTTTCCTTCAAGTAATTTGAAGTCTACTGGAGGCACAACATGTGAACAGATATATTAACAAGAAGCAACATGGATTCATTAATTGCTCAACAGAGCAATTTCAGTGGAGTAGAAGGGGGCAGGAAGCACATTTTAAGAGGTTAAGGAATGTGGATGAAATGTGATAAGCTATAAACTGCTTTTTGGAGGAGTTTTCTGTGAAAGAAAGGAAACAGAATAGAAGTTAAGGGCAATTTAAGATTATTGTTGTTGTTGTTGTTATATTGTTAGAAGATAATCTTATGCATGCTTCCAGAAGAAGAAAGGAGTAAAATGGAAAGACAAGATGAGTGGGTGCAAGGCCTCACGCAAATGTAAGAGGTTGGGATCCAGCTTAACGGAGGAAGAGATAAGATACTTTTATCTGAGACTGCAGAAGAAGATAAGAGAAAAATGTTTTATATATGTGTGTGTGTGTACATATGTACATATATACACATACATATATGTGTGTGCATGTATACATGTTTGTACATACACACACACATATAGCCACACATAAATATATTATAGTAATCTGTTGAGGTGATGAGATGGATGGGAATGTTAATGCCAGATTGTCTTTTTTTTTTTAAAGTCATTTTCTTTTCCTTTTTTTTCAATGTTTCAGAATTCTGTTTGTATACTATTTGCCATATGGTCTTAATTTTCTCACTAAAGTAAAAGGTAAGGCTGCTGGGTGGCACAGTGGATAGAGTGCTAGACATGGAGTCAGGAAACTCGTCTTCCTGAGTTCAAATCTGGCCTCAGACACTTTACTAGCTGGGTGAACCTGGACAAGTCACTTAACCCTGTTTGCCTCAGTTTCCTCATTTGTAAAATGAGCTGGAGAAGGAAATGGCAAACCGCTTCACCATATCTGCCAAGAAAACCTCAAATGGGGTCATTGTCAGACACTACTGAAAAAAACTCAACAACAACAAAGAAAGAGGTAAGGTCGTGAGGACCTTAGAGGAAGGAAATTCTGGAACAATCATTTTGCATGAACCAGACAGAGTATCAGTGAAGGGAAAAAAAAGGATTTCTCCAACAATGTTCAGGAAAACCCATCTGTCCACTTGCACTGAGAGGGAATAATGGGGACCCTATTATTTTTTTTTCTGATGACAGCACTAGCCTGTGTCAGCAAACTTTACCTAAATAAGATCCCTAGTCCTTTGGAACAAAAGAATGATGAAAAGTAATTAACTTTATAGCAAGCCAGTTGAAAAATTAGACACTCAGTTGCAATGAAATGCTTAAAATTGAAAGAATGATGAAATCTCTGGAATTAGAGGTATATTACTCTGGTGAACTGAAAGCATGACCTGCCCTAGAGAAATACAGAAAAATAATAACATTCATGTCATACCTGTCAGAGGGATGCAGGCATCATTTCTTGTTACCTGGTGGCTATTTCTCTCCTTGAAATATGAAGGGGATTAGAAATATCTTGAATTATTTATGTGCCTCACTAGGACTGTAGCAATGGACTTTCTTGAGACTGTATTTTCTCCTTCTAAACCAAAGGTACATTTCATTCTGCTTACTCCACTAATATGCTGTGCTTTATCCCAGTAAAATTAATATGGATGGCACAGCCCACAGTCTCTGAGAAGGTAAGCCAGCAATCCTTTATATACAGCTTCATATTTTGTATTGAAGAAAGCATGTTTTTGCTAATGAAGTGATGCATTAATGGTACAATTTTATTATTAGAAAAATAAATCAATGGCCTTAGAATAAAAGCTACTCTAAGTTCACCTCTTCAATATCTATGTGGCAAAGTGTTCTTCCACATGCCACATGGAGATATCATCGTGTGGCTCGGAGGAAGACAAAATAGGCATCTCTAACTCTTCTGCCCCCACTCTTCTCCAAAGGAGACTTTATGTCCTGCCTGGAGGGGAAACAAAAGGTTAGTGTCACAAACTTGGCCTCTCTGTTCACCTGAGAAAGAGGAACTACCATGCAAGAATTATATCTGTCTTCTGCCTTAAATATTGTTGGTCTAGGGGATATGGTTTTCAGCTTCAAGCTAAACTTCTGATCACTGTTTATTGGGCAAAGGATAACCCAAGCTTTATGTCTAAGGCTTGACCCCTTTCCCATCTAATGCCAGTTCCACCAGGAACACATATAACAGGTAGCAAAAACAAAACAAAACAACCCTATTTATCCAAATCAGTAGCAAAACAGAAATTGGAGAAAGTACGAATAGGAAAATACATACCAGACAATACATAGCAAAGGAGCTGACCTACTGCAAAGGAGTGAGGTAACTCAGTTCTGCCAGGAGAGAAGACTCCTGGATCTCACCCAAGAGGAAGTTCCCCAAAATCTCTCATGCAGCAAATTGGGAACAGAGAGTGCTAGGTTCTTCCCAGTCTTTTCGTTCAGCAACCTGAAGTGAGGTTGATGCAGGCCATCTTGTCTCTCAAAGTTGGAAGACAGAAGTGCCTGAGTTGACTGCAGGGTCCAAACTGACTGAAGAGCCTAAAGAAACTTCCATAAGTAAAAAGACTTCTTTCTGTCCTCTAGACAAGTCCACCATGTCACCCCCGCCCCCATGCTGCCACAAGGCATTGATCTCCACCAGTGAGTTGAGAGTCCCATCCCAATGGGCTTCAGGAATCAGATTACATATAGAAAGAATTCAAAGACTGTTATATAGAGAAAAGAAATTATATAACCCAAATGTATCAAATCATTTCTCCCTGCATTTCTCTTTTCCTGACATTTTCCCTCTGACCACCAGAGAAAGGGTAACTTTGAGATCTTTTAGTCCTGGTCTACCAGTCTGAGCAATTTTCGTTCTTTTTTTTTCTCTTGAATTCTCACTGTCATCCTAATTTAGACTCATCCCCTCTTTCATGCATTATTGAAGTTTCTTTCCAGTAGCCCTCTCTGCCTCCAGTTTCTCTCCTAATGCATCTTTCAAACTTTTTTTTTCAGAACTTTTCCTAATACTCCTAATACTAACACTCTGATTAAGTCATTCTCCAGGTCAAAGACCTTTAGCAGGTCTCTGAGTTCAAAGTAATGGTTGTTTTTAAGTTTCTCACTTATCCATTTGGCATGATTATCATCTACATGATTTCTCTTCACAGGTTTGTTCATCTGATAATATATTCCTTTGAATAAAGAGAGCTTTGATCCATGAGAAGCATCTTAATGTGGCAGGAGAATCTTGTTTTGAGATTCCTGGTCTACAGCATTAGGTGCCAAGTCTGTTCAGTTCAGCGTTCAAGTTATATAGCTCATGTGTACCTTTCCAGACTTTTTTTTACACTATTCACCAGATAGAATGCTACAATTGTGAAGACAGGACAGGTCATAAATCTAAGTTCAAGTTATCAATTAGAATGATAAAATACAGGGAAATGAGGAACTATTGCCACAGAAGTCATAATTATCAGTATGAGGATATATTTATATTTAAGAGTATCGCCCATCTTCTTAGAGTGCTAAACAAAATGAAAAGAACCTGAAAATGAAAAGTAGCTTCCAAGGAAAGATTTGGGGTTTGTTGAATTAGGATTATGGAGCATAGATATAAAACTGGAAGGTTTTTATGCAGGCATCTAATGCAGTCCCTTTATTTCATAAATGAGTGAGACCCAGAGAGATTATGACTTGCTTAAGATTACACAGATAGTAAGCAGCACAGATGGGATTTGACCCTGGGAACCAGGATCCTTTAGACTTCAAATTCAGCTTTCTTTCCACTTCACGTGCTACATTTAGTTGAATTACTGTGTATTTGTGGTAAAGGATGCACCAGGTTCATGGGGAGATTTTTTGTAACTATTGTTTTTACTACAGCATCTAAGTAAATGTCTTTGCTTTATCTTAAGTGTATCTTCTTGCTGACCATTGAAAATAAATGTGTCAGTGAGGACTTGGGAGCTATCATTTTAGGAACACAGCCCAAAGAGCATGGGGTAGTCATTTTCAATGAGTCTAAGTCAAGGGAGTAGCCTAGAGGGGAGTTGCATACCCACACGTATGTATGTGTGTATGTGTCTATATATACATATACATATAATTTTTTCTCCCTGTAAACTTATATTGCATAAATTTTGTCTGAATAAAATCTGATTTCTTCAAGGGTGGGAATGGTGTCTTTTTTGTCTTTGTATCAGCAAGACCCAAGCACAGTCCCTGGCATATAGCAGGCACTTAATTAGGACTTGTTGATTGATTGATTGATTGATTGATCTATTGAAATGAAAGTGAGAAGGTGGTGTAGCAGAAAGAGTTCAGGTTTTGAACTCAGAAGACTAGGGTATGAATCTGAGCTCTGCTACTCACTATTTGTGAGATGCTGAGGAGAGTCACTTAATGTCTCTGGCCTCCAGTTTCCTCATCTGCATAATAAGGATGTGGGGTGGGGACTGAATAATCACTAAGGTCCCTTCCAGCTCTTCCTAGATAACATATAGAACTGTACACAAATAGAAAGATTTCAATTTTAAAAAGAATATAGTACCTCTAAGTTAATAATAATAATAATAATGTTTAATAGTAAATGGAAAACAGAAGCAGATTTTTTGGGGGGAGAAGATATGGAGAATTTCCTTATAAATAGCTTTCACATGATCCCTATTGATTGATTTTACAAGAAAATGGAGAATTTTAACCTTTGGTTCAATTCAGTAAATATTTATTAAGCACCTACCATATGCTAAGCCCTGAGGATACGAATTATTAAAAGAAAGACAGTTCCTGCTCTCAGGGAACTTGCATTCTAATGGGGGAAGATGAGACATAAAGGGAGCATAGTGAGAGCTACCAGGGGGTACCCTTCACAGAAGCATCACATTCTGTGGAATTCAAACTAGGCAAAGTTGCAGATACAAAGTGGAGTTGACATTTAGTTATTTCTAATTTAATGACTAAGTAATCTTTGTCTTAGTTATTTATGATATTTAACCAGCGAGGCATGAAAAATATCCTCACTTATACAACACATCAGACGTAATAGAATTAGACCAATCATTAAAAGATACTTTCTTATCACTGAGGCACTTTTATCCTAACATTAAATCAGGAGCTTCAAAATCAATATTTTATTATTTTTAGTAGTATTTCCTACAATGCTGACTGAAAAAAACTATTATATATAGATATGTGTGTATATGTATATTACAACCTATAAAGAACATCCGAGAGTCCACTTATGTGTAAATAAAAGATGTTGCATTTATTTGTTAAAAAAACCCTGGATTTTCTTTTTCAAATTATTGCACACAATATGTTCCCAGAAGGCTATCTTTGTAGCTATTTCTATGTGACATTAAGATGTTGGAGTAAAAAACATAACAAAACAAAACGGTTATTCATACCACTGCGTGCTCTGTGTTTCTATTGGCAAATTACCAACAGAAGAGCTCATCACTTTGGAGGATGGGACAAAGCCCAGGTAACCGATACCATTGCATTCTAACAAGGATCATTGCACAGGAGCCATGAATCACAAGAACTCTGGATCTAGAGTCAATGGACAGGGTTAATATCCCATTCTGAACATTATCATTTTCTCTTCATAAAGGATGAAAGTTTCCTTCCCACATATAATAGGATCAGAGAGCTAGAGCTAGAAGAGGCCTTCTACGCGAAACCCTCTTTCTCATTTTGTACAGATGAGAAATCTGAGGCCCAGCAAAGTTAGGCAATTTCCCCAAGGTCACAGAAAGTAGTATCAAAGGTGGGATTTGGACCTGAGATCTCTGACTTCACAGATAGTCCTCTTGTCACTCTACCATACTACCTTCTACAAAGTTATAGTTTTAATTAATTAACTCCACAAATATTTATTAAGCGACTACCATTCTTTGGAATGCATTGTGTTAGGTGCTAGAAATTGTGTTCAAATTCATTTAGTATATTACTGTTTCCCAAGCATTTTCTGTGCTGCACACTCCCCCAGGTGCCAGATAGACTTGGGTTAAACATTTAGTATTGACTATAATTTTACTCGAATATTTATAACCTCGATAATAAATGATGTCTGAATTCCACCAAGTAATATTTCCTTGGGGTCCTTATCATGAAAAGTAACGCTTCACTTTCCAGACCTTTGGTGAATTTGAACATTCATTAATTAAAATCAGCCTGCTACTTTTCTGTTTGTTTTAAAATGACAAACATCCTAGATTACCTTAGGTATGAAGTACCTTTTAGGAGATTGATATTGAGCCTTTTACCCTTTATCTTTTAGGAAGATATTTACTAAAGTAAATGATACAGTGGATTTCCACAACCATGGCTTAATTGTATTCGTAATGTACCTATCAGTCTGAAAAAGAATGCCTACATTTAGTTTCCCAGCGTGACTAATAGTATTTTAAAACCTTGAGTACAGTGCAGACATTAACTGTGTGTGCACATATATACATACACACAGCACCAAACCAAACCCAAAACAAACGAAAAACCCCTTCTATGCTAGGAAATTTGCCTGAAATCCATCCCCGCCCCAAATGTAATTAAATCTTTTTTTTTCCACTCTAAATTTACACATAGCTTTCTCCTGAGTCATTTTCTGTACAGTGTATTTTTCTAGGAAAGAAAAATGATTATGTGGCATTGGATATATTTCTTGTGACTATATATGAGGTAACCCTAAATGTGGAATCTGAGAAAACTTGAAGGCCCTTGATGAATGGCCATTCCCCAAAGCCTTCCTATTTTCCCTACCAGGAGAGTTTTTTGCTAAGTCTGGGAGAACCATTCATCACCAGGAGTCAGGGAGCTTTCTGAGTGTTATTTATGGGTGACTATCATAGCCACCTTTTTGGCCTCCTGGAACGAAGGGGCTTGCCAAAGAGAACTGGATATACCACCCGTAGGGTCTAGGTGTGGTGATTCGACTAAATTTGATGGAGAAAATATTTGTTGTAATGATTTTTATAAATCTTTCCCATTTGTCTTCTGTTCATAGTCTTCTTCCTCTTCACCTCCTCTAAAGCCCTTGGGATTCTTTTGCTTAGTTGCCAAACTTTGTTTAGAATGGCTTTATCCTCCACTGCTCTCTGCTTTATAAGAAAATTCTGCTTATAATTTTCCATCTTCCTTCTTTGTAGGATTTTACAAATTAGTTTTTACTCTAACCTGTGTTACTTTAGTGTTACTCCCTCTGTTTGGCAAACAAATGCTGATTTAGGTGCTTTAGGGTTTTTTGTAGCCATTAATTAAATTTAACTAATTAAATTTAATTCATTTAACTTCTGGGTTGGCTTGTTGCAATGAGTCAATGTAATTTCTGTCATCCATTTTTCATTTTCAAAAGTTTGTTTATAAAATTCATGGTTAAATATTAATTATATGCCTCTATTTGCCTTATTACTATTCTTTTCCCTTTATTATTAATTATGACCATAGCTCTGATGATTTGATGGTCTGACTATTCACAGACAGCTGACTCAGAAATAACTTCAATGTCCTTTATATATCTTTTCCTCTGTTAAAATGTAGTCAATTTCATTCTTTTTTAAAAACTATTTATTTATTAATATTTAGTTTTCAACATTCACTTTCACAAGATTTTGAGTTTTAAATTTTCTCCCTCCTCTTCTCCTCCCCCCTCCACAAGATGGATTCTACTTATATATTCATATTACGTATATTTTCACATTAATCATGATGTAAAGAAGAATTAGAACCAATGGGAGGAGCCACTAGAAAGAAGAATCAAAACAAAACAACAAAAGAAAAGGAGAGTAGGTAGCATGCTTCTGTCTGCATTCAGATTCCATAGTTCTTTCTCTGGATGTGGATAACTTTTTCCATCGTGAGTCTTTTGAAGTTGTCTTAGAGTCTTGCATTGCTGAGAAGAGCTAAGTATATCTAGGTCAGTCATGAAACAGTGTGGCTGTTACTGTGTACAGTGTTCTCATGTTTCTAATCACTTCAATCAACATCAGTTCATACAACTCTTTCCAGGTTTTTCTGAAGTCTGCCTGCTCATCATTTCTTATAGCACGATAGTATTCCATTACATTCATATATAATTCTTGGCCGCCACAAAAGAAGCTGCTATAAATATTTTTGTGCATGTGGGTCTTTTTCCCATTTTTGTGATCTCCTTGGGATATAGACCTAGAAGTGGTATTGATGAGTCAAAGGGTATGCACAGTTTTATAGCACTTTGGGCATCGTTCCAAATTGCTCTCCAGAATGGTTGGAACAGTTCACAACTTCATCAACAATACATTAGTGTTCCGATTTCCCCACATCTTCTCCAACATTTATCACATTTTTGTTTTGTCATTTTGGCCGATCTGTTAGATGTGATGTGGTACCTCAGAGTCGTTTTGACTTGCGTTTCTCTAATCAATAATGATTTCGACCATTTTCTCATTGACTATAGATATCTTTAATTTCTTCCTCTGAAAACTGCCTGTTCATATCCTTTGACCATTTGTCAATTGATAAATTACTTGTATTCTTATAAATTCGACTTAGCTCTCTATGTATTTTAGAAATGAGGCCTTTATCAGAGACACTGGTTGTAAAAAATGTTTCCCAGGTTTCTGCTTCCCTTCTAATCTTGGCTGCATTGGCTTTGTCTGTGCAAAAGCTTTTCAATTTAATGTAATCAAAGTCATCCATTTTGCATTTCATAATGTTCTTTATCTCTTGTTTGGTCATAAATTCTTCCCTTCTCCATAAATCTGACAAGTAAACTATTCCTTGCTCTCCCAGTTTGCTTATAGTATCAGCCTTTATATCTAAATCACGTACCCTGATTTCATCCTTTGTGACGGTGCTTTGAGTTCACCACATCCAGTGCCTACCAATTATTTATATACTAAGAGAGGACTGGTTGAAGGAACTGGGAAAATTGGGCTGGAAAAGAGAAGACTTAGGTAGGAGATAATGCCTATTGAAAGTATTTGGAGGGCTTCCATGTGCAGGAGGTTTTAGATTTGTGCTGCTTTGCCCAAGGAGGCTTATTTAGTAGCAATGGATGGAAGTGGTATTGAGGCAGATTTGGGTTTGATATAAAGAATAACCTCTTAAGGATTATAGTTGTTTAAGGATGGAATGGTAAAAAGGCAGATTCCACGTAACTGAAGGTATTTAAAAAGAATCTGGATGGCCTTAATAAGTGCTTTTTCATTCCTTCACTCCTTCATTCAAGATGTTTTGGAGACTATTTTTGTTCCTTTCTAGCTCTGAGACTTTGTGATTCTATGAAAGGTGTGTCAGACCTAGTTTATAGTGGAGCATGACTACCAGAGTAAGAAGTAGGCATTTGTTCCTGTAGTCAATAGAATTTTAAAAGGAAGGATGATCAGATATGTACATTAGGAAAATAACTAGGGCAATAATGTGAAGTACAGATTTGAAACCAGAAAGACTGGAGTCAAAAGGAACAGTAAAGAAGTTATTTCAGTCAACTAGATGAGAGCCCGTGCACTCAGATGGTGGAAGCCAGAGTGGGAAAGAAGGCATAGATTTGAGAAATTTTGCAGAGGTTGAACCTAGCTTGAGAACTGGCTAGATGTGGGGATTGGGAGATGGCAATCAGTCAAAGACAATTCTGAGTTTTTGATCCTGGGTCACTAGGAGAATAACTTTGTAATTGATAAAGAAAGGGGAGGTTTTGGAGGGAAGGTGAGGAATTTTGTGTTCCTCTATTAAGTTTGAGGTCATCCAAGTGAAGATGTTGAGTTGGAACTGAACGACTGAAACTTAGGGGAGAAGTCGAGGATGGAAATATAGAATTGGACATCATTTGAAAAGATAATATCTTGGCAGTTAAAGCCTTGGACTAGTCACTTAAGTGTGCCCCAGGCAACTCCCCAAGGCTTTAAATTTCAAAATAGTTAACAGTCTACACTGGCAGAGGGTTTCCTTTTGGAGAATTCCTTCTACCAATATAATCACAGGTCTATCCTTATAATAGTAATAGCAGTTGCTTAAATTTAGATAGTGAATCTTACTCAAACAAATGGTTAGTTTTGACATGAGAAGTATAAATAGGGCCCTTGCCCACAAATTTGTTGATTATTTGGCATACAGAATACATTTATCCAGTTCTTTATTTTCTTGTAACTGACAATCTTATTTTAATGAAATCCCAATTTGTTATCTTTTCAGAATTCATATTCATACATTGTAAGCATCATGCCAACAATTTCTGCTTGGTGGATAAATACAATGTATGAATATGATTCCCACTCACTTTATTTGAAAGTCTTTCATCTTTCACTGTAGAGAATTAGAGAAAAAGAAAGAGATGTAAGCACAAAAATGTGATAAGAAACAATGATTTGGTCCAGCTTAAAATGACACAAGCCAGAATATGCAGATTTAGAACAGTAACTTGGTATTTTACTCTGCCTTTTGTACTGATGTATTACAGACTATATGTTTCCCTACCAGGGCCTCACAGCAGCAGATGATCCAACATGACACATGGTCTATAATAATTAGGCACAACTGGGTGAGTTAAAGATGAGTCTTAAGTCTGAATTTCCTGGCTTCAGAGATATAAGCCAAGTTCTTTAAAAAATTACTTTAATGTAGTAAAGACATTTTAAAAAAAATAAGCAAACAAACAAATGTGTGAATCATTAACTATTATTGTGTGTGACTGGTACCACACTATGCCTAACAAAGAAAATGATGTTTTAATTACAAATAAAGTATTTGCTTGTTTAATGTGGTTCTTGTAATGGTCCCTTCAATTATCAAGAGGATCTCTACGGATGAAACAGAATGTTTGATATGAAGGAAAGAAAAAGGGAGCCTTCATTAGTATTATTTAGTTAAACAGATGCACTAACAAATACTTAATACAAATGAGTAAATCAGTGTCATTCTAATGAAAAGTGCAATATTCAGTAACTGGCTGTTTTATCATAACAATAATTCACAGGGACATAGCATTTTAAGTTTTACACATTGCTTTCCTGTGACATAAATATTACAAGTACTATCATCCTTGTATTACAAATAGAGAAAATGAGGCCCAGTCATACAGCTAGAAAGTGTGAGAGCCAGGCCTTACTGACTCCATGCCCCATGTTCTTTTTTACTCCATCATGCTCCGTGTCTTGGTTATGCAGCACCAAGCACCAGATGGTAGATTCTTTTTTTTTTATTTTTCTTTCACATGTTTGCTATTATATAGACCAATATTTCTCAGAGTGCCATCTCAGGACACCTGGTATCCCCAAGATTCTTTCAGAGGGTTCGTGAGGTCAAAACTTTTTTATAATAACACTAAAATGTTATTTACCTGTTAAAATGCTCCTCTGTTTTTCAACTATATATCTGTCAGGCTAGTTTTTCTTCATATACTTCAACTATTCTTCAAATAACTTCAAAACAACATATAATAACTGATTGCAGAAAGCAATCCAGCCATCTTCTATTAAGTCAGACATTAAAGATATTTGCAGAAATTTGTAAAATAATGCCAGTCTTGTCACTAAATTGTTTTGGAAAACATACTTATTTTTCACAAAATCTGTTATGTTAACATGTATGAATTTATATGACAAGCTTGTTATATTTTTACTTAATATATATTTTTAAAGAGTATGTTTTCATTCCAGATACAACAAATACAACATATAATAATTTCAGACCCAAAGTAGATATAATCCATATAAATAAAAGCTCTTTTGGGTCCTCAATAATTTTTAGACAGTAAAGGCTTCCTGAGACCAAAAAATTTAAGAACTATTCAAGTAGATTATATGATGAGTATTCATACTGATGATTTTCATTCATTCCTTTACTTCATTCATTGAAAGATCTAACAAAACATAATAGAATCTTGTTTTGACAAGTTCGTTACCTTTATTGTTTCTCATTTCCCCTAGATTTGACCAGGTATCTTCTCTAATAGATCTGAGATTCTCAGGTCTTCGTACCTACGTATGTAATATTTTACGGTCATCTAAAATTGACTCAAGATATAGTAACAAGAATAAGAACAATTAGCATTTACATAACACTTCAAGGTTTCCAAAAAAGTTTATCTAATTTAATATTTACAGCTACCCTGGGAGATAGATGCGATTATTATCCTCATTTTACTGATGAAGAAACTGAGAACCAAAGAGATTTAAGTGCCTTACCATATTTAAGCAGTGTAAAAACTATGACTTGAATCTAGGTCTCTTAACTACGGATCCAGTATTCTTTCCACTGCTGCTCCATAATGGGTTAAGTTTGAGTCAGTCTACTTGTAATAAATGGACCCTTTTCCAAATAGCAGAGAAGTAAGATGTGTCTACATTTTACCTTATGCCCTGAGGGATAGTAAATCGGGGACAAATCAGTCAGTCAAATGGGGGAAAAAATTAAGTCTCTCAATTTGGTGAATTTAGGATGTGATGTAGCTTAAAAAGGAGGTGTGGCAATCCTTGCATTTCAGTTCTACCATCAGTGATTTTGTGAAATTGGACAGGGTGTGGAAGGTTAGAGCTTAAAGGGACCTAAGAGATTATTTAATAGAGCCCCCTCACTTTAAATATGGAGAAACTAAGGCATCTCTGAAGCTAAGTGACTTGCCCAAAGTCACACTTCAAGTTAATGGCAGAGCTAGGAATAGAACCCAGCTTTTCCGACTCTTCATAAAAGGCCATTTGCATGATACCTTTTCATTTAAGGTATGCTATGTTTCTCTGTTGTAATTTTAAACAAAATGTAATAAAGCAAGAGAAATAATGAAATAGTGTTTAAGACATTCATTCCTTCATAGGATCATAGATCTGGAGTTGAAGATGAGAAATCATCTAGTCACTAGGTTCTAGTCCAACTCCCTCATGTTGCAGATGAGGAAACTGAGGCCAGAAAGGATGAATGACATGCTCAAGATCATACAGGTTGTAAACTGCAGAACTGAGATCTGAAGTTCAAGACTCTTTCCATGACATTATCAACAAATATTTATAATGGCAGTTGTGTCTATGCCCCGCCTGGCAGGCGTGAGCCCTGTCAGATTTCAAAACTAAGATTAAAAAACAGAAGAATGGAAGAGTTTGATTGGGAAGAGAGGTCAACAGAATGGATCTCAGCAGCCAACGGATTGGTCATGGAGTTTTCAAAGATGGAGGAAAGGAGGTGAGCGGATGGAATATTTGCTATCTCTGGAGCTGTCCACTCTTGAGTGCTTAATCCTGCCCCTCAACTATGTGTCAACTGCTTTTAGACACAATCCAACTCCATGAGATGGCAAGAATGAGATGGTATCCAGATATCTTAGATTGTAGCTGTGGATGAATGGTAGCTGTTGCTGACTTTAGAGTACTATTGGCAGAGTTTGCCAATTCCTAGACTGGAGCAGTTTGCTGTCTACTTTGGGGAGGCTTGTTAGATGGTTAAAAAGGTGATTATCTGAGAACAAGATTTGGAATTCTTAAGATGGCTTAGAATGCAGGTTATTAGAATACAGAATAGCCTCCTGTCCAAGGATGGAGTGAACCAAACAAAGACCAGGAAGAATACATTGCCATGTGTCTTACATATCTAATAAAAAGGAGAGGGCTTTAAACTTTAAATGATGGGACAGAGAAGAAACTGCCAAAGTATACACATCAAAATAAATAGTAAAGAGTGCTTTCTCTTTCTCTCTCTCTCTCTCAATCTCTCTCTCTCTCTCTCTCTCTCTCTCTCTCTCTCTCTCTCTCTCCTTCATAAAGGAGATTAATATAAATGCAGAACTTTGTAGTACCTAGGTCATGTTGGGAGTAGGATAGGGTTAGTGGTCAGTAGTGCCTTCTAGTAGTTAATGGTCATATAACTTGTATGCAATGACTCCCTTGCTTTTATAGTATCATAGAATCTCAGGGTCAGAAATTATTTGAGAGGACATCTAGCACAATCCATAGGAAATAGCTCACATTTTTATGGCACATTAAGGTTATCAAAATTCTTTTCTCACAATAGTTCCCAAGTCACAAATTACTATTCTCACAATAAGGTAGATATTGCAAGTGTTATTATCCATTTCTTAAAGATAATGAAACTGAAGTCCACAGAAGGAAAATTATTCACTAGTGTGCCTCCAACAAGTCATTGTCAGAAAAGAGATTCATAGGATTTAGAGCTGGGTGAATCCTTAAAAATCATTTTCTATGAGCTCCCTTTAAAGATGAAGAAAATGAAGCCTAGAACATTTCAGTGATTTGCCTAAGGCCTGAAGGTGGTATATCATTTAGCTAAGAGTCAAACTCAGCTCTTTTGCTTCCAGATCCAGAATTCTGTCCACTACTCCATAGTCAAGCCCAGGCCTTCTTATCCCATGTTTAGCCCTACAATTCAGGGCTTAGAAAATTCTTCATTTTCTTTTTTGACAGGGAATTGTGATCTTAGCAAAGTGTTTCATGACACTATTCTTGTCAAAAGGGATGAAGAGATGTGAGCAAGGCAATAGTGAAATTAGATGGATTCTGGATCCAATGTCATCCTGACAGGAGGCCTTCAGTAGATTGCCCCTGATATCTGTGCTTGGCCCAATGCTGTGTAAGATTTTTATCAATGACTTAAACAAAGGTATATGTGACATGCTCATCGAATCTGCAGATAACACAAAGCTGGGAGGGATAGCTAACATGCTAGATGAAAGAATCCAAAAACATCTTGAAAAACTGGAACATTGGGCTACATCTAATAAGATGAAAAGTGTAAAGTCTATCATTTGGGTTAAGAAAATTAACTTCTCAAATACAAAATAGGAGAGGCATTATTAGATAGACATCCTCTGAAAAAGATTTGTGGGCTTTGGTGGGCTGCAAGCTCAATATGAGTCAACAATGTGACAAAGCAACTGAATTTAGAGAGACAGAGCTTCCAGGAATAAGAAGGTGCCATTCCCTCAATTAGTGTTGTTCAGTTGTTTTCAGTCATGTCTAACTCTTCATGACCTCATTTGGAGTTTTCTTGGCAAAGATGCTTTGTGGCTTGCCATTTCCTTCCCTAGCTTATTTTACAGATGAGGAACTGAAGCAAACCAGGTTAGGTGGCTTGACCAGAGTGACACAGCTAGTAAGTGTCTGAGGCCAGATTTGAACTCAGGAAGAGAAGTCCTGCCTCCAGGCTATTCACTCTCTGCACTATGGTGCTACCTAGCTTCCCTTCCCTCAATACTCAACACTATGAGACATTATATTGAGTACTGTGTTCAGTTCTGAATGCCACTCTTCATTTAAGACATTGATAAACTGGAGAGTGTCCCAAGGAGAGCTTTGGGAGTGATAAAGGCCATCCATTTCACATAGGTTTTGGCTAAAGGATTTGAGGTATTTACTCTGGAGAAGGGAAGACCGGGGGGGATGGGTGGGGAGAGACCAACTTGGCTATCATTAAACATTTGAAGGTTTGTTGTGTGGAAGAGAGATCATACTTGTGTTTGGACCCAGATGAAAGAACCATGAATTTTTAGAAGTGGGATGCGCTGCCTTGAAAGGCAAGGGATTCTCCTTTCTCGAAAGGTCTTGAAGTAGAAACTGAATGACCACTTGTTGACTGTATTAGAGTGGTGGTTCTTCTTTGGATATGAGTTGGATGAGATGGCCTTTGCTATTCTAAAATTCTGCAATTCTATGACTCCAGGTTCCTATGTTTGACAGATATATGTGAATTGGGATCTTTTCATAAATTTTGAGGGGTGATTATTGCTCCCTGGATGTAGAGGGCATGACATAGTAGAGACAATGTTGGTATTTAGCCCTGAGTCCCAATCCCACATCAGAGACTTTGTCTAGCTATATGAACCTGGACAAGGCACTTAACCAACGTGGTACAGCAGAAGGAATACTGACTGTGGAGTTAGAAGACTTGGGTTCAAATGTCATCTTTGATGCTTACTACCTAGGTGAACTTGGACAAGGTGATTAAGCTCTTGAGGCCTCACCTTTCTCATCTATAAAATGAAGGTTTTTAAGTTTCCTTAAAACTCTGAATCTATAATCATATCAAACTTCTCTGAACCTCACTTCTTTCATCTATAAAATGAGAGTACCATACTAATTGGCTTCTGAGGTGCCTCCAATTTTAAATCTATGATTATATGAAACTCCTTTGTGCCTCAGTTTCCTTAGCTGTAAAATGGGAATAATAGAATCACTTACCTGAGAGAGTTTTTGTGAAGATCAACTATTTAATCAATCAACAATCATTTTATTAAAATCTGCTCTGAAATAGTCCCTGACCTGTAAGAGAAATCAAAGTGGGCAAGCAAGTTGCAAAACATCAATCAGTATATGAAAGTGAGCTATCATTATCAATTATTGGGCTCTCTACTTTCTGGCAGCATTTTGGAAATCACATTTTAAAAGTTTATATTAAAAATAAATGTATGCTGAATATACATTTCTGTATATCTCGAAACTTCTATGGATCTGCAGTCTTTTGATGTGATATTCCTTCTAGTAGTATAGAACACAAAACAATAACAATAATAATAATAGCTAGCAGCTAGTACTATGTGCCAGGCCTTTTACAAATATTATCTCATGTGATTCTCAGAACAACTCTGGGAGGTAGGTGCTATTACTCTCCTCTCCATTTTATAGATGAGGCAAATGGAAGTTAAGTGACTTGTCCAAGATTATTCACATAGCTATTAAGTGTTTGGGGTTAGGTTTGAATTCAGATCTTTCTGACTCTATGTAGATCTTTTTTTTTTTTGAGGCAATCAGTGTCAAATGGTTTGCCCAGGGTCACATAGCTGCTAAGTGCCTGAGGATGGATTTGAACTCAGGTCGTCGTGACTCCAGAGCCAGCACTCTATACACTGTGCCACCTAGCTGCCCCAATCCTTTGTTGATCTTGTCTATGTCTTCCCACGAATCTTGTGAACTCCCACTCACCTTTTCCATTCTCTACCCACTCTTGCACAATTTGGCTAGAAGCCTTCCTCTAGACATTGTTTGGATACCTATGGAATGTATATGAACCATCCATTGGTTAACCTTCAATCTCCCACCAAGACCATCCCACCTCTTGCAGGCATGCATTTCTCTGACAGTATGTTTTACATTGCTTCTCCTGCATAAATCTTCATTCGTACTATGCTCTGGCCACCTCAGAGCTATCCATTGTTTGTTGTATCCCCCTAATCTTTAATTCTTCAAGGACTATAAGATTCCATATAGCCATGTGTCATTATTTAGAAGAACTTTGAGGTTAAAAAAAAACAAATAAACAGGCCTTTGTTTCTGGGAGAAGCTTAGGAGTCTTAAAAGCACCTGGAAGTTTCCCAATTTACACTTCTCCTTTAATTTAACTGAGCCCAGTTCATTGTCTATCCATAGTGTCTATCCAAGCTACAGTGGATAGATAGTTGGACCTTTTCTATAGCCTGTATACCATTGTCTAAATAAGAGATATTATCCATACACTTGGGCTTTTTTCCATGTGGATACTTAGGCCAAACTCTTTGCTAGATTCCAGAGCTCTGTGTAATTGGCACCATGCCATCTGCCATAGAAGCATCATATAAAGAGAGAGGAGATCCAATCCTGGTATTTGGTGTGCCCAGTTGGGTGGAGTAGGGGATGGGAGAAGAAGGGTATGGAACAATGAAAATTAGAAACAATTCCTTTAATCATGGGTGGATTGAGTTTTATTTTTATTTTTTAATGTTCTAAGAAATATTAGTGTCCACTAATTTGTATTTTGGACTCATCATTTAAACATTCTCACATCTGGCATAGTACACTGAATTTTAATCAGTTCTGTATTCACTCACTAAATTTTCCTTCACAGTGCTTATTTTCCATTTGCTTAAGGTAAACAAGGCAGTTTGTGGCATAGCCATGACTTCAACCCAACTCTTCAGACTCCCCAGAGAGAGTTCTTTCACCATACCAGGCTGCCCACCTTGTAGTACTATGCTCACAGATGCATAGATGGCAAACGTTGCATGTCATTGATGTGTTTCATTTTTGGTTCATTCTTAACCTCTGCTTGTTCCTTCTGCTCCAATGAGTATTTGCATCTAATATGGAGCCCACATCATAACCCAGTGACACCACCCCCCAACACATACACACACTCCTTTGTTTTTTCCTTGGTTTTATGCTGTGAACTGTTCCAGCAAACCTTCTATATATGGGCTTCATGCATTTACCACCAATTTTTCAAAGAAAAAGAAGTAACAAACAACTTGACAACAGTAGGCCTGAGATTTAACAGACAACTTCAAAGATGCATGCATCCTCACTAAGGGTTATGAAGAGATTTTTCAAGGCCATGGGTCTCTCTGAACAGGAGTTTCATGTATAGCTTTTGAGCATTCTTTTTTTTTCCTGTGACCTCTCACATAGGGAAAAGAAGTAAGCCCAGTAGTTTTTCAGATACTACCATAGACATTTGCATCAAGGATCCGCCCTAGGCTTTGCCTACTCACATGGCATGATTTAAAAAGGGGTATATTGTCCTGTAAACAAAACAAAACAAAATTTAAAAATTCCTCACTGTCATGCCATGGTCTCCAAAGTTATACTATTAGATGTATTCTTTTGCAATATGGTGCTGCAAAATCCCTGCAAAAATAAAAACTGTGACCCAGTGGTAGTGGCCTCTTTGCTATTCTTTTAACACAAGACACCCCATCTCCTGATTCCCAACCTTTTTACTGGCTATCCTCCAAGTTCCATGCCCTTCTTCCTTCCTCATTTCCACCTTCAGGCTTCCCTGACTTCCTTCAGATCTTAGCTGAAAGCTCTACCTTCCACAAAGACTTTTTCAGTCCTCTTTAGTGTTAGTGCTTTTTCTCTGAGATTATCTCATCATCATGTATATATCTTATTGGTATGTAGCTGTTGAGATATTCTCTCCCCTATCCTACTATCTCCTTGAGAGCAGGGATGCTTTTGGTCCCTTCTTTGTATCACCAGCACTTATCATAGTGCCTGGCATATAGTCAGTCTTTAACAAATGTTTGTTGACTTCTCTTGACCCAAGAAAGTTTGCATTAATTCATTAAGATGATGAATTATCACATCATCCCCTTAACAGAGAAGGTCCATGAGGAAATAAGTCTTAAGACAAATGGATCCATGTTAATCAGAAGGAAGGATGTCGGGAAGGAAAGAAGTTGAGGCAATGGCTATAAGGACAGGACTGGGGAAGGACATCATAGTGCAGCCCCTCTGTGCTGGATTTATGAAGCTGGAGTGGTATGGGTTGAATGGGAAAGGACAAAGACATATTAAAAAGGGAGCCAGAGGCTCACCACATTGGAACCTTTTCAGACATGAAGCAAGGTATGTTAGAGTCCGAGGGCCTAGATCTGAATCCTAGCAGCGAGGCTGCACGGTGAGTGAGGGGGCTAGACTTGGAGGCAGGAAGGCCTGACTTCGTGCCTGTGAGACCCTGGAAGTCACTTTATCTCTCTTGGTCTGTTTCCTCATCTGTAAAATGGGGAGGGAGGAGAGAGGGACACATCCAGTGTCGCCGAGGTCCCTTCTCATTTTCAGTCTATGGGCTCGTGATCTGAAAAATGAGAGAGTTGAGCCAGGTCCCTTAATTCTTGGATCCTACATTTCTTAAACTGCTTGGACCTCTATTTCCCCATCTGCCAAATGGAAATGATCATAACTGTCCTACCCAAATCCCAGGGTTTAGAGGATCAAAAGTTAATACCAAAGAGCTTTGAAAGTTTAAAAAAAAGTTCTCTGCATGTCATCTAATGTTTCAATTAGATGATTTTATCCAAGCCTGCATGTATGTCAGTACAATCCAGTGAAGGAGAGTGCAGACACATGAACACACACTTCCCCCTCTGCAAATGGCATGAGAAAGTGTTTCAAAACTATTTTGAACTGACGATGTTCAAGTTTCACCCACCTTACAAATATCTCTTTAAAGCTCATCTTACAGAAGAGGAAACTGAGGCCCATGGAGTTTAAGTGACTTCCCCACAGTCTCACAGGGGGGAGTAAGCATGCAAGGCAGGATTTGAACCCAGATCTTCTGGTTTCAGATTCATCATTCTTTCTCCTGCACTACACTCACAGCAAGCCGGCTTATGCATAATTCAGGTCCTAGCTAAATTACTGTCAAAAACCCTCTTCAGATTCTGAAGTTGATTACAACACGTACGAGTGATAAAGGAAGCTTTGGACCTTCTTGTAACCCTCCATTTAATGGCAGAGTCCAACTTCATTCATAGAGAATGAGATGTGCCGAAGTCTTGCACCTTTGTTCTTGGTTCAGAATGGACATATACCAATTCAAAGTGAAGTACTCTGAGAGGTTACATGGTGACCCGGAGGAAGTACTACGTTTGAAACCGAAGGACCTGGCTCTGAATCCTGGTTCTGTTGCCCATGTGGGCGTCGCTTTCAGTCTCTGAGGTCAGTCAGCCAAATGACCATGTTGGACTAGACAAGCTTACATGTGTCCTTCCAACATCCTATGATTCTCTAATTTGGGCCTGGGTTCTTCTGGATAGAAACACAGGTTAATAAGCAGAATTGCTTGATGCCTTATAGGTGGCTGGGTCACACCTTGTCACAAGGATGGAGCCCTTTAAAAATGCAAATGAATTATGTTATTGAGAAAGAAGGATCCTAGGAAAGAGCTTATGTTGATTGGGATAATGCTTGCAAGGACCAGGGGCTAAGGTAGAACATCAGAGTGCAGCCCCTCTGGGCTAGATTTATGAAGCTGAAGTGGTGAGGGTTGGGTGGGCAAAGAGAAAGACACACCATAAAGGGATCTGGAGGCTCACCAGTGATCACCTTTGTCTACCAAATCTGGGACCTTTTCAGAGAGTTGGCTAGGCTTAGCAAGCAGTAAGATAGCAGTCTATTTTAATGAGGAAGCATCCTGGAAAGAAATGAGGTCTCAGTGGGGCATTTACTCTTTCTTTAACAGCAGAAGTCAATCTTAGTATCACACACTCACCTTTATGCACATTTCTTTTTGATGCAGCAAGAATTGATGCAGCAAGAAGACCAGATTTCATTGGCAAGGAGAACTCTTTGTACTAATACACATTAGCAATGTGTAGTCTTAGAGACTTATCTGATACTGACAAGTCTGTCTTATCTCACAACTTGCACTGACAGATCAGGCAGTATACTCTTGGTAAAACAATGAAGAAGTGTCAAATGCAGGGCTTTAACGTTAACCAGGTCTTCCTGATTCCAAGGCTGGTTCTCTAACCATTATGCATCACTGCCTCTCTGACACATAGAAGTTGCTTAATATGTATTTTCTACATTGGATTGGACTTGATTATATTAAATGGATTACTTTCTTCCTGGAAATATCAGAGCCCTTGCTATTTTAAAACTTGATTTTACTCACTGCTTTAAGGACGTGTTAAGAATCTCTGACAATCTTTTCTATAACTGTCATTCCCCAAGTAGTCAACACTGTGTATCAACATGACCTTAAGCTATCTTGAATGTAGCAAGACAATCGTTTTTGCATTTTACAGCAGTAGATATTAGATAATAGAAAGGGCAGAGTCTGTTTCAGTCCTATTTTTATATCTGGTTATAACATCCAGCACAGTGACTTGACCATTTGTTTTTGTTTCTATTCTAATTTTTTTTTTTTAATATGCACACATGGTCTTTTCAATATGGCTAATGCCTGGTATGGAGATTCCTTCCACCAATATAGTTCATCAACTGAAGTGTACTTTAGTCTAATTCTGGAGAGTTGGAAGTATTAGTAACTTCCTTACAGTTACACTGTTAGTATGGATCAAAGGCAAGATTTTCCTGAATTCAAGGCTGGATCTCCATCTACTCAACCCTCCCAATTTTCTCATAGTTGACTTGTGCACTTAGTGGACAGCTAATAAAGAGTTGGGAAGCTGAATTAAGTCACGTTATCAAGGTCACACAAATTGACAATAATAATAATAACTGCAGATAATAATAACAACAGTCTCCTCAATTATACATTACTTTAAATTTTGTAAACTCTTCCATAACATTATCTCATTTGAACCTCACAACAATCTACTAAGGCAGGTATTACGATTCCCATCTTAGAGGTGAAGAAACTAATTCTCAGGGAAGTTAAGTGATTTGCCTCACACGGGTAATGAGTGTCAAAAGCAGAATTTGAGCCCTGGTCTTTCTGATTTTAAGTCAAACATACTATCTGCAATTCATTAGTGTCCCATGGTAGTGACAGAAATAGAAGTCACGTGGGCAGCATAAGGAAGAAAAGGAGATAGATTTCTAATCCAAATTCTGTGAGTTCTCCACAATGCTGCTTCCTGATTTCCCAGAAGAAATAAGAAGAATGATTGAATGAAGAATTTCATTCTAGTCCCAGGAGAATATGCTGTGTTTTTGTAGCATTCCTGGCTTCCTGAACCGCATTCTAATTTTTATAGGCGTTAATGAACTTTCTAATAGCCATTGTTCTACAGGAATTATAGACACACTACCTCCTGGCTCAGGGTGACATTCCAGAATCTAATGACATTTTTTCAGTCCCTAGTTTTTGTCATCATTGAACACATGCTGTGTCTATGAAACCTTTGGGTGATTCCAACAGTTCTGGAATATGAGGTGTAGCTGCAAATGCCCAGGTCTTCTCCACTCATAAAAATACTTATGCTATAACGCAATTTATTAGGCTTGGACTGCATCATCATTTTGAAGCCTTCTTGACTCCTTATAGGCTATACCATGAGCGATAGAGCTAGGCTGCTTTCCCATTTATGCCCAAAGTATTACTCTTTATTTCCCCCCATCAAGGTAACTGAACTGCCCTTCTATTTTTAACTGGGATGAGATATGTTTTCTCCATGCCTGGGGCCCCTGTGCTAGAGTCTGCTTTGCCAAGCATAAAACTGCAAGCTCCACCGAAAGAAAAAAAAATGCACAGGAGACAGTGTGCACCATACGCAGGCAGCATGGGCAGTGGAAAGAATGTGAGTTTTGGAAGCAGAGCATCTGGTTTTGAATTCTGGCTCTGTTTCTGATTACTTGAGTGGCTTTAGGTGAATTCCTTCACTTCTCTGGGCCTCAGTTTCCTCATCTGTAAAATGAAGGGCTTAGGCTAGTGGCTTTCTAATGTTCCTTCCAGAAATAGATTCACTGATTCTTTGATTTCAAGTCCAGGCCTTGTTAATGATAGTAACAGCATCTTTAATAATTTAAGCCTTGCAAAGGGCTTCACAAATATTACCTCATTTTCTCCTTACCTTACCTGGGAAGTAGACACTATTATTACCCACTTTACAGTTAAGGAAACTGAGGCAGACAGTGGTTAAATGGCTTGCCTAGGGTCAAACAGCTACTTAAGGGTCTGAATTCAGGTAGGGGCCATTATTATGATGCCCATTTTACAAATGAGGAAACGGAGGTAGATATTAGTGAAGTGATTTGTCAAGGATCATACAGCTAGCAAGTATCCGAGACAGGATTCAAATTTAGGTCCGCCCTAACTTTCGGGGCAGGTAGGTGGTACAGTGGATAGAGCACTGGCCTGGAGTCAGGAAGATCTGAGTTCAAATCTGGCCTCAGACACTCACTAGCTATGTGATTGTGGGCAAGCCACTTAATCCCTATTTGCCTCAGTTCCTCATCTGTAAAGTGCGAAAGCGCTGGAGAAGGAAACGGCCAACCATTCCAGTATCTTTGCCAAGAAAATCCTATGGATAAGTCTGTGGGGTCATGAAAAGTTGGACACGACTGCACTCAACAACACAACAATAGCAAACTTCCCTAACTTCAGGTCCAGGGCCGTCTTCACTGGGCCAGCTAGCTGCCATGTGGAAGCATGATCACAGGAAGGCAATACCTTCTTCCAAACTCTTGTAATCACAGAGCTGTGCTCCAAATGAGTCTCTAAACCTCTCATCCAAAATAAGGTAAGCCAAAAACACCTAAAGAATCAGTTTGTTGTCAGGGAAAGCATCTAAGCCATGGGATAAAGAAGACCCAGTTTGACAGCCAACTCCAGTGCTCGCTAACCACATGACTAGCAGGTCCCTTCGTCTTTCTGAGGCCCAGATTCCTCATCTGGAAAATGGACGTGAAGGAAATTCACACAGTTTCGGAGTTGGCAGGGAGCTCAAAGGCCATCACACCCAAAGAGGGGCCATTCACCTTTGGACAAAGACCTATCACGGGAAGCAACCTATTACCTCTCCAGGCAGTCAATTCCACTTGTTGATATCTCTTTGTTAGGTAGTTGTTTTATTTTGTTTGTTTTGGTTTTTTTTATCCTGACCTCAAGCCTAAATTCACTGCTTTATATCTTCTACCCATTTCTCTTGATTCAGCTTTCTGGGGCCAAGCAGAACGAGATCATCCCTTCTCCTTCAAACCTTCAAATATGTGAAGCCAGCCATCTTTCCCTCCCTCGCTTCCTTCCCAGTTTTCTCTTATTCAAGTCTAACATCTCAGTACTTTCACTTGATCTTCATGTGGCTTGAACTCAAGGCCTTTACCTTTCTGGTTCATCCTCTCTGGACACTCCATGATTATCATCATCTTTCCTAAAATAAGGACTCCAAATATTTGAAGACAATTAATAAATGTTTATTTATTGATTGTTTTGTTTTTATGGACCACTTATGTCCCCTCCTCCATTGCAGTCAAGCTCATCTTGTTACCTTCCCCACAATGTGGCTTGTTCACTTCTAACACCTATTCTTTTGCTCAGGACATTCTGTTCCTACATCATCAAGTCACATATACTGTATACTTAGTTACAAAATAATAAATAATACAATGATACAAAAAATACAATACAAAAATAATACCAAAAAATAAATAATAAATTTATGACTGCAAGGGACCCCATAGAGCATCTAGTCCAACTGCATAGTTTTTCAGATGAAGAAGATGAAGCCTACGGAGTCAATTTCTGAAGGTCACAGAGGATGTAGAAATTAGAGGTGGAATTTTAGTCCAGGACCTTTGAATCCAGAGTCAGCAAACTTTCAACTGTAATATGCTTCCTCTTATAAATAATACCTGGAGTAATGGAATAAATGTTACTATGTGGAGGGACCTTTGCTAAGGACAAGCTATGGGATACTGAGAAGTCATAAACATTATCTATGGCTTAGACTATCAGTTCTTAGGCTAGGATCCATGAACTCTAATGGGTTCTGTGGATAGATTTCAGGGATCTGTGAACTAGGATAAGGAAAAAATTGCATCTTTATCTTCCCTAGTCTGTAGTTGAAAGTTAGCATTTCTCTCAGTTATGCATGTAAACAACAAACATTCTTACAAGGAATCCATAGACTTCCCCAAATTGTCAAAGGGATCCATGACATAAAAAAAAGCTTACAAACCCTTGCCCTAGAGGGACATACATACTACATGGAGAGAAAACCCATGATCATTTAAAAAATCTCACACTAAAAAAACAATAACTTATGAGTACCATAGGAGCTTGTTGGCCACCATTGCCATCATCTTCATCATCTACAATAATAAATATGGTGTTTGCTGCATGTTAACCTGAAGCACTCTCCTGTTTCCTCCTTTGTCAGTAGATCAGTCCCTCCCTTCAATACTCACTGTACTCCATTCACTTACAAGAAGTCTTCATTAATTTGCCCTTCCCCAGACTGATCACTCCCTAGCTTTATGTTCATAAAGCCATAGTTCACAGACTGCTTAAATTAGAAATTACCCTACAATCCAGAACGCGTAGAATGTTAGAGCAAGAACTTGTCATTAGCCAATTGGATCAGAGGCCAAGAGCTGGAAAGGCCCAAGGGGGTATTCATTCCAACCTGCTCATTTTGTAGTTGAGAAAACTGAAGACCAAGCAGTGTGTTCCTTTCCAAGGTTACCCAGGTAGAAACTAGGTAGAGTCAGAGGGTCTGACTCTAGAGCCAGTGTTCTCGGGGTATTAAGGGACACCTCTTGTGTGAGGGCTTGCTGAGCCCTTTTCAGGGCTATTCATCCACCTCCACCCAACTCTCACCTGTATCTCCAAGAAGCTGTAGCATGCTCAGCAACCATTTTCTTAATGGTAAAACTGTCTTGGCAGATGGGCTAAACCAGGTTGAGGCTAACCAACAGATCTATTGGTGAGTTAGGGAGGCTGTCTACCCCAAGCATGTGATGACAGACCTCAAACCCAATGGTGAGTTAGGAGGATTCCTATCCCAAGCATGTGAAGACTGTCCCTGGTGGAATGAGTAGATGAGAATAGTTGATTCCAACGGCCATACAGGTGGCTGAAGCAGGCACTGTGGAGCTCTCAGAATTTGGTCAGACATTAAAGATGCTAAGGTCATCCACTGCAACCTGGGCCATGGTCAGCTGCCTTGACTTTTGTCCTGCCACTTGACTTCTATGGCTCTGGAAGAGAGAGGGAGGCTGACAACTTTGTGCAACTCTGCCTCACTTAAATCCAATTCACTTCTAAGTCAAGACTTCGCCCCGTGATGTCATCAGTACTCTTCAAAAACGAAAGATGAACACCAACTGACTCATAGAAGATAATCAGGTCATATCAGATCTAGAAGGAGGTTAGCACATAGAAAACAGTACCTCAAACCTGGAAGGAGCTTTAGAACAAAGCTAGAGCAAAGAATTTTAGAGCTGAATATGAGCTGAGACTGTAGATGTCAAGACAGGAAAGGACTTCAGACAATAAAATGTTAGAACTGGAAAGGGCACCAGGGTTCAGAAGGTTAAAATCTTCACTTTACAGATGAGGAAACTGAGAGACAGAGAGGTAGTAATATCACATAGGTAGCCACTGGCAGACTGAAGACTTAGTACCCAGCTCTCCTGACTCTGTTCTTTCCACTGTAATAAGCATGATAATCAAAAAGTGCCACTAGAGAAGGGTTTACGCCTCAGGATATATGTGTGTGTGGGGGGGGAGATAGGGTTTGGCCAGGTCTACCATTTACTGGTTGATCATGCCTTGACACCAAAGCAGCCTCCAGTATATATTACAGAATATAAGTTTATGTAGTAAATACCTGTAATGGTTCCTGACCTTGGCATAAACACTTGGAAAATCCTTTCTCAAGGTCATATGTTTCTTGCTTTATTTAGTGATTATTTTTCCTACAAAAACTCTTTGGCCAAGGCAATGAGCATTTGACGTAATGCTCCCCTTGTGAACAATCTTGTTTGACATCTGTGCCTTCCTTCCTTTTGCCTCACCTCCTTCCCATCTTCGTGTCCACCAGTTTATTCATTAGACTCATTAATTAGCTGGAGTCCTACTTCTCCAGCTATGATGAAGATCCAAACGTGATACTTTTTTTCCCCTGCAAAATATAAGCTCATTGAGGGCAGGGACTGTTTATTTTCATCTTTGTGCCCCCAGCAACTAGCAAAGGGCCTGGAATATAGTATGTGCTTAGTAAGCTTTGAGCTGAACTGAACAAATTACTTAGGGGTATCAAGAGGGGTAGGGAGATGTAGTGAGAACATTACACAAGGAAACAGGAGATCTGGATTTTATCCCTGTGTCATCCAGAGAGGAACTGTGTGCCCTTGGCCAAGTCACTTAACTTCTGTGTACTTCAGTTTAGTATTCTGTAAACCAAGACAGTTAAGCTATAGGATCCATAAGCCTTCTTTCATCTTTGAGAACCTATTAATCTATTAAAATGACCAAGAATTCTGATTAAACTCTAAACATGTGGCGTAAGTTCTGAGTTGTTCAGTTCCTCACTTAATACAATTAATATAAACATTAATTAATAAAAATTAATTTGCAACTTCATGGACAGAAATTATCAGAATGAATCACAATAATTCCAGGTCCCAAATATAATAGTTATATTATAGAACTGAGGATTACCAAATAGTGTCCTCCACTTCTTTTCTTTTTGACTTCAACATTAAGCTTAATGTTAGCCTGTTAAAGATTGTTGCTTCTTTGACAGTAATGTAGTAAAACTTCCATTAGCTGAAACTCATAAGGATATTCTTAGTAATTGTAGTAATTAGTAATTACTACTTAGTAATTTATTTTCATGTTGTTGTTGTTCAGTACTTTTTCAATTGTGTCCAATTCTTGGTGACCCCATTTGGGGTTTTCTTGGCAGAGATACTGGAGTGGTTTGTCATTTCCTTCTCCAACTCATTTTACAGATGAGGAAACTGAGGCAAACAGGGTTAAGTAGCTTGACCAGGGTCACATAGCTATTAAGTGTCTGAGGTTAGATTTGAACTCAAGAAGATGAGTCTTTCTGACTTCAGGCCTGGCGCTCTACTATACTACATTTTCAATACTTATGGAAAATGTTCCTTGCCTTAGTAAGTATAATGTAGCGACTGTAGTTGATTTTTTGGAAATGAACTGAGGCTTTTAGAAGTCTTCAGCATATTATTACAAGAATCATTTCCCATTTTATATGATTGTAAATGTATATAGTGTAGGAAGTTGGTTTAATATCCTGAAAGCTGTTTTAACTCATAACCTATATGCGTGTATATGTGTGCATATATATATATATATATATGCATATACATATATATATACATGCCTGCATAAGTATATATGTATGTATATATAGATGTACATACATAAATATATATATATATACACATACACCCACACACATATACACTGTCCCTAAGTTAAATGACAAAATGAGAAGCTGATTTTTCATAAAAATACACACATACAAAATCCATTTAATTGAGGTTTTATAAAACTCTGCCATCACTATGAGGTATAATATACTAGTACAGTTCTTTTCATAATAGCATTTATAAAGTGCTTTAAGATTTGCAACATGCTTTACATATTATCTCATTTGAGAGCCTCACTTTAATCCTGAAACTACCCAGTGTTATTTCATTAAAAAAAAATCAAATGTTTAAAAAAATGTGGTTTTTTTTAACTTCTGGTCTACATCCTTGGTTTTAAAAGGCCAATATGGTCATTCAGTTCATAAGTCTGAAATGCAAGCTGATCAAAATCCACTCAACTCCTGCTACAGTTCCCCTAACATCTTTCTAAAGTCTGCTAACATCCTCCTCTAATGGCTTACCCTGATGGGGAGATGAATGTGGGTTCAAAAACCTGGAGAACTAATTCTGGCCAGCCCTATCATTATGGAAGGTCTTCAAGTGTAATCTGTTGCATCTGTTATGGAATGACCAATCTAAGGGTCTGGGGAGACTCAAAACCAGGTTGGCTGCAGAATGATGATTTTTCTGCTCATAGCAACTCTTGATCATCAACCTAATAAGTTACAGTTGTAATCTGAATTAGTGGAAGGCAGTACCTAAAATAAATGAAACTTTTCACTTAATACTAATAATAAATAGCTAATATGAAACACTTTAATGTTTTGCAAAGCACTTTTACATGTATTATATCATTTGGTTCTCACAATAACACAGGCAGGTGATATTATTATCCTTATCCTATAGGGGAGAAAACTGAGCAAAAACATGTAAGCAACTTGCCATTCACACAGCTAGTAAGTGTCTGAGGCAGGATTTTATTTCAGCTGTTCCTGATTCCCAAATCCAGAACTCTATCTGAGATGACAACTAATTATTGAAATATTAGATTAAGGTTGATAAAAATCTCAGTTCTAAATTATCTCCCTAGGTATTTGGTTGACCTTTTAAAAATATGATCCTGATAGTAGACTGTTCTTGGAGGAATTGACTTGCTGGGGGAAGAAGTAGGACAGAGGAAGCATGAATGCTAAGCCTTGAAACAAGGTCTGTGGTTTCCTGAAGGAATCGTGTCCATTCTAAGGAGACTTAGAATGCCTCATTGTATGGCTAACTCAAACTAGTTGTGTGTCCTATGATCCATGTATGTGCGGCTCATGCTTTTATATTTCCCATCTGTAAAAATGTGCTTAGGAAAATTATTTATAAAGTGTTATAGGATCTCTGGATGAGAGATTCAATATTTGTGGCTAGGGACAACTTCAGGTTTTGGCTTCCACAGGGTGTGATCTGAGATGTTCCAGAAAGTCCCCCTGCTCCAGAGTATCTCCCCCACTGGCCCATAACAGTGCCTGAAATTCCCTTATTATAGCCATTCTTTGGGGATATGGATTTTTTCCCTCAGAATACCCTTTAAAAATAAATTTACATTATCTAAGAGGTGTGATATTAATCTATGATCACAAGTTCACTAAATAAATTTACTAAATACTTCCATTTGCTGGGGGTAGGGAGGAAGGGCTGCCTACAAATTAAGGAATGGCTGAACAAATCATGGTATATAAATGAAGTGAAATTGTTTTTGTCTTAAGATATAATGAATATGAAGAATTCAAATGAGACCGGAGGACTTCTATGAATGGATACAGGTAGATATGAGAAACGAATGCATTCTAGGACTCTTGAATGAATGGAAGCAGGCAATATTATCGCCAGCAGTCCAGTTTGGCTGATAAGTAAAATGAATAAAAGGGAATCCTGGGAAATGGACCTGGAAAAATTAGGATGGAGTCAGACTGTGGAGGGATTTAAACACCAGCCCCAGGAGCCAACATTTTATCCTATAGTTAATAGGGAGACATTGAGAGTTTTTGGTCAGAAAAGTGGCATAGCCAGACTTGTGCTTTGGAAAGATTGTTTTGGCATCTGTGTGGAAGATGAAGTTGTGGTTAGATGGCTATAAAATCTGAGGTTCACCTATTATTGGTATAATTTTTCAGTGTATGCCAAGACATTTTTTTCTCTCAAAATCTTATTGTAAAGGTGCATCCTGTATTCCAAAATCAATTATTATTTGATAAATGCAGTAATCCCAGTGAACTAAATTAAGTCTTGGTTATGGAAATTAGAATCACGTGTTGTTCATCTTGATGATTCCAAGATTTCTTTAGTTCATTCATGTTAATGGAAATTTCTATTTTTCATTTGCCATGGATTTTCAAGCCAGTTTATTTGCTGGACTATAAATGGGGAGGGGGAGGAAATGATTAATTTGGCAAATAGCAACACAGTAAAGGAGATTGTCATAATTTACTCAAGGAAGGCCTCAATGACTGCCTCTGATTAAAAACTGCTTGTCTTTGCTGATTGAATCTGGCCTCGGGCGTGGGAGTTTGCCAACCCCTTGAAGTGAACATTGAGGGACCTGGCAGTTGTGCACACATGTATGTAACTGAACTCTTGCTATAGGGTTTCCTTTAAAGCCAGGAGTTCTAGATGAAAAAATACACACATGTGTATATGTGTAATATGTGAAAAAATACACACACATACACACTAAATACATAAATACAAGAAATGTGGGGTTGAGATGGCATTAGCACCTGATAGGAATCAGGAACAGCTCCATGTAGATTATTGTTGAAGTGCGTTTGTAGGTAATCTAGAAATTCTAAGGCTGGAAGTAAGGAGGGAGTGCATTCCAGGCATGGAAGACCATCTATGCTAAATCATAAATCTGAGAGACAGACAGACAGAGACAGAGACAGAGAGAGCATTGTGTGTGACAAACAACAGAAAGGGCTCTTTGGCTAGACCACGACATACATGAAGGAGGATAATATGTCATAAGGCACTGTCTTTATTGATTGCAAGCTAATAAATAGGAAGAAAGAATAACAAAGAGAGAAAAGGGGAAAAGTGGGGGAAGGGAGGAAGAAAAAGAAGGAAGGAAGGAAAGAAGGAAGCAGGGAAGGAAAAATAGAGGGAGAGAGAGAGAGAGAAAGAGTAAATTATGGAAAAGCTCTCTTGTGCTATATGGGACTACTTGGGTTCTATTTGTTTTTGTACAGAGAAAAGGAAGGACTTTTAATCTTTCCCTATGTAGCCCTATGAGTGCTTAAGCCTTAACAAAACCTATGATTATAGGTCATTAGCCAATGAGTGCCTGCTTCAAGTTTAAAGGGTTTAGTTTCACATGAGATGAACTCAGAGAGGTTTCTGAAAACAATCTGTAAGTCCTTTATTTATTTGTTTATTTATCTATCTGTTTGTTCGTTCAGTAAATTGGTTAGTTACCTTGATTTAACAGAAACTGCGGCCTCCATTCCAGAGCTTCTGAACCTTTTGTGACAGACGGTCTCTCTAAACTAGGGTATCTTAACCTTGTTTGTGTGATAGACTCTTGCGTCAGTCTGATGAAGCTTCCGAACCCCTTCTCAGAATAATGTTTTTAAATGCATAAATTAACACGCAGACAATTACAAAGGAAACCAGTTATATTGAAATATAGAATGATCAACTTTTTGTTTGTTGGTTTGCTTGTTTTTAAGTTCATGGCCCTTAAGTTAAGAATGACTGTTAGAAATTACTTGATGGGGGCAGCTAGGTGGCGCAGTGGGTAGAACTCTGGTCCTGAAGTCAGGAGGACCTGAGTTCAAATCTGGCCTTAGACCAAATGACACTTAACTAGCTGTGTGACCCTGGGCAAGTCACTTAACCCCAATTGCCTTAAAAAAAAAGTTAATGGTTCCCTCATGGGAGTAAGAAAAGCATCATCATTTTCTTATTAGCTTTATGGCTAATCCACACTGCTTGACGACCTCCCTCTAATTTTTCTTTGTAACCACAGAGGAAAGCCCAGCTTCTCCAAGGCTGTATGAGTACCATGCAAGATCTGACAGGTCTTACCAAACCAGGACGGTTCTGAGTGTGAGCCTAGGGATAGCCTGGAAGTCTGTTGTCTGAAGTCCGATCTAGCTAAGTTAGGAAAGTCTCATCACTAGGATAGGAGGAGGAGTTTTTCAGCCACATTTATTCTCTTTGAAGGGCATCTAGGTGGTGCAGTGGATAGAGTGTTGGGCCTGGAATCAGGAAGCCTCCTCTTCCTGAGTTCAAATCTGGACTCAGACACTTACTAGCTGTGTGACCCTGGACAAGTCACGTCCATCTTGCTGCCCTCTAACCACAGTCCTTAAAGACTCTTTAGCTTTTTCTCTTCTAGTTTCTCACTTTGCTCATCCCTGTCCTTTTCCTCTTACTTGTCTGGGCTGCATGATGAGATGTCTTGAATTCCTTTAACTGCCTTTGGCCCTTATATTCACAGCAACATGGAAGACCAAAGCAGGGCAGGACTAGATAGCTTGGATTGACTGAAATCAGAGGACCTGGATTCAGATCCTGTCTCTGATGCTTACTAGCAAGTCTCTTAATCTCCCTAAGCCTCTGTTTCCCAATCTGTAAAATGAAATGGGGACGGGGAAGGCAGTAGTAAGCACTGGGGATGCAAATATAAGCAAAAGGAAAGACCATCTCTGCCCTTCAAGAATTTATATCCTAACCAGGGAAGACAACACCAAAAAAAGAAGCTGAAAAGGAGAGGGAGGAAGTGTGTTTTTGAGGCCCAGGGGAAGTCATTAGCCGAGTGAAAAGGAGAATGAGGGCAAACCAGCCTTTTGTTCTTCCCCAAAATGGTAGCTCCAAGAAAAACTTGCCAATAGTAGAGGGGGGGGGGTAGGCCATGCAGAGGGATGTTCTATAGTGGATGGCCTCAGGAATGGTAGGCCATGCAAGGGTGAAGAGGCCCAAGAAGTGGAGTGATGTTCCAGGATGAGCCAGTAGTAAAGATGGCATAATTCTAAAGTCTGGAGTAAGTGAAAAACAGGGATCTAGGCAGAATGGAGGGCCTCTAATTTATGGTCCTAGAAAACAGCCATAGAGGCCACAGCCTGTTAGGATAGTTTCACAGATCTAGATCAGAAAGCACCTTAGTATTCCCTCAACCTCCCCCCACCTATCATGAACATTTATAGATAAAGGAACTGAGCCTGAGAGAAATTATGGGTCTTCAGGGTCACCAAGCTAACAAGTATCTCCAACAAGATTTGAACTCCACTCTTTCTGACCTAAAACCCAGTGTTTTATTCACTATCCCATATAGCTACATCATCCACAAAAAGATGGATTGTAAAAAATGTTAAGGGAAAAAGCAAGACCTGTGTCACAAACCCGGGACACAATGAGAAAAACAGATGTTGGTGGGGAAAGAGTTAAGGGAGATGGTTGTCATGGAGGAGAGACTTGTCATGGGAACATAGTGTGGACCTGAAGCCAGCCTGGGTGAACCTGAGGCCCAGTAGGAAATAACCTTCCTCACCTAGGGGTCCTCAGGAGACCCAATATGGTGCAGTGGCTATGAAGTCCATGTAGCTGCTGCCTAAACTCAAAAAGGGGGAACCTGGAGTCCTGAGAAAAGAGAACCTTCCTTCATTTCCTAGAGATAAGATGAAGGTTCTAAAAAGAATCTTGGGGGACATGGAGACAGAAGTAAAGAGGATGAGGATGTCTAGGTAAGTCCTTTTAAAAAAAATAATAAAACTGAGCAAAGTCATTAAATCTGGGCAGGCAGGTGCTGCTGCCTGGGGCAGCTGATAGATTTTCTTCAAACCTGCACTGTGCTGAGCAACTAGAAACTGGCTTAATCTAGATGACATGCCTTCACTTTGCACCTTTCAGGTTCTGAATTTCTTCACGTTGGAGTTAAGTTTAGCAGCGAACCAGTCTCTCTGGTGACCTGGGTATCAGGAAAGGGTTCCCCAGGAAAACAAATCAGTAAAAGAAAATATCAGGACCAGAGATTAACTTTATGAGGCAAAAGTGTCCCTGCCTGTCTCTGGTTGGTGGCAATATTAATTCCAGGAGCCAGAGGAAACCAAGGGATGAGGCAGGTTCTATCCACGGGGGATGCCTCTCTCCCTTTTGGCTCTGGCCTCGTCTTTCCCAAGGCATCCCTAATGACATTGGCCATGACCTGAAATACATGAGGAGCTTCATCTTAGAAATGCAAGCCTTTATGAGGTCACTGGAAAACATATTATCTTCTGGCCTCAGTCAAACTGAAGTGGAAAGTTCAGATAATAAAAGCACCCAGAAAATTCCAATCTCCTGGACTCTCCAGGTAAAAAGCTCAAATAAACCCTTTTCTTAATTGTTTTAGGAGATTGTGTTTGAGAAGCAACTTGGTGTAGTGCAGAGCATTGGGCCTGACTTCAGGAAGACCTGGGTTTGCTGCTTGTGCCAAATGCTTGTTACTGGTGTGACCTAAACCAATCACTTCATCCTCTCTGGGGCCATTTCTCATTTGCTAAATGAAGGCGATCATGCCTGCAGCCAGTGCTTACACCACAGCCTCGATGTGAGGCTTAAATGAGATAATGATTGGTAAGCACTTTGCAAAAGCTTCCAGTGCTATATCAAGGTCAGGTTTTTTTCTTTGTTTTCTTCCTGTGGCCTGGGAGATGTTGAATTACTGAAGACTTGTCTCCATTTTTACAGTGGTGATGATGGTGGAAATAGCTGTCATTTATATGGCACTTTAAAGTTTGCAAAGCACTTAACATGCTTCATCCTCATAAAAAAAAAAACTAACTGTGCCTAGTAATCACAGCTGGGTTGCTGCCAGCAGGTGGCAGCAGAGGGCAGTGGAAGAACATGGGAAAGAAGTGAGTTCAAATCCCAATTCTGCTGTTTCTAAATTGAGATTAGGGAAGTCACTTAACCACCAAGTTCTTCATTTTCCTCCTCTCTAAGTAAATGGCTTGAACAATGACTTGAAAGGTCTTGTCTATCTGTCATTCATGATTCTGTATACCCTTTAGTAATTTGTTGTTGTTTAATCATTTTCAGTTGTGTCCAACTCTTCATGACCCCATTTGGGGTTTTCTTGGTAGAGTTACTGGAGTGGTTTGCCATTCCCTTCTCCAGCTCATTTTATAGATGAGGAAACTGAGGCAAACAGGAATAAGTGACTTGCCCAGGGTCACACAGCTAGTTAATGTCAGAGGCTGGATTTGAACTCAGGTCTTCCTGACTCGAGGCCCAGCGTTCCATCCACTGTGCCACCCAGCTGCCATTATTATACTTCATTTTACTGTGTCCCTTTCCTGGGCAACATCCCTCTCATATGATTGTTAGGAAAGAGTAAGGGATCTTTCCAAATCCAGGAGATGAAATGACAGAGCTAGGTTTTAGAAATTCAAAATAGTAGTAATAACTGCTTAGCAGAAGAAACTAGAGGTTTTTTAAGAAGTCTGTTTACTGAGGATCTGCGGCTTCATCTCTTCCCCTTTCTGAGGCTCCTAGTAAAATGTTAATAATGGTATTTGGATTCTGTGCCTCATGAGTGTTGTGATTAACACTCTGAAATGTTAAGATCTATGATTTTTTTGAAGTGAGTGCTGTCTTTACTGATTTGGATTGTAGCCCCTCTAGAATTTATTCCTTTAGAATTACTATGGCCAAAAAAATTCATGAGCCATTTTGAAACTTCAAAAAAAAGTATTACCCATCACTGGCTCCATACTGAAAAATTCTCTTGCTTTTTAGGCCCTTCTAGAGAGATCCATCAATAATGTGAAGTAACCAGGACTTTGCCCCAGGATCCTAACTTTGAGGAAAACATCCTTCCTCCCACAGTAGTTGAGGTAGGAGTTATATATTTGCCAGAGTTGCCTGACATGTGGCCATGGTAGTTCTTCTCCTTAAAAGACGTTAAAACCATTCTCAAGACTTAATTGTCTCAGGGGACTTACGGCCCAAACCATTGACACAGATTCCTGATCTCTTCCTGATGCTTGTTCTGATAGACTTTCATGGGCAACTCAGAGGAAGGGGAGCTTCTCTTATCTGAAGCAGCCGTATATCCTTACTGGATATCCTTCCCCAGCTGTGAATAAGTAATTCTCCTTTTGCCAACTGTCAGATTTTCGAGGAGTGCTTCATTTTGTTCTAATATCAAATCTGAATTAGCAGAACCTGTAAGGCCTCTCCTGTAACAGTCCCCTCTTTTCTAACAGCTAATGGCCAATATTTCTTTGCTGCTACGGGATCTAGAGACTGCCCTTTTCCATTTCCCTATTCTTACCTGCTACCTTCCTGTTTCTCTGTTAGGGGAATGTAGCCTGGAGCCTGGGAAGGGATGGCCCCTCTCTTAACTGCACAAGGCATGGGCTGTCCTCACTACTGTCCCTTCTATGTCCTGCTCACTTGAATTTACCCCAGGTACAAGGATTCCTAGTTATGTATTGGCTACTCAGAATTGTGTTCTATGTTGGGCATAGCCTCTGAACAGCCAGGGTTCTATCCTCACCACAATGAAGCATAAGAGGAGGGCATTAATCACATAAATGATATGATATATGATTATGGTAACACCCCACATGCAGTATGATAGTAAAAATCCATCCATTCTGTTTTCTGTGGCAGAAAATATACACTATCAAAATAGGTCTTTACAACCCTCCACCTATTTTGTTGAAATGTAATTCCAGGATTCTCAAGTACTTTAGAGAATATTGTCACAATAAGAGCATAGAATGTTGTTTTCACATATCCAGGCGAGTGTATTAGGAGAATGGATCTCTTTATTACATTTTTTGATATATATTTTTTTATCTTCTACACTCTGAACAAGTACAAAAATGTTAAGGGAAAGACAGAAAAAAACAAAACAAAACATAACCAAATGCCCTACTCACCCTTAACGGGAATCATTCCATCCTCTCGTAGCCTCCCTGAGCTATAGAAGAAGCAGGGATTATAACACACACTGTGTTGATGAGGAGAAAATGAAACAGCTGGGACAAGATGAAACTGTGGACTCCAGGGAAAATAAAATCCATGCTCACATTAATGCTCTGACTAGCTGAATCTTTGGAAAACAAATATAATTTATTAGGCAAATTTGTTGCTGGGGACTGGGCTCTGGGAGATCTTAGGAGCCCCTTGGCCAAATGTCACCATCAAGACACATAAAGATTTTTTTTTTAATCAAGCTCTTTAGAATATCAGTTTTCCCAGTTATTTGGGAAGCTGCTCTGGGAGGGGATGGAGGGATTCGAAGGGAAGGAAGGGAAATAACAATTTCTTATTGATGTCCTACCGTTTGGTTGAGTTGAAAAACGAAACCTACTCTATGATGAATTATGATTTTATTTGGATACCGAAGCATTATATACTTGTGCTTTGTGTTTGCTCTGAATTAAGCCAGTAGGAAACATTCTGCTAAATCAGACAGTGGACTTAATGTTTCAGATTCCGATGACCACGGCCCAGAAACCCAACTTCTCATCCAATGCTTGATGGAAAGCAAGTAAGACTCAGAGGTCATCACTGTAATAGATAAGCAATAGTTTGTGCTCTAATGGAAAGTCCATATTCAGTGTCTGTACTGAATGATATAGTTTTACTTTCTTGTTTCTTTTATTTCTTCTTTATTTTTTTAAGCTAGGAAATGCGGCTGTGCACAGCCCCCAGGGTTTTCTCCAGAGGCTTATTCTCCTGGCTGCATCTCCAGCACAGGTTTCAGCATTAAAGAGCTTTAAGCTTGTCAAAGAAAGGTTATTAAAAATATTCCTGCCTTTCAGGCTCCAGGCTCAATAGAAGCAAAAAATGCAATACTATGGGGATTTCTTTCTAGTTAGTCATGTCATTTGGCATCTTGCCCACAGCGAAAATTGAGATACCGTCTGTTTTTCCTCATTCGTGGTTTTCAGTTGTGACTTTGCCCAGTTCACTAGCCTTTCTGTTGTTTCTACCAGGACTTGGCTATGCATTCACCAGACATCTTTCCCACTTTAAAAATGAAATCTTTGCTGTAATCTTAATAATAATAGCTGACATTTATATGGTGATTGTAAGATTTGCAAAAAGCCTTATCTCTTTTGATCCTCACAAGAATCCTACAAGAAAAGTGCTATTATTATTATTATTCCCATTTTACAGATGAGGAGATAGAGGCGCATAGGTTTAGAGCTGCAAGGGACCATAGAGTCCATCTACACCAACTCGCTCATTGTACACATAAGGAAACTGAAACCAAGAGAAATTAATGGTCACATGGTATTAAGTATAAAATCAAGGATGTAAACACAGGCCATTAGGTTCCTTGTCCAGCATTCTATTGTCTCCTGAGTGATTTGCCCCTGGAAGGTCACAGACTTAGTAGATATTTGAGGAGGAATCTGAACGACGTTTTCCTATTTCCAAGTTTAGGATTCTGTTCACTATACCATGCTGCATCTCCAGATCATCTCATAGAGAAAATGGATGTTATGGAACTTGGATTGTGAACTTGGATTGTCCAAAACCTGATTGGCTCCAAAGCATGGATTGTTACAGAGAAAAAAGTACTCACTTCAGCTCACAGAATCCTCCTTTGCGTCTTTCAAAGCTCAGTTACAGTGCCACTCCTAAAGAAAGCTTTTTGCTAAGTTCCTTAGTGATTAGTGCTTTCTGCCTCCTCCATTAGCATGTATTTACATCAATCAATCAGTGAGTATTTATTAAACACCTACTCTGTGCCCAGCACTGGGAATATAGGTACAAAGAAGGAAACAATCCCAGCTCACAATGAGTTTACATTCTTATGTCAAATGCAAGTATATAAAATGTCCATATAGCATAAATATTGATTAATTTGTTGTTTGTTCATTCAACTTCGTCCAACTCTTCGTGACCCCCATGTGGCAGAGATACCAGAGTAGTTGGTCATTTCTTGCTCTAGCTCATTTAACAGATGAGTAACTAAGGCAAACGGGGTTAGGTGACTTGCTCGGGGTCACACACCTAGTAAGTGTCTGAGGATGGATTTGAACTCAGGTGTTCCTGGTTCCAGGCCCAGTGCTATATCTACTGTGTCACCTAGCTGCCCAAATATTAGTTAATAAATATTTACAAATACAAATGTATAGAAGGTGGTTAATCCAATGCCACTTGGGAGGAAGGGTACCAGCACTTGGGGAGTGGAGGGGGACAGGATCAGGAAAAGCTTTCTGCAGAAGATGGTGCCTGAGCTTCATCTTAAAAGGAAGAGAAGAATTTTATGAGTCAGAGTTAAAGAGGGAGTGAATTTCAGGCGTGAAGACAGCCATGTTGGCTCCTCCTCTACCTAAATAGAATATAAACCTCTTGAGGGAAGGACTTGTTTTTGTTTGTTTTATTTCTGTTTTTGTCTTTGTATCTGTAATACCTAGCAGAAGGCCTTATACATATCAGGTGCCCAGTAACTATTCATTGGATTGGATTGGATTAGACAGAATACATTTAACCTTACAAAGGGGTAGCCACAGGAAAAATGCAGACTCTGTTAGTTAAGATTGTAATTTCAAACTCCTAAAAGATTAAAGGCAGCATACATGGAGACTAAAATATTATCATTTAAGTTAGGGTAAAAACCAATCTAGGTACCAGGTCATGAGGTAACAGGATCATAACCATTCAACTAAAAAGGACCTCAGAAACTATCTCACCCAGCCCTCTCATTTTACAAATGAGGAAACTGAGACTCAGGAAATATAACAGATTTGCCTAAAGTTATACAGGTAGTCATTACCAGAGGTAGAATCTGAACCCAGGTATTCTTGTTCCACTCACAATGCTCTAGTGCCTAGCAGTTCATCACGGCATTTGATAGTTTCGGTGTAATCTTGCCTGAAATTGCAAAAGAGAATTTAATTCTTCCTGTTTATGCTTATTTTATCACCTCAATCACCTCAAAAGAAGTCCACGGCACTGAATAAATTCCCTTGGTACTAGAACCAGTGGGATCCTTCCCAGGGGCTCCTTAAGCTCCCTCCCCAATGTGATTTTGCAGTTGTCCTGAAGGTGCTGTTGGTGAATCCATAGAAGAAGGTGAGCTTATATTTACAAATATTTAATCAATTAATTTAACTAATTCTAGTTAATCAATCAATTAATTATTTTGATCAATTTTAGTTCCTGGGCAATTAGAAACTGTCTTCATTTTGATGACATTCCTTCACTGTACACTTTTCAAGTTCTGAATTTCTTCACGTTGGAGTTAAGTTTAGCAGCGAACCAGTCTCTCTGGTGACCTGGGTATCAGGAAAGGGTTCTCCAGGAAAAAACAAAAACAATGAACAGAAAATATCAGGACTCAGAGATTAACTTTATGAGGCAAAAGTGCCCCTGCCTGTCTCTGGTTAGTGGCAATATTAATTCCAGGAGCCAGAGGAGACCAAGGGATGAGGCAGGTTCTATCCACGGGGGATGCCTCTCTCCCTTTTGGCTCTGGCCTTGTCTTTCCCAAGGCATCCCTAATGACATTGGCCATGACCTGAAATACATGAGGAGCTTCATCTTAGAAATGCAAGCCTTTATGAGGTCACTGGAAAACATATTATCTTCTGGCCTCAGTCAAACTGAAGTGGAAAATTCAGATAATAAAATCACCCAGAAAATTCCAATCTCCTGGACTGTTCAGGTAACAGCTCAAATAAAACCTTAATTGTTTTAGGAGATTTTTGTTTGAGAGGCAACTTGGTGTAGTGCAGAGCATTGGGCCTGACTTCAGGAAGACCTGGGTTTGCTGCTTGTGCCAAATGCTTGTTATTTGTGTGAGCTGAAATCACTTCAACCTCTCTGAGGCCATTTTCTCATTTGCTAAATGATGGCAATTATGCCTGCAGCCAGTGCTTACATCACAGCCTTGATGTGAGGCTTAAATGAGATAATGATTGGTAAGCAGAAGGAGATTTGGCCTTTTTAAATCAAAGTCTTTCCCAGGTCTCAGTTTGTCTGAGGCAACATCTATTCAGGTGTAGAGTAAGGGCTAAGTAAGAATTGAGACAAAAGATGGCTTAGTTTACCATCACAAAAATGTCAATCCTGATGAAAACTAAAAGAATAATAGCAGGATAGTGACTTACCCTAGGACCATTTCTATTTGAACTTCATTATACAATGATGAGAAGAACAAATCCACAATATTATCAACAACTACAACAATAAATATATATTAGTGACGAGGCATTGAACAGTAAATGATACACATACAAAAAAAGGTTGGAACCGGTATCTTGACATAGTGGAAAGATTGTTGGCTAGAGAATCAGAGGTCTTGGGAAACCTTGGGCAAATCAAGTTAACCTTCTTGAGCTTTACTTTCTTCATCTGTAAAATAAGGTGATAGACTGGATGGTATGAGTTTGCTTGGATCCCTATAATCTCCAGGGTAAAACACAAATTCCTTTGTTTGGCATTTGAAATTCATCCTAGCCTGGCCCCTTCCTGCCTTTTCAGAATTCTTACATTTTACTTCCTTCTCTGTACTCTGCCATCCAACTCCATTGGCTTTTTTGCAAATTAAAACACTGTATAAATGTCAAATTTTTAAAAAAGATGGCCACTGTTATAGGTAATAGGAACTAGATCCAGTCACATTTTAAGGCTTATATTTTTATTTTAAAGCTCAGTTTCACCTAGAATTTCCTATTGTCCATGGCCCTAATTTTGTTGATGAGGTTCACTGAGAAAAACATTAGACTTCAAAAGTTGTTGAGATGTTTAAAAACAAAAAAAGGATTTTCTTAAGGCCAATAAGCTACATGTTAAAAGTGCTGAAAAAGAAACATAGTAAAATTTGTCAGCAAATTATTTCCTGTATCCTACCAACTACTCAGTTATGTTCTTGACTTTCATTTGAATCCAAACAGTCTCTTCAGCAATTGAGAGGTAGGGGTCCCAGGGAGGGAGTGGGGACAAGCAGTCATTTTTCCCCAGCTATTTTCAGATCATTCTGCCCAAGGGTTGAGGACATTTAAAAGCACATGTGTCTTCCATGATTTTTCCCTCATAGGAAGAAGCCTGTGGCTGGGGTGAATACAGGGTTTAACTTAGGAGTGTTGGATCCATATAATAGCTAATGGATAGTTTGCAAAAACTTTCATGGAGTCACACACACACACACACACACACACACACACACACACAGTACTAGGACCTACTGTGAAAACTATAAAGATTTATATAAAAGATAAATTCATCGTAATTCTCTCCAATGAAACAAATAACCATGCAAATGTTGAGTCTACTGACACTCTCTAGCCATTCAAAAACTCTAAGGAACTAAAATCTTTCTCATTATAGCTCCCAATTTTTTATTGATGCATTTAGGGGAAGAGTAGAGTTGGGGGAGGCAGATACACAGGTACCCTCCAAACACACACACACACACACACACACACACACACACACACACACACACACGTTCACATTCAAACTATGTTTCATTTTTATCTATACCTTCTCCCAACCATCCACACACAAACCCAAAAGGAACAGGAGGACCCAGTCTTCACACTCACTGCAATGAGACACTTAAGACTTATTCACATGATTACCAGGGCCTAGAACTCCCAGGATACTTTCTCCCTATCTTTCCAGTACAATCTCATTTCTCTTATATTCAGCCCTAAGTTCTTTCCTGAACTCCAGACCCACGTGCTCAGCTTCCTGCTGGACATTTCATCCTGGGATCCAGAGGCATCTCAAATTCAGCATGACACTCACCAGAATACATCAAATCACTTAAATTCTGAGAGCTTGGGGCTTCTCTCTGAATTGCAGGAGTTGCTAATCCATGTTAGTGAAGATGAGTTCTTCACTGGACAGCCCCTTTTGTTGCCTAAAAACAAAAAAGAAAGGGGAAAAAAAGGAAAAGGAAGGAAGAGGAGAACAGAAGGGGGGGAGAGAGGAAAGAAGGAAGGAAGGAAGGAAGGAAGGAAGGAAGGAAGGAAGGAAGGAAGGAAGGAAGGAAGGAAGGAAGGAAGGAAGGAAAAGAAAGACAAAGGAAGAGATAAATAAAGCAATGAAGGCAGCAAAGATGGTGATGGTATTCCTCATATCTGCTTTGTCTTCAGTTTTTTCTATAGTTTCCTATGTTCCCCCTTTTCACTGCTTCAACAGAAAGTTTAACTTCATCTGTGGCATTGTACTGTACCTGATTAATTAATTGTCAGATATCGTTTAATATTCCAACATCCACACAAAGGCTTGTAGATAATTTAGGAGCAGATATTTGTGTATGTATGTATGTATGTGTGTATGTGTGTATATATATAAACATATATGTATATCTGTATATGTGTGTGTATATGTATATGTGTATATATATATATATATATATATGTAAATAATCATAAATTCCTGTTATCCCTGGCCACACTGTTTCTCTGCTTTACAAAGATGTCAAGTATTTGTCAGATGACATAATTTGGGGGTACTTTTGGCTTCCTTGCAGCTATTTTTGTATTGGTTAAACCTCTCTGAGAAATGGTGGTGGTCAGAATCAATGTCTTTTCTTTTATCAATTCCCCGTTTTCCAGAGTCAACAGCTTGCTTCATCAGATCTGGTTGGAGTTGTTTACACCAAGCGTTTTCTCACCTTTGTCCATGTTTTTCATCTTGATTACTTTTTAAACCATTCACAGCTTATTCTAAAAATACTACATTGTTGATAATCATTTTTTGTCTATTGAGCTGGAGTCATTTTAATTTCTATTTCATAGGTTGATACTCCTAAATAATTAATCTTCTAGAGACCAGCCTTTGCTGAGATGCCTCTTCATACTTAGCTAGGCAGCCCTGAGATTGCAGGCACCATCTTTCACTGGAGCCCAACTCAAAGCTTTTCCAGCTTGATAGAAACAGTTTGAACCTGCATTACACTGGCATAGCTTTTGAGATTTAGCCTCACCTCCCTACTACAATGTGGCTACAATGAGAAGGACTTCTAAATGGGGGGATGGGAGTTAAGACAAAAATAATAATAAAAAAATAAGCTTTTCCCTGACAAATATAGTCTGATAATAGAAGCATCATGTTCAGGAAAACCCAACACTGCAAGAGACAAAGTTTAGGTTTTTAGCTGCCTAAATAATGGCTTTCTTTTGGAAAATGGCATCCCACTCCTCTACCTTCTGTTGAATTGCTTTGCAGCTGAAGCCACCTACACCAGTAAACATTTTAGCCCAACCTTTTCATTCAAAACTGAGTTATTTCTATTTGGTTTTAGTTGTCTGCATACTAAGAATCAGAATTTAAAAAAAAACTATAAAGTATGAATGTCCTAAAACAAGATTTGGAGTAGAGTGTGGTGTGGACTTGAAATTGGAAAAGCTGGAGAACAGCCTTGGTTTTGCTTTGTGACCTGGGACAAAGCATCTCACTGCTCTAGGATTTAGTTTTCTTAAGCATTTTGGGAGGAGGAAGAAGAAAAGGGGTTGGCAAAGGTGATGGCGGGGGCAGGGAGATGTAGTGCAAGGTATTAGGTTTGGAGTCAAAAGGCCCAGGTCACATCTCAGTTCTATCACTACTGCCTCTATGACAAAGGACAAGTCAGTTCTCTAGATCTCAGTACCCCCATCTATAGAATGAAGGGGTAGGATGAGGTAAACTTCTAGTTCTACAGCTATGATCCTTTGAAAGGAAGAATAGAAGGCAAAAGAGAGGAAAGGCATGTGCCCGCACTCCCGTGTGTGTGTGTGTGTGTGTGTGTGTGTGTGTGTATGCATATGGAAAGCACTTTAAAATCAATTAATCAGAACACAACTATAAGCTATAGTGTTCTTGTTATTTATCCAAACTAGAGCTTCAGTTTTATGTAGGAAAATATAACATCTGCAGGGTACAATTATCAAAGAGAATATGCTTTATTAATGTTGGTAACTATTAGCTAACATGTCTTTGTTGGAAATATGATCAGTATTGGTTTTCAATAATGGCAAACAAAACTATTTTAATATAATACTTTGCCCTGATATTATACAGATTTCTTCATTCATTTCCATTCTCTTCCTTCCTTCCTTTCTTTCTCTCTCTCCCTTCATTCGTTCCTCTCTCTTTTTCTCTCTCCCTTCCTTCCTCTATAGCCCTTTCTTTCTCTTCCTTTCTTCCTCATTCCTCTTTCTGTATTCTTTCTCTCTTTCTTCCTTTCTTTTCTTTCTGTGTTCTTTCTCTTTTTGTTTTTTTTCTTCCTTCCCAGAAATAACTTTTCTATAGAACAGCCTTCAAAAAGGCAATTAGCAAGTCTCCCTTTCACCTCCTACCAGCAGCAGTCAAGACATTCCAGAAATGCCAGATTTCTTAAATCCACACACAAAGCATAACAGAAATAACCTGGGAAGAAGGCGTAGGTTTGTAACAGAAGCGATTTTTTAAGAAAGCGTTTGTCTGAGCGCTACCGTGCGCACATTCATCAGTGGAATCAAAGCGCATGATAGTTTGGGAGGAAGAGAGAGTCCAGTGACCTGTCTGCATGGATTTTGTTTGCTCCTCTCACTTCATCTGCCTGCAGGCTGTTAAAACCTCAACAAACGGAGTCTGCACAAGTGAATCAAGGCTTTTAATGTTTTGGCTTTCCCCCTTCCAAACATGGAATGTTGAAGCCTGAATGCTATATTCCTGGAGCTCTTTACAACCCTGGCTAGGGCAAAGATTGTCTAAATGACTGACTCTTCCACAGTGAAAATTCTTTAAACCTTTCCATTGTCTTTTTTCATCATTGTATTCCTTTACCAGATGTGTACCTCCTAAAAACCAACTTTCCATTTATGTTGGATTTCTTTCCTGCTGCTTCATCAAATGAAAAATCATGGCTCTTAGAGCGAGAAAGAGACTCCATCAGACATTTTACACAGAGGCAGCTGAGGCCCAGAGAGGAGGTCACTCGACCAATATCTCACAATGTGTGAAATCCAAATGAATATGTGCCTTACGTGTTTTGCCAGAAAAGGAGAGAAGAGAGAGAAGGGGGGAGGGAGGAAGAATTAGAAGAAAGAAAACAAGGAGGAGAAAGGAAATGGGAGGTGGAAGAGGAAGAAGAGAGTAGAGAAAAAGACAAGAGAGAGAAGGGAAAGGGAGAAGAGAAGTTGGCAGAAAAGAGAAGAAGGTATAGAGACGAAATGTCAGGGGTGAACAGATCTGGCACAATTATTCAAATCTTCTACTTCCAAATTTGGTTCTATTCTGACCAAATATAAGGCCTCCTAATGTGCCTTAGGAAGCTGCCTTCCTCACATACCACCTGGAAGAGACTTTTTTATGGTCTTAATTATTCTTATCTAGTCCCCTGGTGGTGCAGTGGATAGCGTGCAGGGCCTGGAGTCAGGAAGACTCCTCTTCCTAAGTTCAAATCTGGCCTCAGACATGGACTAGCTCTGTGACCCTGGGCTAGTCATTTATCCCTATTTGTTTCAGTTTCCTCATTTGTAAAATGAGCTGGAGAAGGAAATGGCAAACCACTATACTTCATCAAGAAAACCCCAATTGGGATCCCAAAGAGTTAGACACAATTGAACAACACCACCAGTTCCTTCATGCTACCTCAGGGCCTCCTTTTGGGGGAAGAAATGGAGAAAATCACAGGTATGGACTTTCTCCATCATGGAGTCCATTCTTCTCATTTTATACATGAAGAAATTGAGGCCCGAGGATGGCGCATGACTTAATGAGGTCACATGATTAAGCAGCGGAAAATCCAGGTTCAAATTCAGGTTCTCTCACTCCAAATACAGCACTCATTCCTCTAAAATCCATGACATCTGATAAATAGTAATAATGATAATAATAATAACAATAGTTAACATTTATAAAGCAGTTCGCAAAGTTTTCCCATTTCATCTTCACAGCAACCCTGGGAGGTGGGTGCTACTATTATCCCCATTTTACAGATGAGGAAACTGAGGCTCAGACACATAGTTCATGAGTATCTGAGTCAGGATTCTAATTCAGTCCTTCCGGACTCCAAGCCCAACCTTCTATCCACTGTGCCACTTGGCTGTCCAGATGGGTTTTTCTTCAAAAATTGATGTGCTTCCCTTGCTAGTGATAGTTGTATTTTAGAGGATGAACTAGAAAAAGCATTTGTTTTACCCCTACTATGTGCCAGACTTTGTATTATGGGCTGGGGACCCAAATATAAGCATGAAACAGTCCCTGCTCTCAAGGAGCTTGCCTTCTATTGGGGAAGGGGCAACATGTACACATAGAATTATATACAAAATTAGAATAAGGTAATTTGGTGGAGGAAGGCACTAGCACCTGGTCAGATTAGGAAAGACCTCAATGATAGGAGGTGACCCATAACCCAAAGAAATGGGAGACTTTCCAGGGCCTGGTATTGAGGTGAACAAAGTATTTTTGGCAGGAAGCTGCTTCCTAGTCTCCTCAGTAGAGGTCACAGACTTGACCCTGGAGGGGAAGGGGCCTTAGAGGTCACCTAGTTCAACCCCTTCAATATTCAGATGAGAAAGAGTAGAGAGCTGAGATTGTGAGGAATTTCCCAAGGTCACACAGGTAGCAAATGGAAGGGTAGAGATTTGAACATAGGTCTTTAAACCACACATTCAATAGTCTTTCTGATGGGGTGCTTTGATGCTTATGTTTGGGTGCTTGTGCTTGGACCCCAATTTCTCCCTAGCCTCAGAAACACTATCCCTGACAGTTTCTCCCCAGCCCAAGGACACTGTGCTTAGCAATTACTCATGAGTGGGCCCCAGCAAGATCCTCATCTCTCTCCTTGGTGCAGTTACAAACATCACCTGAAGGAATTATTAGTTTGAACTGGCTTTGCACTGGGTCATAAAGACATTCTTACCCACTACTATACTATACTACCACCCTACCTCATTATCTACATCCTGGACTCCTCACTAACTGTATTCTAGACTTAAGACATATGTATACTCCCTACATCTATCTTGTCAAACAAGACATTGATTGGTGGCAGACTGGACAACTCTCAGTTACCCCTGAACTCTAGTTGACTTAGTGACATAGCAGGCCTAAAACCACACCTCTGTGTGGCCCCCTGTTGGGCTTTTCCTAGTGAACTCTAGGTAAAACACCTGTGCAGTAGCTGCAAGAAGTTCATGTTCTTTTAAGAACTGACCACTCCTTAACCACTCCCTAATCCCACCCTGAATCACCTAGTTAGCATATTTGGCATGTGTTTCATTGCATTTTCTCCTATATAAACTTTAACTGTGCCACTTTAAGATTTCAGGAATCCTTAAGAATCCTTGCCAGCTGAAAAGCATAACAACAAACTTTGCCACCTTGACTTAAAGAATGCTTGAGTCTGTGAATTCATTCTAGACGACCCATCGTGTGCTTAGTCATTGAGGGGTCACAACCTCTCAACCTCTCATACCGCAACATTTCCATTACATAATGCTGCCTCTATAAAAACAGCTAGTTGGCACAGCGGATAGAGCACCAGGCCTGGAGTCAGGATGACCTGAGTTTAAATCCAGCCTCACTTACTAGCTGTGTGACCCTGGGTAGGTCACTTAACCCTGTTTGCCTCAGTTTTCTCATCTGTAAAATGAGCTGGAGAAGGAAATGGCAAACCACGCTAGTATCTTTGACAAAAAAAAACCCAAATGGGGTCATGAAAAGTCAGACATGACTGAAATGCCAAAGGACTTTTGTAGACTGTTAGAGATAGAAGAGAAATTAGAGATTGTGTAGAAAGTATATTAGAAAGACTCTTGCATTTAGAGATAGAGGACCTGAGTTCTCTAAATATAGGGCCTCTGTAACCTTGGACAATTCACCTAACTTCAATTTTCTCATGAAGGAATTGGATTGGATGACCTCTAAGGTCATCTAAAAATGAAAAATCCCTTTACGCTCTTAATCTACAGTCTTATGATCTTAGACATAGAGATTTCCATGCCTTTTTGGAAGCTATCTGGTCTTATGTGTTTACTTGACAGAGATGAAAAAACTGAAATCCCTTGAGGATATGTCAACTCATGAGCACAGGCCTTATTAGGAGCATGACTCATATTATCATAATCATAATTGCTAACATTTACATAGCACTTGCTACATGCCAAGTATTGTGCTAAATGCTTTATAATTATTATCTCATTTGATTTTCACAACAACCCTGGGGGTAGATGTTATTATTATCCCCATTTTACCAATGAGAAAATTGAGGCAAATAGGTTAAGTAACCTGTCTAAGTCAGATAGCTAACAAATGCCTTAGGCTAGATTTGAGTCAGGTTTTCCTTACTCTAGTTCTAGCTCTCTATCCGTTGTACGATCTAGCTGCCTCAGAATGCAGCCTTTCTATCTCCCAATCTACTTCGCCCATACTGAGAGCCAGCCTAGAGCATCAGAGTCCTTTAAACTAGTCTTCCAGAGAAGGTGTTTATGGTAGAGTGTATGGTAAATAATGGTAACTAGAGTTTATGGTAAAGGAATACAGCAGAATTAAAAAAAAAAATACCACAGTTCTGCCTGAGTGGAGACACTCAGTCCTTCCAAGCTCACACTTCATTTTCTCTGTTGGGCTTGATATTTTCATTGTTGTAGTTATACAAAATTCTTTCCTCATGCATTCTGGTTTTTCCCATCAACAAATATAACAATATGTAAAAATGCCTATATGAGGCCATGTCATATCTATCAATAATATATGTTGCTACCTATATATTAATATCTATCAGTATCAATATCTATATCCATTCATGGGAAATAAAAGTAAAAAGAGAAGAACTCTCAGCTGGCTCTTATACAATATTTACCGGAAGCCTTTCAGAGAGGCTGTGGGCTAAATGTGTTAAAAAAACGAGCAACGGCATTGGAATGCTGAAATTTTATGGAAAATGCCCCAAAATGCAACTAGAGCTGCCTCCCCCAGCATCGAACTGAAGCAGGAGGTGCATCTGCCAACAAAATAAAACACAAATCTACGCCTTGTCTTCCTAAAGCTTTAACACTCTACTACTAAAGACACAAAGACTTGGAAGGTCTAGATGGGATGGAAAGTGTTGGGGAATACCTGAACAAAATGAAAGACACAAAAGTACTTTGGGAACCTTAAAGTGCTCCATAAATGGCAGCTCTGGCTCTTATTATCATTGTTGTTGTTTTTCCTCCCCCAGGGTTATCGCATTATCTCCTTTATCCCTGTATCCTTCATCCCTCCCCTCTAAGCTCTTTCTATATTCTCTTCCCTCACCTAGGTTTGCAGTGTCCTTATGATGTTTCATAACACCCTCAGACTTTCCTTGTCCTCCCCTCCACAATCCCTTATGGTCTTCTTGCTGTCTTGACCCTTTTCCCCTATTCACTCATATTCTCTGTCCTTTGAATCTGGTACAATTGAAAGGGATTTGGAGTCATAGGTCCTGAGTTCAAATTCTGTATGTGAAATACTAAATACTCGCTTTCTTGGGCAAGTAATTTAACTTCTTGGGCCCTTAGTTTCCTCATCTGTGCAATGAGAGGACCAGACAAGGTGACTTCTATGGTTCTTTCCAAGTGAAAGGCAGCTTGATGGAATGGAGAGAGAGAGTTGGCCTCAATGGGAGGAAGGCCTGAGTTCAAGTACTGCCTCTGAAACAGTACTGCTTGCCTTCATTTCAGAGCTTCCATTCTTCTGGAGGTGGAAAGGAGAAAGGGTCTCCCAAAAATGCAAAGAAGATGAAGCTTTGTGGAAGTGGTGCCATCCAAGTTCAGCCTTTAGAGAGGTATAGGATTTCAATAGCTGGAGATAGTCAAGGAGGGTATTTCAGGCACAGGGGACTTTTGGGGAATGATACCAAAATAAGCAAGAGAAGGATGAATTCTGAGAGCTGGGATCAGGTGTGTGTGTGTGTGTGTGTGTGTGTGTGTGTGTGTGTGTGTGTGTGCGTGTGTGTGGTGAAAGCAAGAATGTATGAAGGGGAGCAGTGTGAGACCAGAAAGACACGTAGAAATTACAGGATCCTAGGAGAAAGAACTGGATGGATTGAGAAATCACCAAAGCTCATTGTCTATAGGGAAACTCAGAGGTCTACTAGCTATGTTTCTACCAGAACAGGAGGCTCCACCATAGTATCTCTAAAGAATGGCTATCGAGACTCTTTTAGAGGGCTTTCAGGGACAGGAAACTCACTACCTGATGAAATAATTCATTTCATTTAGGGATACATCTAATTGTTGAACCTAATTTCTACATTACTTTCTGCAACTCAATTTCTACCTAACCCTTTGGAGGCAATTCCCTCTTGTGTATGATAGCCTTTACTACTTGAAGACTCCGTCCTATTTATTCTTCTTTTTGGAAACTGGACTTTTTTGGCTCCTAATCTTATAACTTTTCCTGTTCTCCAAAGTTTCTCAAAAGTTGCTGATAGGGACTTAGTAATCATGTCACAGATTCTATTAGAACCCTGGGATGCCATTTTTTTTTTCTATGACTGATCATTTAAAACTCATTGAAAACACATACTCCCATATACTCATGTTTTCATTCCATTAGTCATCCTTGTTCTTGTCTAAAGAGCCTTCTCCTTAGTAGAAAAACAGAAATAGCACAAGAGTTGAATGTTTCTGCCATCATTCTTCTATCATTCTCTTATCCACCTCCCAAAAGTTGTGCTTTGCTATTTCTCATGTTCCCAACATATTTCCTACACCTCTTCATAGTTGTATTTGGTCATCTCCCCCTTCCCACTCCACTCCCTTCTTTTTTTTCTTCCCTATTTGGATTTATGTCAGTGTCTTCAAATTTTTCTTTTCACTAGCTTACATATATATATGTATGTATACACATACACACACATACATACTATGCCTTCTAAGATGGCATCGTTATTTGCTTCAAAGATTCGTATTCAATTTTTTTTCTTCTGTAACCAGATCCTCCTTACTGGTCAGAATTAGATCTGCAACCATAGTTTCCCAATGTCACTCCCTCCACATTTTAAAGAAGAAAATTATCATTAAATTAAATCAAGTGTTTATTGGCCACTTGACTTTTGGCAAAGAGTGAGCTCTGGCAGAAGTATGGATAATTGAAGTCTCCCATCACTATAATATCATACCTCCATGTCAAATTCGTGAGCTATTTTCAGAACTCATTTGTTTCCTCTTTTTGATCAATTGGTCGTTAGTATATTAATAACCATGATTACCTACATGCTTTCTCCCTCAACAAATTCTCACCTCGGTAGTCTCATCCATGCATCTCCTCTCAAGTTCTAGGATTTCCTCATTATATTTTAAAATATAATGTTATTTGTATCTATCCTTTTAAAATAAGGCATATGTTTCCAGAGTTATGTTCTAGTCATAAGTCTCACAAAGTCTTACCGACCTATGAAAATAAACTTGCTTTGCAGCATTAAGATCTCTGTTGTTGTTGTTCAGTTATTTCAGTTACATCTGACTCTTCATGACCCCATTTAAATTTTCTTGGCAAAGATACTGGAGTGGTTTGCCATTTCCGTCTTCCATTAAGATCTTTAGTTCACATTATTAGTCATATTTTAAAGGGGAGCTAGGTGGCACAGTGGAGAGAACTCTGGGCCTGGAGTCAGGAAGACCTGAGTTCAAATTCAACTTCAAATACTAGCTGAGTAACCCTGGGCAAGTCACTTAACCTCTGTTTGCCTTAATTTCCTTATCTATAAAAATGGGATAATATTAGCACTCCCCTCTCAAGAGTGTTGTGAGGATCAAATAAGTGTAATAATTGTAAAGCACTTAGCACAGTGCCTGGCACATAGTAAGGCCTATGTAAATGTTAGCTATTGTCACTTTGTGTATTCTCCCATAGACATCATGGGTTTTGTTGCTGGACTTCTCGGATGCTGTTGTCTGTGAATTACAGGCCCTCTCTTCTGCTGTCCTTTGCTGTGCCTGTTATTGTCTATCCCAGAGGTGTTGAGCAGATGGCCCACAACACTCCTGACTGCAGCTGAACCAGATTAAAATGTAATTGGGAGATATTTGGCAAAATACATAAAAATACAGTAAAACATAAATTATGTTAATATGCATAGTTGAGCAATCTCCAATTCTATTTGAGTTTGATGCCACTGCTCAATACCATCTGACTTGGCAGATGTCTGTGGCAGTTTTTTCAGATTCGCTAGACTCAAGCCTAAGAGTCCATCACTCCTATTTTTAAAATCTTATGGTCTTTCTGTTCCTTCTCAACCTTTCTGCTCCCTTTAATGCTGCTGACCACCGTCTCCTCCTGGATCCTCTCACCTCTCAGGGGTTAACGGCACTTCTCTCCCCTGGTTAGTCTCCTACCTGAACAACCATTCCTTTTTTTGTCTCCCTGGCTTGCTTGTTATCTGCGTCACACCCCTTGCCTGGGAGTGCATACACACTCTTATCTCACGTCTCTGCATCTTTGCACCAGCTGTTCTCCATGCTTAGTATACATTCACTTCACACTTTCACCTTATGAGGTCCCTCTCTCCATTAGGATGAACCTCAAGTACCATCTTCTGCACCATGCCTTTCCTGGTTCCTCCAACTGGTAGGGTTCTCCCTCCCATACTACCTTGTTTTTAATGACACTATATTTGTGTTTATTTATTTTGTGCTATATATATATGTGTATGTGTGTGTATGTGTGTGTGTGTGTGTATGCATATGCATATGCATATGTGTGTATATACATACATGCACACACACATACATATACACATACACATATAGCCCATCCACCATGATAAGGCAGTGATCCAAAAGGAGGTGATCCTTTTATACTTTACCACAAGTCAGCAAACATGTTGTGGGAGGTTGGACCAGATTCCCTCTAAAGTGTACAGTTCCATGATTTTACAAAGCATGTGTTAGTCATTTGTGATAAGGAACATTGGAAAGTGAACTGGCATTTGTACCTCACTTCTGATGCCTCCTGCCTTTGTGGCCTTGACCAAGATTTTCAACTTCCCTAGGCCTGTTATCTCATCTATGAAGGAAGGAGGTGGGCTTTATGGCCTCTGAGGCCTGTCCTACTTCAAAGTCTATGACTCCAGGGCCCTAAGTTGCTCAGGACTAAAATTTCCCCATAAGTTAATTGAGTGGTTTGGACTACATGATCTCCAAGGTGTACTGTAGCTCAAAGGCCATGAACCCCTTCTTATGAACCCATATTGGCTCAAACTGGGGCAGCAACAGAAAGAGCAAATAATTAAGAAGCAAAAAGCATGATTTCCCCAATAGAATGTAAGCTTTCTAGAGCAAGGATGGTTTCATTTTTATTGTTGGGTCCCCAGTTCCTCAGGGCACAATGCCTTATATACAGTAGGTGCTTCATATGCATTTATTGAATTAATTATTTTTAAATCCCTTCTGTGCTACAGCCTGATTTTTCATCTGCTGCTTTTATGTTGTGCTCCCTTTGAGGAAAATGCTCAAATCAGCAAGTTAGTGAATCATCCCCAGAGGAGAAGTTTGCATGATTCAAGCCTGCGTTTATGCTTGATCAATGACAAGTTTCCAGCAGACTTCCACAAGAATATATGGAGCTTTCCCAAGAATAGCAGCCCTGTATTTCTTGGATTGCTATTTTATTTGTCTCTTTTGTTTTCCTTTCCTCTGAAGAAGGGATTTTTTTTCCTCTCCCCTCCTCTTTGCCTGCCCTTCCCCCCCCACTTCTCTTTTGAACATGGCATTAATAGAAGAATTATTCATGTTTGTCTCATGACTCAACTCTACTATGTGGGCTCATCTGGTGCATATCCCTGGTGCCTGTAATTGCTTAATTAACATTCAAATCCAAGCTTTGGGGAAGAGGGTTGTATCCTCCAGTGTTGGAAGGGAATTAATCAATATTAGACCTTGTTTAAAGCCAACATGAAGTGTCTGTGGAGGGATCTAAGGAAAAAGGAAGGACCTGGCTAGGAAATATCACTTGTCACTCCAATATTTCACAAAGCACACTGATCCATAGCCATTACTAACCCCTTTCCATATATGGTTACATAAATTCATACAAAAATATACATATACTGTAAACATATATGTTTGTACACAAACACATACAAATATGAGAGAGAGACAGAGAGGGAGGGATAGAGACAGAGAAGGTAGGAGGTAGGTCTTTGTCTTATGATTTTCCAAGTATATGTTGTCATTCAGTCATTTCAGTTCTGTCTGATTCTTTGTGACCCCATTTGAGATTTTCTTGGCAGAGATACTAGAGTGGTTTGCCATTTTGTTCTCGAGCTCATTTTACAAATGAGGAAACTGAGGCAAACAGGATAAAGAGACACTCAGCTAGTAAGTGCGTGAAGCCAGACTTGAACTCAAGAAAATGAGTCTTCCTGACTCCAGGCCCAGCTCTCCATGCACTACGGAGCCACCTAGCTGCCCCTTCCTAGTGAATGGAACCTCCCTTTATCAATACAGAGACAACTGCTATGAAATTTTAGTGCGAAGTTAAGTGAATTGTCAGCATGCATTAGCAGTGGGACTTGAACCCAGGCTGACCAGGTTCCCATCCAGGATGTCAGATTTATTATCTCTCGATAGCAGCAATAAGAAAGACTTTTCTAATGCGCAAAGCACTTTATCACCTTATTTCATGGATGTCTCAAAACAACCGGTAAGTAGGCAATACACCTATTTATATACCCATTTTTATAGATGAGAAAAAGGAGGCAAAGAGAGGCTATGTCATTTATCCATCCTTGTGTAACTGAGAAGTAGTGTAGGTGGGATTTGAACCCAGGCTTTCTTGATTCTGAGTCAAGCACAAAATCCCAGATTTGAGAGTAGGAAGGTACCTCGACTGCCATCTAGTCCCACTCGGCCATGAAAGATATCCCTAATGTAATATCCTCAATGAGTGGCCATGGAGCCTTTCAAGGAGGGGGACCCACCACCTCCCATGGCACCCCAGTTCACTTTTGGACAGCTCTAATAGTTAGGAAGTTGTTCATGATACCAAGTCAACATTTCCTGAAAATTTTCACATCTATTCAGTGCTGGTGGTTCTGCTCTGGAGTCAAACAGAATAATTCTAGTCCTTTCTTCAAACACTTAAAGACAGCTATCACTCTCTCACACACACACACACACACACATGTGCACTCACACATACACTCACACACACCGCCCACCTTGTTTTCTCTTCTCCTGCCCAATGTGCCCAGTTCTTTCAATGGGTCCTCAAACACCACAGATTCAAGGGCCTTCACCATCTTGGTTGCCTTCCTGTAGACAACTAACCACTGAACCAGGAAGAGGGGTCTGATTAGGATACAACAACCACTATTATTATTTCTCACAATCCCCATTCACAAAGCACTTCGTCCCTAATCTAAGTTCTAACAATCTCTGAGTCACTATAGTTCTATGCTGAATAAGCTAAATGTACATCAAATGTTTATAAGAAGGCCACCAGAATTCCAGCAATGCTGGGTCTACCTTCTGATAGGGACATTAGCAGATTTTTGTGATACACACTTAGATTATCTATAGGATGTCCTTAAAGTCTTGGGTTTAAATAGCTTAGATTTACCCTCAGACTTTTAAGACACCTTGTATTTCACAAACTGTTAACGTTTTCTCTGTCAATAGTCTATATCACTACAAACCACATTTTTTTTCCCCCATGGAAAGCATTTTTGTGTTTCTCAGCAATTCAATTAAATAGGAATTTAGCAAGCACTTGTAATGTGCCAGGCACTGTTCTGGGTTTTGAGAATTCAAAGACAAAAATGAAATAATCCAAGTCCTCCAGAAGTTTCTATTCTAATGGAGGAGCTTACATTCCAATGTCAGAATCACTGGGCAGGTTCAATATACTCTCTAAAGAGTAAATAAGAATAATAATGACACAGACACTGAATATGTCAAACATTACCTCTCACAATTCACCGACATCTTCAGTCTGTTTTTTTTCCTCCTGAACTGTAAATTAGAGATTTGGAAGAAGTCAAGCACCTACGTTTGTGACCCTTTAATGGAAATCACCCTTTTCCCATACTCAATACAGACTAGTGCCTGCCAAAAATGTGGACTGAGTCAAAGCTGTCTGACAGGCAGCGTATTGAGTTGTAAAGGTTTTGCTGAAAATTGGAGTGGTTCAGCTATGATTATTAGCCAGGAGCTGGTGTGTGCCCTAGTATGGATTAACCCTGAAAGTCAGGGCGAGGAATGGCATGGCAGAAAACTTAGCAGACCTGGCCCACAGGTGTGTCATTATGTCAGCTTCTCCCTGATGCGATGCCATCATTTGGGCCCTCAGCTTGATGGTTCAAATAGGTGCCTTTTACAGTGATGGATGGGAGTAGAGGACATCCTCCCATACCCAAAGCAGAACCAAATAAACCAGTGTTATATCTCAGAGTCCTGAGTTTTATTAGTCTTTGGATAATGGAGCCACTATGCCAAAAATTTTGCAAAATAAAATGAGAAATCTTCCTGGTTCGGGAAGCATGGGATCTTTCCCCCTGCCAAATGCACGTCTGTTACATCCATTATCTTAACAGAGGCACATATATATTTATTTCAGGCATGTGGTATAATGATATCATCCTGATAGTAATATGGGACCTTACATTTTATGTAGAATATTAGAGTATTTTATGACTTGGGATGATTGTGTCCACATATGCAGTGGCTTAACCATTCCAAACATAACTTCTGAGCTGAACTGCTTGGCTCTGCTCCATCTTTGTGGAGGCACCAATAGTAGATATGCAGCAGTGTTATTGTTTTGGGAGTCTGACTGTGTCATTCTGTTTGCCCCAACCCATGCCATTTGCTCCATAGCATGTTAATGTGTGTTAGTTCCAGCTAAGCCTCATGCTGCTCTGGGTCCAGTCTACTCAGCTCTATAACATTGTTTTGCCTAGAGTCATGTTTTCATGGAACCAATTAACAATGTTTAGGAAGGTATGCCTGTAGTTCTAGGCTGACTGGTAACCAAGGGTGTTCTGCTGGCACATACGTAGACATAGCACATGTTTTCTCCAAAAATTAGATTATCCACCTGAAAAATATCATGTCTGTAACTGCTGATGGCAGCTATTTCAAAGTGAAATAAAACAGATCAGGAAGACAGCATGATGTTAAAGTAGATCTGGAGTCAGGAAGACATGCATTCAAATTCTGACTCTGATACAGCATGGTGGTATGACCATGAACAAATCATCGCATCTCTCAGAACCTCCAGAAAACTCTGGAAGACCATAATGACATTCATGTTACCAAGCTGCATTGATGGAAGGAGTTCCCCAACTGGGGGCTCCCGCAATTGAGTTTCCCTATGCTGATGAAATTCCAGGTTCAAACCAAAGGCACAAAGGGAAGATTGGAATCCCCATCCTTTCACTTTGGCAAATATCTGTGTTAGAATTATTCACAATTGCTTATCTTTGTATTCCCCACAGTCCCAATCCTAAGGCTTTGACTGTGTTAAGTATTTGCTAAATATTTATTGAATGAATGTTTCATTGGATGTAGATAAGGTGAATTGTACCTATTATTGGTGCTGATCTCCTCCCCTCTCCTCTCTCCTTGTAGGTGATTGTTGCTATCAGATTTACAAAAAATAGAAAGGGAGAAAGATAATACTTAGTGTTAGAAAGACTGCACCATTGATAAAAGGACAAAACTATTTATAACAATACTTTTATATTAGGACAGAAATGGAAACCAAGTAAATGCTCATTGGATGAAAGTAATAGAATCTTGATGTTCTGCAAGAAATGGACAATTTAATGGATACAGAGAATCATGGAAAGAGCTACATGAACTGATGCCAAGTGAAATAAGCGGAATCAAAAAAAACTCAATATATACAATGACCAAAACAATATTAACTGGAAGAACAATCTCAAATGAATCCAAGGTAAATATTGTGAAATTACAAAGAACAAGCATGGCTCCAAATAAGACAAACGAGAAGACATCCACACCTCCACATCTCAGTAGGGAAAGAAAGTTCACAGGTGTGGTCCTGTACACATTTTCAGATTTTGTTTTTTATGTATTGATCAGTTTTGCTAATTTTTTTCTCTTCTTTTTCTTTAAAAATATCATTTGTTATATTGGATGGCTCTCTAGCAGCAGGAAACAGGAAGGATACTGGTGAAAATGTTGGCAGTATTAAAAAAAATCAATAAAAATTATTTTGAAAAAGTTGCTTCATGGCAGAGATCTGGTCTTACAAACACATCATCTAACTCAATGTTTTGGAGTCTAAATTCCCTACTTCAAAATCTCATTAATATTTCTTTTTTTTCCCCCCTCACCCTTTAACACTTAAATCACCTCAGGGCAAACACTCTAAATCTGAAATGTTTATTTATGTTCCCACCCTCTTTTCTCCTTTGTTTCTAGTTTCAGCTAGCTCACAGAGGCCAGCTCAATCCCTTTATCTACAGATATAATCACATTACCTTCTTAAAAACCTTTAATAGCTCTTCACTTACAACTGAATAAAATTAAAATTCTTTGCTTGTCATTGAAGGCTAGCTACAGCCAGGGCCTATACCACATCTTGATTCTTACTGACTGATTGATTTTCTAACCTCATATTCCTCTAGTTCCCACATATCCATCAAACTGGCTGATACCTTTCTCCATTCCATTCCATCTTGTGGATTGTTTTCACCTTGTCCTTCAGAGTTGAGCCTAAAATGCCTTAGGCCCTTTGGCTGTATCTCCTAGGATCATAGGATTATAGACTTAGACGATTGTATTCAATCCTCCCATTTTACCATTGAGGTAACTGCAGAGCAGAGAGGTAAAGAGTGTCCCTCTCTGAGGTCACACAAGCAGTAAGTGGTCCAGCCAAGATTTGAATCCCCATCCTTTGACATGGACAATCATCTGTTAGAATTTATTCACTGTTGCTTATCTTTGTATTCCCCACAGTTCCTCTCATGAGACTTTGGCTATGTTAAATGGTCGATAAATATTTATTGAATGAATGTTTAATTGGAGGTGGATAAGGTGAATTGTACTTATCCCTGATCTAGTATTGCTGCTGATGATCCCCTCCCCTCTCCCCCCTCCTTGTAGGTGATTGTGGTTGTATTGTTTCAATCTTGTCACTCTTTGTGACCCCATTTGGTGTTTTCTTGGCAGAGATACTGGAGTGGTTTGTCATTTCCTTCTACAGCTCATTTTACAGATGAGGAAACTGAGGCAAGCAGAGTTAAGTGACTTGCCCCGGGTCACAATCTAGTAAATGTCTGAGGCCAGATTTAAACTCCAGAAGATGAGTCTTCCTGCCTCCAAGCCCACTGGTCTATCCACCTCACCACCTGGCTGCTCAATTGTGGGTGATAATGATTTCAATTTGATCCTATTTCCTAAGTACCTAATTTTTCCTAAGTACCTGATATACACAAGGCTCTGTGCCAGGCAATCAATGATCACCTATTAAGGACCTACTGTGTGCCCAGCAATGAGTAAATTTTAGTCAGCAGTGTTCATCATCAGAGCATCTCAGACACATCTACGCTAGATGCCAGCTCAGCACAAACGCTCCCTCTTCAAGAATTCTCCAAGGGGGGCCAGAGTCTAGGGGAGCAGGGGCTGTTTCATGTTTTGCCTTCTATCTCTGGCTTCTGCTAAACTGCCTTGAACGTGGCAGGAGCTTAATAAATGTTGGTCGAATTAAAATCACACTGCATACTTTCCCCCTACTCTCTTAAAAGATATGTATAATGGAAAAATGGTGATTTCCAGGAGTGGTTATGTTGTAGTATCGAGAATTTGATTTGAAATCACAGGACCTGGTTTTAAATTAGTATGCTAACTATGAGACTTCAGTCTCAGGACTTCCTTGTGGCTTCTGTTTCCTCATCTTTAAAATAAGGCAGTTGGATAAATGACCTCTATTAATCCCCTTCACATGCCCTACTTTCTAAATCAATGGGCTTATTTGATGTTCTTCATACATGACAATACATCTCCCATCACTGTACCTTTGCTAAACCTGTGCCCTATGCCTGCCATGCCTCCCACCTTACTTCCATTTCTTAGAATCTCTACTTTCCTTCACAGTGCAGTTCAAACACCATCTCCTATCTTAGTCCTTTCCTAATCTCCCCAGATGCTGGTGCCTTCCTCCAAATTACTTTTTATTAGATATGTATATATTTTGTAATTATTTTAAGTAGATGTGTTTTTTCCCCAAAAATAATGTGAGCTCCTTAAGCACCAGGGCTACTTTGTTTTTGTCTCTTTATCTCCAGCATTTAGCAGAATGCCCATCACGTTGCAGGCTCTTAACAAATGCTTATTGAATAAATGAATGAATTAATGACTCTATCCCTCAACCCTATCTCATCAACCAATGAAAATTAAGAGCAGCCTTGAAGGAGGAAAGAAGTAACTAGTGTGTGTGTGTTGTGTGTGTGTTGTGTGTATAAAGAATAAGCAGTATGCCTCCCCCATTCCCAAGAAGAGAGGGAGTCTATGGGATAAGTTACTGGATGAGTGTATATAGAAAAGCTTCAGCCATGTTTGGTCACCAGATACTTCCACCAGGTTTTGGGATTTTATAGAATCCTCCTTTGTCCATCATCCTCTCCTTCCTTCCACTTCTGCAAAGGGGCCAGGTGGTCATTTCCTTTTGCCCTGTCCTATGTCTCTGCCCCATGGCTAAAATGAAGAAGAGTATGGTGACGATTCCACTATTACAGTGGGTTGGAAAAAATTGCGTTTTTAGAGAAATTGCCTTGTTGAAAAATAACATCAAAATCTAGTAAATACACAAGGCTGACATATCTTTGCCTCTCAAA